>NC_042621.1:148811684-149154187 GCF_901001135.1 Rhinatrema bivittatum | reverse complement strand
TGCTGCATCGGGAGGGACCAAGTAACAGTATCAATCTGAAATATAACAAAGTGTGTAAGAAGTGGAACAACTAAGGCTACGGTGAAACATACAATACAAGCACATACCTTTAAAAATGATCTCTGGAGCGCAAGCGCCCTCGAAGTTGACAGCCATTTAAAGCACAAAAAAGGCGCGAAAGAGAACCTCTCGCGAGATGCAAACAGATCCAACTAGTGACAGATCTCTTCTCTCAGTAAAAAAGGTGCTACTCAATCTCTTTGTTGAGTCCTTTGGGGGAGACAGTACCCTCTCCTTCCTAGTGCTAGAGGTGGTCCCACACCCCTATTGGGGAGGGGATTCCCCGGGATACTGGGTCGGAGGGAGCAGAGATGGATTTTCACCCTTGACACTGTCTCCCCCAAAGGACTCAACAAAGTGATTGAGTGGCACCTTTTTTACTGAGAGAAGAGATCTCTCACTAGTTGGATCTGTTTGCATCTCGCGAGAGGTTCTCTTTCGCGCCTTTTTTGTGCTTTAAATGGCTGTCAACTTCGAGGGCGCTTGCGCTCCAGAGATCATTTTTAAAGGTATGTGCTTGTATTGTATGTTTCACCGTAGCCTTAGTTGTTCCACTTCTTACACACTTTGTTATATTTCAGATTGATACTGTTACTTGGTCCCTCCCGCTGCAGCAGTCGCGAAACACGGGACCGTGTCGGGGGACTTTAAGAAATCTCTGATATTATTGATGGAGTTGCCGCAATGAATACCTGCTATTATTCTGAATAAATGTAACTGTTTACAATTCTCAGTGGAAGTGAGAGTTTTATCCTGCACCATTGTGTCTGGGTAATTGAAGTCTCCCATTATTACTGCACTACCAATTTGGTTAGCTTCCCTAATTTCTCTTAGCATTTCACTGTCCATCTCACCATCTTGACCAGGTGGACGGTAGTATACCCCTATCACTATAGTCTTCCCCGACACATAAGGGATTTCTACCCATAAAGATTCCATTTTGTATTTAGTCTCATGCAGGATGTTTATCCTTTTGGACTCTATGCCATCCCGGACATAAAGCACCACACCTCCTCCCGGGTGCTCCTCTCTGTCATTGCGATATAATTTGTAACCCGTATAGCACTGTCCCATTGGTTATCCTCTTTCCACCATGTCTCTGAGATGCCAATTAAGTCTATGTCATCATTCACTGCTATACATTCTAATTCTCCCATCTTACTTCTTAGACTTCTGGCATTAGCATACAAACATTTCAAAGTTTGTTTTTTGTTTGTATTTTCATTCTGCTTTTTAATTGATAGGGATAAGTTAGAATTTTTTAGCTCAGGTGAGTTTTTAGTTACAGGCACTTGGACTACTTTTCTAATTATTGGAACCTTACTGTCGGGATGCCCTAATTCTAATGCATCATTAGTATCCTTTGAAGATACCTCTCTCTGAACCATGCGCTGCTGAGCGAACTGTCGGCTTTCCCCTTTGTTCTAGTTTAAAATCTGCTCTATCTCCTTTTTAAAGTTTAGCGCCAGCAGTCTGGTTCCACCCTGGTTAAGGTGGAGCCCATCCCTTCGGAAAAGACTCCCGCTTCCCCAAAAGGTTCCCCAGTTCCTAACAAAACTGAATCCCTCTTCCTTGCCACCATCGTCTCATCTACGCATTGAGACTCTGGAGCTCTGCCTGCCTCTGGTGACCTGCGCATGGAACAAGGAGCATTTCAGAGAATGCTACCCTGGAGGTTCTGGATTTAAGCTTTCTACCTAAGAGCCTAAATTTGGCTTCCAGAACCTCCCTCCCACATTTTCCTATGTCATTGGTGCCCACATGTACCACGACAGCCGGCTCCTCCCCAGCACTGTCTAAAATCCTATCTAGGTGACGCATGAGGTCCGCCACCTTCGCACCAGGTAGGCATGTTACCAGGTGATCCTCATGCCCACCAGCCACCCAGCTATCTACATTCCTAATAATTGAATCACCAACTGTGATGGCTGACCTAACCCTTCCCTCCTGGGCAGTAGGCCTTGGGGAGATATCCTCAGTGCGAAAGGACAATGCATCACCTGGAGAGCAGGTCCTTGCTACAGGATCCTTTCCTGCTGCACCTGGTTGGTGCTCTCCCATCATGAACCTTCTTCCTCCAAGGCAGCACCAGGGCTGCCAGTCTGAAGTTGGGGAGTATGCTAAAGGAAGCAGGAGGAAGGTTGTGAAACCATAAACTTCTCTTCCCCCTGCCCCTACCCTGCTTCAGATGTAGAACTATTGAGTTTGGAATACTATAGGAAGTGTTCCTGGGAGCAGTGGCCAGAAAAGGGCCACATGAGTAGAGAAATGGTTGTGCTTTGATCTAAATAATACCATACTAACAACATGGAAGTCAATGTTCAGTCGCAGGGTATCTGGCTAAGAGCCAGACAAGCCTATGCAGCTCACTTGTACCGATGTTCAGTGGTGCAGGTATATTGTTGAATATACTTGGCTATCTAAAAGTTAGCTGAATAATGTTGAACATTAGTGTTATCTGGCTATGCTAGCTGCATCACTTTGCTCTGCACTGGAACACCCTGAAATTATCTGGAGTTATGCAGTTAAATTTTTAGGAAGCTAACTACTTAGCTGGGTAAGTTAGGGCAGTGATACAAATGAGATTTTCAAAACCTGCAGTTTGTCCAGTTAAGTCTGGAATTTAGCCAGACATACCATTTAAATATAGATCACTTGATGTTTAACCTGGGAAAAGTAATAAGAGCCCTGGAGAATAGGACAAGTTGCCTTACAGCCATTTGTATTTGAAACCTGTCAATTGAGTGATCCGTTATATGGACTAAATTTAATTTGTTTTGCCCACCTGTCCAAATAAAGCTCAAGGTGGCTTACATTATTAGTAATTCAGATAAAAGAAGTCCCTGCCCTAAAGAGCTTAGAATTTGTGGGTGCCTGAGTCAATGGGAGATAAAGCGACTTGTGAATCCTGGTCTCCATCCTATTGCTTTAAACAGTCTTGGTCCCTATGTGCTAAGCATTTTTCTCATAGAGACAAAATGGGAGCAAACCTTTTGAGCATCGCCTCGGAGAAGTACCCCTTTTAAG
The DNA here is from genome assembly GCF_901001135.1 of Rhinatrema bivittatum. Taxonomy (NCBI): domain Eukaryota; kingdom Metazoa; phylum Chordata; class Amphibia; order Gymnophiona; family Rhinatrematidae; genus Rhinatrema; species Rhinatrema bivittatum. The sequence continues at coordinate 149,151,100 of NC_042621.1, read as the reverse complement.
CTGTGAGGAAATGAGTGTGCTAACACAAGAGACAAAAGAGAAGGGGGGTGTTAATAACTGATTGCGCCAGCTACTGAACGTATTCTTTCTCCTATGTTGCACTGCAACTATTCATCTTCTTGATCTATCTTTTTGGCGGAAATGTAAATAGACTATAAATATTTTCCTTGCCAGTTTCATCAAGTAAAAGGATGATTTTTTTTTTTCTGTTTCTTGTGCATTGAACTTCGCTCTATTAAAACTTGTCTCCGTATTTCTTCTTGATAATACATTTCCTCAAAGCCCTATAATATGTCAGCTTGCGGAGTGTTTCTCTCTTTCTATTCATGGGGTGCTACTGTAGTTCCATAAATAGCAATGAGTAATTACTGTACAGAAGTGATTCTTGATCAAATATAAAAGATAATGTAGACTATGAGTAACCCCCTTCCCCCCCACCACCACCACCCACTATCCTGTGCTTGATGGGGAGGAGGGGAAGGGAGAGTGCTGCTAGTTGAAATGATCTGCAGAACAAAGGGTAGGAGAGAGCGTGCTCACATAGACTCCTGAAGTGTAATATAATCCTGTCAGGCTAGAGAATTGCAGGAGACAGGAAACTGCTGAACTGCAGTGCATCGCTACTCCGCAGAGAAAGAAGTACAATCCTAAGGTTCAAGGTGAAAAGCGGAATCTGTATGGGAAAGAGTGGGGAATGTGCTTACAGATTACTTTGGCCAGGTGGCCAGATTCCTGACTGAGTGTACGGTTTAATGGCTGACAACCTGGGCAGCTGGATTTCAAATCACAGAATAAAGAAATCCAACACACCTGATGGGTTCTTGGCCTATTTGGCTATGGTAAGGTCAAGTGTAGCGATGGGGGTTCACTCATGCTGGCTTTCTCTTCTCTGCTTAATTGCCTTATATTGCATTCTTTTGAAAGCAAAACTTTCCCAGCCAGGGAGGACTAAAAAGCAGGCCATGGACTTAGCAGATCTATAGTTACCCAGCAAAGGAATTCCTCCAAACTTAGCGGAACTTAAAAATAGGCCATAAGTTAGAAGAACTACAGTCTCTGACCAAAGGTAACCTCTCCCAGTCCAGGAGAACCAAAAGGCAGGCTGTAAAGGCTTAAGGGAGCTTGGTCCCACCAGGGAGGTCTGGACCCAGCAGCAGAGCAGAGGCGGAGCTTTGGTTCCTCCGGGGGGTGGCGGGACACGAACCCAGTGGCAGAGCATAGGTGGAGATATGATCCCCCTCCCCCTCCCCCCCTCAGGAGGAACGTGGACCCAATGTCGGAGTGTAGGTGGAGCTTTGGTCCTCCCCTGGGAGGAACCTGGATCTAATGGCAGAGCAGAGGCAAAGCTTTGGTAAACCCCCCCACCCCCCACCACAGGGGCAGAGATTCTGTATGGCAGAGGAGATGGCCAGCAAAAGTTTGGCTTGGACCCCCAACAAGCACCCACTGGCCCAGATGCATTCTTACTCATGGGTGAGACTTGAAGTACAACTGGAAAATAAAAAACAGGAGAAGGTAGTTAGAAGGGAACAAAGGAATGTAAGAGGTTCTTTCTTTGAAAGGTGATGTCTTGTGGCGATTAATACCCCAACTATTTAATGCACTTTTTGACGTCTTGTGGGAACTTATAGTTGTGCATTTATTTATTTATTTATCTGTTTATTTATTTAAAATCTTTTAATATACCGATACTCAAGATAAATATCTTATGGTACCGGTTTACAGCAAACAGGGGTAACCAGTTATATAGTATAAAGAAGAAAGTTACAAAAAAACAGGTGATGCATTCGGGACAACTAAGAGAGAGAAAGAGTTAGCTTAACATAACGCTACTATAAAGTAAAGATGTTAGGTAACAAACAGTGTATAATAGTAACTATGCTAAGGACCTAGTAGGTACTCAGAGTAGTTCTCAGGCAAAACATTCAGGTTATGTGGCATCTAGGTTATGTGGCATCAGTCTGGGGTGGCGAAATAAAGGAGAAAGGAGAAGGGATTGGGTGTGTGTGTGTGTGTGTGTATGTGTGTGGGGGGGGGGGGGGGGGGGGGTCAGGATGGAGGGGAGGAGAAAGACCGCAGAATAAGAGAGGAAAATTTAATAAAACTTACAAATATTGTCAGCTCTATTTACAGTCCCATCTGTTTTCAGGTTTTTCCTAGGGAGAAGAGAGGGAAGTGCCACCTATAATACACTTTTTCCTCAGGTGGAGGTTCTAGGCACCAAGTAGTCAAGCACTTATGGAGACTGCCCCAGGAGTGCTCCTGCCAGACTGGTCCTAGACCCAAGAATGCCCCCACAAGGTAACTGGGCATGGGGGTGTTAATGAGTAACACAGATCTGGATTTATTATGTTAGAGAGAAGGCAGATGTCAAGAACGATGATGATATCTTTTCTTGAACTAAAACAGAACGAAAACAATGACTGAGATATAGTTATTTCAAGCTGCAATCTGTTCAGGAAGTACAGGGTAGGAAGAAATGGAGGCGTGGTGCTATATATAAAAAATAATATTAAAGTAACAGAACTGCAGGGGGAGGCACTGTGGGTTAATCTGGAAAGAAGGAATGGAACATCAATTTATATTGGTGTGATATAGAGACCTCCTTTGCAGACAGGAGACATGAATAGAGATTTAATGGAGGATATTCACAAACTTACTATGATACAGGAGGAGGACCATTGATAGGTAATTTCCAGAGCTTAATTTCCTGGAATGCAGTTCTATCACTTCTTTTCGGACTTAACTGGCAGAGCAGGAGGAGTGTTCTGCTCTAGCCCCTCCTGGCACTTTTTTTCAGACCTAAGAGTCAGAGCAGCAGGAGCGTTCTGCACCAGCCCCGCCCATCCAGGCAATATGTAGGGAAGAAGAAGAGGAAAAGGTGAACCCGGAGCAGACAGAGCCGAAAATAGTCACTCTGTTCCCTAATCCAGCCCCCCTTCATCTCACCCACCACCATGTTGTTCCCACCTCCTCTCCTGTTCTGTAGGGAATAGGAGGGAGAGGGTGATCCTGAAGCAGACCCTGTGGAACTAAGGACACAAAAAAAAAGGTTGAATTGGCACAAGTTTGAAACTTGTGAGCAGTAGGGCCAATTGTCAAGACTTCAACTTGTGTTAAGTTAACTCAACCCCCTTTTGTGTCTGTTACCTAGGGCTTCATTTCTGGTGGGAACATGCCAGAACAAGATTCTGTCATCATTTTTTCAGGTCCCAAGGAAGCAGAGTAGAACTGGCAACCTATATCAGTTCTGACTCTCTTGCAGAAATGAAGCAGAGCCAGTAGCAGCGTAGATCATGTTTGGCCGAGCCCTCCCCACTCCCCAGCTCCTGGAGGAAGCAGAGCATAGCAGAGAGTGTGGGAGCTGCATACTCTGAGCAAGTGTAGCCACTTGGCTTTGGTTTTAGTGTAATTCACCAGCTCAGTTGAGGAGGCTGTGAAGGAGAATGGCCAAGGTCAAGGACACGGGGTGATTGCCTGTCAACTCCACTGCTTCTGCCATTATTACTGGTGTATTGGTTTACTGGCCCCAGGGTTGCTTATCATGCTGGCTTCCTGGGTCCTGTTGTGTCTGCCCGTGATGAACATACTAGTGGAGAAGGAAGTGGTAAGAGAGTGAGGGGACAGAGTTAGTGATTAAATGAAGGGAAAGGAGGGTGGGTGTGCAGGAAGGGGCAAAGAGTAAGTGAATGGTGAGTGAGTGAGGGGATATGGGAGAGCAAAAGAGTGAGTTACCAGATTGTGAAGGCTGTGGGTTTTGTGGAAGAGAGGGAGAGTGCGGAGATTGAAAGTGCTGTGGGATATGAATGAGGGTACTGGAGGTATTAAAAGGTGTGTGTGAGATAATTAGCATGGGGGGAATCTGTGAGTGAGTAGATCAAAGGGTGTTGGTGAAAGAGTGAATAAGGGGAGGGAAGGGAGGGGGAGTGAGGAGTGAATGCAGTATTGCCCCCTTCCTTCCTCCCCTGAGGAGGCAAAGAGTAGGCCATGCATTTGAATTCTAGGGACCTTCTCCCCCCCCCCCCCCCCAATCCAAGGAGCCTAAGAAGAGTGAGCAATGCACACCAATCTGCTCTCATATCCCAAAGCTGAGAAGAGCCAGGTTATTTGGGCTCAAAGAGGAGGCCTGTGCCTTACTGGCAAAAGAAGGTGATGTGGAGAGTTGCTGGAGGGGGTAATTTTCCAGTGGGAGGGGAACTCAAGGCTAGCAAGGATTAGGAGTGAGACTTGGAGGAACTCGTGGGGAGAACAAGAACAAGAGGGGGATTCATGGGGGTGGGGGTTGGAAATGGAGGACCAGGAACCCCAGGGTAGAGAGGAGGAGGAGGAGAAGAGTAGAGAGAGCCTCTCTCTATCCTCTTCCTTTTTCTCTTCCATCCCCAGCTGCTGGCAGTACGCAAACCCTAGCCATCCTTCATCCACCAGTGCTTATCTAGTGAAGAATGTCTGGAGGTTGAGCACTGTGGGGGCTGGGGATGGAGGATCACTAGGGTAAGGAAAAAGAGGAAGAGTGTGTTCACATATATGTGTGTATGAGGTGAGAGTGTATGTGTTTGGGAGAGAGAGAAAGTTAACACTGGCCCCAGCCCCACTCCCTTGCACAGGTCAGACCCTGATCTGCCTCTCTTCATCCCCCATTCCACACTTCCACTTCCTTTTTGTCTGCAAATTAAGTCTTGGCAACACCCTACCCTTGGAATTTGCTCTCCCTCTTAGTTTGCAAGCCTCGGCAACTGGGGCCCAGGCCTAGACCCGATGCTGAGGCCTGGGCTGAGGCCAGGCTTAGGACCAAGATCTAGGCCTGGATACAATATTAGGGCCTGGTCAAGTCCAGGTCCCACCGCCAAGGCCCAGGTCTGGGCCCAAGGTTTAGACCAGGTCAGATACTAGGACCCAGCTGGTGATGAGACCTGGGTCCAAAGCAGTGGCTCTGTCCTGTCGCTGAGGCCTGGGTCATATCACCGAGTCCCAGGTCTAGGCCTAGTCCAGATGTTGGAGCCCAGCATCAGCCAGGCCCTTTTGTCAAGACCCAGGCCTAAGTTCAGGTCCAGGTCCATGCTCTTGGCCAGAGCATGAAGCCAGGGCCCAATAATGAGGTCCAGCTGAAACTGGGTCCCATTTCTGGGGTCCAGGACTAGGCAGGAGCAGTCCTTTCAGCATCTTCTTTCTTGATCCAGTGACTAAAAGTAATGATCTCCGCTTGAGGATGTGCTGCAATAATTTATTTATTTATTTAAAAAAGATTTGTTGACCACGCCCTCCAAGGTTCGGGGTGGTTTATAATAAAATGAGCATAATAAAATAGTTTATAGAACATTAAATACATGAATAATATTACTGTGGTGCCTTCTTTTAGAGCGGATGTTGCAATTTTGTTATATGGCCATACAACAAAAGGGTTCCTTGTGCTCTGGAGCAAGATACTACAATAATGTCATTGCGGTGAGTCTTCTGGGAGGAGAACTTCATTTTTAATCACCTCTTTTTCTTTCATTCCAAACACATTTGTTTTTGCTGGTCCAAGGTGTTTTAGCAATGATTTGTGATCCAAAAGTTGACTTTAAAAAGTATACAGTGAATCCTAGATTGCCAACCCTTATCAGTACATCACTAATAATAATTAGTGCTTTCTATTGTTATGATCTGCTCTTGGAACGACGGTATATAAAACGCCTAAATAAATAAATAAATAAAATAAACTGTGAGAATATGTGGGCAATGTTCGTCTCCTGCCAGCAGGGGATCTCAGTGGGCCAAATGTGACTTTTCTGTGGGTTCAGCTATATGATGCTGATTGAAGCACATTGCGGGCAAGATCTTGTAGATTATATTTTTTGAGCACTATTCTATCTGATACTTATTGTCTTTATAATAGTTAGTGGCTCTGGTTGTTATACTTTTCTTTGATAATTGAAATCCAAGGCTTAAATTGCTCTGTATATATTTAGATTCACTAGAAAGGTGCCATTCAGCAAAATGTAGAACTTTACAGTAGTGGAAGGTTCATAGAAGTGTTTATCTAGTGTTGCGTGATAGTGGGTATCTTCCCCCAAAGAGGATGGGTTTGATGTGAGGACATAAAAGGTACTTCCACAAGCACTGGGAGGCATTTTAAGATAGATTTCTGAGGCTGGGGATTTTACAGTCTGGGGAGCTAGCACTTGAGGACTTCAGGGTTAGACAATGGCTGAGGAAGTTTGCTGGAGGAGCAGTAGAGAGCTCCCTCCAGTACAGCTGCGGGTCACCAAGAAGAACAAGGATTCCAAATCCACGGGGACACCGGTTCTGTCTGAGGAAGCCCACAGATGCAGAAGTTCTGTAAGAAGTGAAGATTTTTTAACTGTGTCCTTTAGTGGGTCTCAAAGAAGAGAGAAACTTTGCTGTGGAACTAGAGAGGAAACAATATCTAGAGGATTTTCTATTGTAGTGATTGGGACTAAACTGTGAGTAATGTCTATACAGATTTTGGTGATTTGACTGTGAAACTGCCTTTGATATAAAGTGCTGGACTGTGTTTCTCAGTCTTGCCTCACAAATCTGCTTCACTTTTTTGAAGGAGTTAATAAACATGTGGATAAAGGTGAACCGGTAGATGTAGTGTATTTGGATTTTCAGAAGGCGTTTGGCAAAGTTCCTCATGAGAGGCTTCTAGGAAAAGTAAAAAGTCATGGGATAGGTGGCGATGTCCTTTCGTGGATTGCAAACTGGCTAAAAGACAGGAAACAGAGAGTAGGATTAAATGGACAATTTTCTCAGTGGAAGGGAGTGGACAGTGGAGTGCCTCAGGGATCTGTAGTGGAACCCTTACTTTTCAATATATTTATAAATGATCTGGAAAGAAATACGACGAGTGAGATAATCAAATTTGCAGATGACACAAAATTGTTCAGAGTAGTTAAATCACAAGCAGATTGTGATAAATTGCAGGAAGACCTTGTGAGACTGGAAAATTGGGCATCCAAATGGCAGATGAAATTTAATGTGGATAAGTGCAAGGTGATGCATATAGGGAAAAATAACCCATGCTATAATTACACAATGTTGGGTTCCATATTAGGTGCTACAACCCAAGAAAGAGATCTAGGTGTCATAGTGGATACCACATTGAAATCGTCAGTACAGTGTGCTGCGGCAGTCAAAAAAGCAAACAGAATGTTGGGAATTATTAGAAAGGGAATGGTGAATAAAACGGAAAATGTCATAATGCCTCTGTATTGCTCCATGGTGAGACCGCACCTTGAATACTGTGTACAATTCTGGTCGCCGCATCTCAAAAAAGATATAATTACGATGGAGAAGGTACAGAGAAGGGCTACCAAAATGATAAGGGGAATGGAACAACTCCCCTATGAGGAAAGACTAAAGAGGTTAGGACTTTTCAACTTGGAGAAGAGATGACTGAGGGGGGATATGGGATAGAGGTGTTTAAAATCATGAGAGGTCTAGAACGTGTAGATGTGAATCGGTTATTTACTCTTTCGGATAGTAGAAAGACTAGGGGGCACTCCATGAAGTTAGCATGGGGCACATTTAAAACTAATCGGAGAAAGTTCTTTTTTTACTCAACGCACAATTAAACTCTGGAATTTGTTGCCAGAGGATGTGGTTAGGGCAGTTAGTATAGCTGTGTTTAAAAAAGGATTGGATAAGTTCTTGGAGGAGAAGTCCATTACCTGCTATTAAGTTCACTTAGAGAATAGCCACTGTCATTAGCAATGGTTACATGGAATAGACTTAGTTTTTGGGTACTTGCCAGGTTCTTATGGCCTGGATTGGCCACTGTTGAAGACAGGATGCTGGGCTTGATGGACCCTTGGTCTGACCCAGTATGGCATTTTCTTATGTTCTTCTTATGTTCTTATGTTTCTGGACTTTGATCTCTAAAATAAATTCTTTGCTCTGTTTGGACAGTTCTCTGGTTGTGGACAGTTTCTTTTTGTGTGTGTGAGGTTTCTCATCTTTTACTAGTTCCCAACTGGTATGAACACTGGTTTTATCTGGTTCAGGGGCTGCAGAAATTTCATTTACTAACCCTGCAGCCACCAATGGTGACCCACAATGAAGGAAGGGTGTGTGTATGTGTGTGTGTGTGTGTGGGGGGGGGGGGTGTTTATACATGTATACTCTCTGCTGAGTCCTCCAAATTCTATGGCTTGGAGATCCCGCTGGCAGCCATGTTCTTTGCACTGCCACAGTATTTAAGCCAGTCTCATACTGAGTACCTTACCGCAGCTTGGGTCTCAGTTAGCCTTAGTTGTGGCCTTTGTCCATTCTTGTCTGAAGCCTGTTTGGTCTAACTTTGTGGCCTTCTGCCCTGTTCTGTTTCTGTTTGTTTGGCCCAAGTTTGTGACCTTCTGACTTGTTAGTTTGTTCCTGGCCCTAGTCTGTGGTCTTCAGGTTCTTGTCTGTTTTGTCTGTTGCCCCAGTCTTGTCATGGGCACCCTTTTATCTTATCCCTGCAGACTAGCCCTTCTCTTGTGGGTCCCCTCCTGTACCTGTCCTCGGAATGCACCTCCAGTTCAAGTCTTGCTGGCCACCAGAACCCGAGGGCTCAACCCAAAGGGGAGGTAGCTAGTCCCGGCAGAAGTTTCTGGTTTCAGTCCAGTTCCCGTGATGCCAAGCCAGCTGCACCCGTGTCCAGCCCCGCTCCAGCTGTAGGGGTTGAGAGCACAAGCAGCCTTTCTGTGACACAGACATGGATGATTCACCTTTTGAAAGCTGCTAAAACTTGTAAAAACACAGAAGGATACCATTTACATGCCCTTCTTTCTCATTCTTTATGATAAGCAAAACACATTTCAAAATGCAAAATTCTATAAAATATCTTGCTTTTGAGTTATTTCTTTTGACCTTTTAGTGGCATGAGATAGGATTTAAAGTAGTTGTTTATTGTTATGCAATGTAATAATAACAAAGCAGAAATAGTATCATATTTTTATTTTACACTTTTACATTTCTTTTCATTATGCCTAGATATGGAGGCAAACAATGTAGTAATGAAAAGCAGGATTTTGGATCTGAAAGCAGCATATTTGCAGGTTTGCATTCAAGTTTGAAATGAGAATGGAAATATAACACATCCTCCTGCAGCAGCAACCACTGGGGGCCTCCATTGCTTCATACAAAATCCACTTAGATGTATCTTTGTTTGGCCAGGAAAGAATGAGAATTGTGAAAGCAGGCAGTCAGAATTAACATGAGGATCTTGAGCTATTTTCTGCTAGCTGCATCTTTTTGCCCTAAGGGCTCGTCACCGATCCAGAAGTTGGAGTTGCTGCCTCTGAGAAGACAAATTAAACCTCTCATGTTGAATGCCATGTCCCTCCAGGCCCACCCAGATTCATGTCATTTAGTAGGTATCCATTCATTCAGTCAGTGATGGAGAAGCAGCCGCAGGACAAACAGCTGAGTATACAATATGCCTTATCTTTAGAGGCACACGATGGGCTTGTAGGACATTTATTTCAGAAAAGGGATATTAGATATGGATGCAGGGACGTTCCTTTAAACAAGGGTTTTTTTTTTGTTATTTATTGTCACATTAATTCAGTTCAATAATTTTACTTGTTAGTGCATAACCTTTAGAGCATAGGTAAACATTCATGATTATACAAAGCAAAGCAGCACATCAGCACACAACAGAAGTAGAAATATTGTACAATACAGAGCTGGGTTTTTTTTTCTGTGGTTTAGGCCTGAGCATTGAATAATAGCACGTCACATTAGAACTGTACATGTTAAAGTTTGAATGCAATGCTATTCTGCTTGGTTGTGACATATTAGCAAGTGACATATTAACATGTCCCGGAGTGAGGGCAATGTTGGGTGTGGAAATTATATAATATAAATTATATAATATTTCATTCATCCGATGAAACCACCGTAGAATGAAAGGCAAGCCTCTTATTCCTTGAAATTGAAAAGTTCACCAAACAATCATGGCAAAATCACGGCGGTTTCATTAGACTAAGATACTCCGGGAATTTGTTCTTTGCTGAGCACATCTTGTCTATAATTGAATATTATATGGGTTTGGGATGTACATTTGTTCATAAGTAGGAGAAGGGTTTGGGTTTTATGATATGATGTGTATGTGTGGTGTGATTGTTATATGCGAGGAAACGGGACTCTAATTTTAATCAGTAGGGTAGTTTAAATCATTATTGTAATTATATTTGTAATGCCTACTTGACTGCTTACCTCGTGGGGCGTTCCTCGGTCTGGGACCGACCTGGCAGGAACCCCCTAGCGCAGACGCCATAGGTCCTTATGTTCTTGGCACCTGATGCCTCCACATGTGGAAGAAGGTGTTAGTGGGTGGGATTTCTGTCCCTTCACCCCAGGAAAACAAATGGGACTGTTATTGTATATACAGTATGTATAAATACTGTATATACAGGTTTATTAGACTATATAAGTATATGCATTTCTACATGCCTATGTACATTGCTAACAGGATGTCAAACAGCACACTTATCTACTCATGGTTAGTTGTCTCAGGCCACACAACTTTATACATTTCTACAAGATAGCAAGGACATTTAATATTTGGCAATTTTGGGTTGTTGGCCCCCACAGTATATCACAATATAGAATAGAAGGGACCTTTTGTGTTCCCACTTAATCAAGTATTATTTTTATCTTCCCTTTATTTTTCCCCAAGTTTCACCCATGTGAAAAGATGCAACTGGGCTGGTGGGCAGTGTTGGCCTGGGAGGTCCATTGTATCTAAACTACTGCCATCTCCTCAGTGCCACCTCTGCTCTGCTGCCGGTTCCGTGCTAATACTAGGGTCCACACTCTCTTGGGGTCCATGCCCTCTTGAGGGACCTGACTCTGCCTCCTGGAATGCTGCTGGGTCCAAACCCTCTTGTGGGACCACTCAACTTGCTACTGGGGTCCACGCTCTCCTGGGGAGCCTCTCCATCTGCTGTTAGGGTCCATGCCCTCCCAGGGGACCACTTGATCTGCCACTGTGGTCCATGTCTTCCTGGGGACCACTCAATTTGCTGCTGGGATCTCCATGTCCTCCTGGGGGACCGCTTGATCTGCCACTGGGGTACACACCCTCCTGGGGGACTGCTCAATCTGCCACTGGGATCCCCACAATGTCCTGGGAGACTGCTCCACCTCCAGATCTACCACTGTCCTTCAGTGTTTCACCCTTGGTAGGAGGGCTTTTTCTGGCTTGGGTTTATAGCTCCACTAGGCACATTGCTTGTTTAGTGTTCAGTGATTCAGGCCCTCTACAATCTCATATTTTAGTGATTTTAGCTCCACTAAGTCATTGCCTGTTATCCAGCTGGGATGGGTTACCTTCTTTTAGCTAAAAGGCCAAGACCCAAGCAGGACCATGAGAAGAGAATGCATGCACACTCTTCCATTCTGCATAGCATTTTTTTTTGTCTGAGAACTGAGTACCCAAGAGTCTGACTCCCCTTTTAGTCAGGGTGAGAATTTATTTGCTTCCTAGAACTATTTTTTTCAGTACATTTCTCTCATAAATCCCTTTCTCATTCAGAATTCTCCAATGTAGGACTTTTCCAGTCATAGTTCTGTATGATTTAACGTGATATTTCTCTGCAAGTTACCAACAATAGTCCAGGGGGCTGTGACATGCAAATCCCCTACCTGAGTCTCTGACTCATCTATTCAATGGTCATTTAAGCACCTTCGCAGTAAGGGGTTTTACAAACTTTTCAGTCTAATTCTGGGTTTCCTGAGCTGGTAGCTCATGTTGCATAGCTGCATTGCTTCTTTGTTTTCTATGCCACAGTTCATGTAAATGGTAGCATGTTCTTTAACCTCTATCTGTCTTGGGAAGGGGAGTTTCACATTTATAAAAAATCAATGTTTTTCTTGAATTTATAATGAAATGAATGATTATAGGCATTTAAACTTTGTTTTTTTCATTGATACTCTTCTGTTTTGAATTGGGGTTATGTTTTACAACAGCCAGTGTCAAATTCATAATACCCTTGAGGAAGCTAACAATGGCTGGTGAAACAGAGGCCTTGTTGGGATATTTTATCTGCAAACACTGTGCTGTTTCACTACAGATTATGCTGTTCTTTCAAACTATGGTGCTTTATATTATTTAGCATATAGAAGACATTAATAACTTTCATTAATAGTAACTTCACAATACATTTTTTCAAGTGAAATTTTGGTGATATAATTAATAAATTTGGGATTTTTGCCAGTACTGATTAAAGTCCCTTGAGGCTTGCTACTGCTAGCATATGGTGTGACAGACATGCAAACTTGCTTGCTGATTGTCCAGTAAGTTATGTACTGGGGTTTTCCCCCTCCATTGTTTAAATGTATGAGCAACAATCACAAACATGTGTATGGATTGTCTCTAATGATTCACATATTTTACATATAGGTTTTTTGACAGTAGTGGTTTTTTGGTAGTAGTTTTTACATATGAGCACTACTTAGTCAACAGTATTAACACTGCAGATTTTTGTTATCTATTGTTATCTATTTTGTTTTTAAGTACAAATATGCAAAACATATCCATTTAAAGTGTCACAATTTTTTTAAAATTATGATTGAAAGAATTAAATAAGGGTGAAAAAGCAAGTTCATGATTTCAGCAAGCTATTTGTATGCCGGTTACACATGTGCCAGTAGGCTACAATTGTTTTAATCAATACTAGAATAAAAAACACCCTTAATGCATTTTTATTGAGATATTCTATGTAGAGCTAGATAATGTTAAATAGTGATATATCTATCTATATTTTTTATTTATTTATCGAGTTTTATATACCGTCGCTCAGTATCGCCAGCACAACGGTTTACAAAGGATCGCTTTCCACAAAACATAAAGACATGCAGCAGAGTAATTTGACAATTTTATGCTAGTAAATATTCTTTCTAAGAGTCATTCAGGTATAATTATGTATAATTTGTAATAGTCATTTAAGGGTAGTGTCATTCGGAGTTTCCGTAGGCTTTAGTGAACAACCATGACTTTAGTTCTTTTTTGAAGGTTTTTAGGTTTTGTTGTGTTCTCAGTTCTGTTGGGAGGGCGTTCCAAAGTTCATGGCTTTCTAGGGATATGGCTCTTTTCTGGGTAGAGATGAGTTTGTGACATGATGAAGGGACTTTTAGTAGGCCTTTGTTCGCTGATCGGAGATTTCTTTTTGGTGCGTGGAGTTTTATAGATGCACTGAGCCAGTTTGTTTGCTTTTCGTATATTATTTTGTGAATTATGGATAGAATCTTGTGGTCAATCCTATATTTTATTGGAAGCCAGTATAGTGAGTTGAAGGTTGGAGTAATGTGATCAAATTTTCTTGTTCCTGTGAGTATTGTGGCGGCTGTATTTTGTAGAATTTGGAGAGGTCGGATGGTGGTGAGCGGTAAGTTGAAGAGCAGAGAGTTGCAGTAATCTAGGTTGGAGAAGATGAGTAGTTGGAGTACTGTTCTGAAATCATTGTGTGATAGGAATGGTTTTAGGTGACATAATGTTAGGAGTTTGTGATATCCGTCTTTGACTTTTAAAGCAATGTGGTTCTTGAATGAAAGTTCCTTGTCAATTATATCTCCAAGGTTGCGTGCATGTGTGAAGGGGGAGATTGTTGTGTTGTAATTTATTATGTTGAGAGGTGGCGTGTATATGGGATTATTTTTTCTGTCCAACATGATTATTTCAGTTTTATCAATGTTTAGTATGAGTCTCATGTTATTTAGCAGTTGCTTTATTTTTGTGAGGTAGTTGGCTGTTTTTTTGTAGGTGTCTTCTAGTGAATTTTGTATTGGGATGAGTATTTGGATGTCGTCAGCATATATGAAGTGATTGAGTTTCATGTTAGTGAGGAGGTGGCAGATCGGAAGAAGATAAATGTTGAAAAGCATGGCAGAAAGTGCTGAGCCTTGGGGAACACCTGTGTCCAGGTTTATTTTCTTTGATAGTGTGTCATTGATTGATACCTGGTATGACCTTTGTGACAGATATGAGAACCATTGTAGCGTTTTTTCTTTTAATCCGATTTCAGCGAGGCGGTTGATCAGTATCGAATGGTTTACTGTATCGAAGGCAGCTGATAGGTCCAGTAAGATTAGAAGGTAGCTTTGTCCGTTATCGAAACCTTTGAGGACTGTGTCATTTAATGATAGGAGTAAGGTTTCATTGTTTAGTTCTTTCCTGAATCCGAATTGTGTGGGATGAAGGATGTTGTTCCTTTTTAGGTGGTCGCTACGTTGTGAGTGGATGATTTTTTCAGTGATTGTCAAATGAATGGTAGATTTGATATTGGTCGGTAGTTTAGCGGGTTTTCAGGATCAAGGTTGGTCTTTTTTAGGATGGGTTTGATAATTGCTGATTTCAGGCATTCAGGGTATAATCCTTCTGTGAGTGATAGGTTCACGATGTCAGTTAGTGTTTTGGATATCATAGGTTCAATTGCTTTGATCGTTGGTATGGGTATGTTGTCGATGGGGTGTTTTGCTGGGTTCATTTTTTTTTTTTTTTGATGCTTTGGTCTTCCAGTGATGATGTTGGGTCGAAGTTGAGCCAACTTGATGTTTGATTGATTAGCATTTTTTTGTCTTGCGTGTTGTTGTTGAGGTTGTTGTTTATTAGGTTTTTAATTTTATCATTAAAGAAGTCTGCAAGGTCATTGCTTGATAATTTGGAGTTTGTTTTTTTCTGTTCATTGGGGGATTTGGTTAGGCCATGTACGATATTGAATAGCATTCTTGGGTTATGTAGGAATTCGTTTATTTCTTTTGTATAGAAGTCTTTTTTTGCATTGTGTATAATTTTTTTGTAGTATGCTAATTGTGCTCGGTATGCATTCAGATGTGTAGCTGTTTTGTTATTCCTCCATATTTTTTCTTTCTTTCTGAGATCATGTTTTGCTGATCTGATGTTTTCGTTGTACCATTGGTTCTGGTGTTTTGGGTTTCTTATAGTTTTCTTTATCATGGGGTTTATCTTATCTGCAATTGTTTTGGTTATGTTGAGCCAAGATGAGGTGGCATTTTCCACATTAGATAAATCGAGGTTTGCTAGCTCTGTTTGAAGGTTCTCTTGAAGTGTCTCTATGTTGAAGGGTGGTCTGAAGAAGAAGAATTTCGGTGGGTTTTTTTCAGATGTCAGAGTACAGTTGGAGGACAGGTTGGTGTAGATTATTGAGTGGTCTGACAATGGTATATTAGTGGAATTTGTATTGTAATTCGTCCATATGTCAGTGTTGATGAAAATGAGGTCTAGTGTGTACCCTGCTTTGTGTGTTGGACCTTTGATGATTTGTTTAAGCCCAAGTGTTGATAGTGCTTCTATTATCATTTTGCAGGTGGGGGATTGTGGAGTTGCGTCGGTGTGGATGTTAAAATCTCCTAAGATGATGATTGGTTTGGTAATGGTAAGCTTGGATAAGAAGAATTCTATTAGTGGTGAGCAGTTCCAATCTAGTGCATTGGGGGGACAGTATACTAGACATATCTGTAGTCATTGTGAGTTGAAAAGTGTGATTTCCAGGGGTAGGTTGATGTTGGTATGGAGTAGTTTCATCTGCAGGTTTTTTTTAAATAATTAGCATTATATCTATATCTATATATTACTATTTATATATCACTATCTATCACTATTTAAATATAATTATTTATAGTGATATGTATATGTGTGTATGTATATATATATATATATATATATACTACAAACAACACTAACTAGAGTGGGATAAGAGCACTATCTCCTTTTGCTACTTATTCTTTCATAACAATATAAATCCACCACCAGATTACATAGTTTTCAATTTTTATTACAAAGGTACAATATCAATAAACATTCATTACAAACAATTCTAGACAGAATATATTTCTATGCATAAATTAATCAATTCACACTTTTTTATTATTATTTATTTATTTATTTTTAATTTTTATATACCGAGGTTCCTGTATGAAATACAGATCACTCTGGTTTACATGAAACAGAAAAACGCCCACGGCTTTATATAATCGCCCAAGGCTTTACATAGAACATTTAAACAGAAAGTCGTCAACGGTTTTACATGAAACAGTTTTTACATAAAGAACAATTGAACAAAGTAGTATAGGGGGAAGCATATAACAGGAGAATAAATATGGAATATATGCTGGAAGGATGCATTAAAGTTCTAGTGACTGGATGGCAATTCAAAATTTAAACGGGTGGGATGCTAAAAGTGGAGCAAGAAGGGGGAGAGAGGTCTGATTGGAAGTGGAAGAGAAATAACATATGAGAAAAGAAATCGGCGTTGTCTTCTGACGTGGGAGCATTACATATTATTTACTAGTGTCAAAAATTAATCTCCATAATCACACATTACCTAAAACCCTTTACCTAATAAAAACTTGTTTATAACCCCCTATCCATTCATACTCATTCATTGTTTACTAATTGTTTACTTTCTATATATATGTATGTGTATATATATATGTGTGTGGGGTGGGGGGCTTTTTATTTTAGACAAGCCGTTAAGCCCGTTAAAACGGGCTACATCCCTCTGTCTCTCACCTCCCCCTCATTCTCTCTCCCCTCACTCTTCACCACCCCCTCCCTCACCCACTCCTCCCCACCCTCCCTCTCCTCTCACTCAGTCCCTCCCTCCCACTCAGTCTCACTCACTCCCTCCCCCCTCTCTCCCTCCCTCTCATTCACTGTCCCACTCCCTCCCTCTCTCTCCCTCAGTCCCACTCCCTCCCTCAGTCCCACTCACTCCCTCTCACTCAGCTCCCCCTCCCTCTCACTCAGTCCCTCCCCCCAGTCCCTCCCCCTCACTCAATCCCTCCCTCCCACTCAGTCCCTCCCCCCAGTCCCTCCCCCTCACTCAATCCCTCCCTCCCACTCAGTCCCTCCCTCTCACTCAGTCACTCCCTCCCCCCTCTCTCCCTCTCACTCACTCAGTCCCACTCACTCTCCCTCAGTCCCACTCCCTCACTCTCTCTCCCAGTCCCACTCCCTCCCTCAGTCCCACTCACTCCCTCTCACTCAGTCCCCCCTCTCCCTCTCACTCAGTCCCACTCCCTCCCCCCCCAGTCCCTCCCCCTCACTCAATCCCTCCCTCCCACTCAGTCCCTCCCTCTCACTCTCTCTCTCCGTCCCTCCCTCCCACTCAGTCCGTCCCTCCCTCTCTCTTCTCCCTCCCTCGGTACTGGCCGCTACCGCCGCCCGCTACCGCCGCCGCCGTCGCTACCACCGTCCGCTACCGCCGCCGCCGCCGCTCGCTACCGCCGCCGCTCGCTACCGCCGTCACCGCCCGCTGCCGGTACCGCCGCCAACGCCCGCTGCTGCCACTGGACGCCGCCATTTTTTTTCTTAGCGTCAGACCGACGTGCTCGCCCGCACATGCGCGGTAGAGCTGGTCTCTACTGCGCATTTGCGGCACGTCGGTCAAGCTTCGTTTATAGGTATTGATATGTTTACTGCTGTGATAGTGTAATGAAAAGCAATTAATCAGATCAATAAAATAAAATAAATGTTGATAGTACTTGCTATTTTTTAGGATGGGTGATCTTTTATGATGTTTTGACTAGTTTTATTATGCTGAATTTTTAAGTATTTTGTATTGATATTATGATCTGTATTACATGTGCTATATAATGTAGTTTGGATGGCAGTGTATTTTTCTTTAGGTGTGTTACAGCCTGTCACTTCTCTAGTGAGGAGGTTGCTCTGTATTTACTGTTGTATGTCTTACAATGTTGTACTGCTATATTTCTGTTGTTACTAGGATGTAAAATGCTTTGGGTTCTCTGTTAGGGGAATAAGGTGAAAAATAGAAATTGACAAAGTGTCTTCTAGAACAGACTGGCAAACTTTCTGAGGAGGGCTTTAAACTAGGATTGTCAGCAATGGGTGACAAAAAGCCCTCAGGTAAGTACAACATGAAATACTTGTTCAGAGATAGGGAACAAAGGAGAAGATTTGGAAAGCTATGTATAATAATTCAGGATTTAGAGAGAATCATAGAAGAGGCTGATTTGATTCAGTGGCCATTATGGAGACAGAGTATAAAGAAATCCATGATGGGAATTTAGTTATGCCAGAATACAATTTATTCAGGAAGGACAAGGTAGGAAGAAAAGGAGGAGTGGCACTATATTTAAAGAATAATATGAAAGCAGCAGAATTGCAGGGCTTATGAGATACGGAGGAGGCACTTTGTATTAATTAGGAAAGAGGGAATTCAACATCTATTTAAATAGGTATAATATGTAGACCTCCATAACAGTCAGAAGAAATGGATAGAGATCTAATGAAAAATATTCACAAACTTGCTATGAAAGAGGAGGTGCTATTGCTAAGTGGTTTCAATCTGCCAGCTGTTATTTGATACATCCTGGCTGCAGTGTCTTGTAGATGGCGGGAAATCCTGGATTATCTGTAGGGAGAGTTGTTCTGTCAACTGTTAATGGAACCCACATGGAAGGGGGTGATACTGGACCTGATGCTTATTAATGGGGAGAATGGTTCTGATGTCGACGTGGATGATCGTCTGTGATCAAGTGGTAACTGGATGCTTTGTTTAAATATTACAGCACAGGCAGTGATGACTCATTCAAAGAAGAGAATCTTAGCTTCAGGGAAACTAACCTTATTAAAACGGGGGAGTACCTCAAGGAGTCGTTAACTGGATGGGAAAATCTATGGAAACACAAGAGCAGTGGGCCAACCTTAAAGATTATATAAGGGTAACTAATTTTATTGTTAGGGAAGAAAAAGCAAAAGTTAAGAGTCTTCTATGGTTTTCTAAAGGTGTGGCTGAACAGGTAAAGAAAAATGTTTAGTATTCATAAACTACAAACGATCACAGAAAGAAGAGAGGCAACAGGAAAGCAAAGATGCAAATGGAAGGACAAAATACCTAGTATGGTAAAACAGAGGGACAAGACTTTTGTTTTATATGTTAGTGATAGGAGGAAGTGAGAAAGTGTCACTCGGAAGAGAAAATGAGGAATATGTAGCTTAACAAATATTTCTATTTGGTATTCACTGAGGAAGGGCCAGGAGCAGGACTATAGAAAATGGACATACCTAGGATTGGAAGTGAGGTAAACCTGAAATGATTTTTAGAAGATTATTTTCATGGGGAACTAGCTAAACTAAACAGATAAGTTTTTGGGGATGGACAGTACACATCCAAGGGTATTAAGACAACTTTGAGAAGTTCTGGCAGCTTTGCTGACTGACCTTGATTTGTGTGGCTAAGCCTTGCCTTTGTTCCAGCGAAGTTCTGCTACCAGGATCTAGAACTGAATCACATTCTGACCCACAGTTTGTGACTCCTGGCAGAGACGTAGAAGGTCAGCAGCAGAGGCAGAAGAGCAGTCGCTGGAACAAAGGCAAGGCTTAGCCACACAAATCAAGGATGAACTTGCTGGTCATGAGATTCCCATGTCTCTGAAAGTGCTGATTACCTTGTGCACCCAAATCAACATTTGCTTCCAGGGAAGGTCGTGGGAGTGAGACCAAACCCGTATGGCACCGCACTTGGCACCTAGGTTCCAGCATCCACTAGTGGCCCCAAATAAAGAGTAGGGATGTGAATCGTTTTAGGACGATTAAAATTATCGTCCGATAATTTTAATATCGTCTTAAACCGTTATGGAGAACAATACAATAGAGATTCTAACGATTTATCGTTATAAATCGTTAGAATCGTGAGCCGGCACACTAAAACCCCCTAAAACCCACCCCCGACCCTTTAAATTAAATCCCCCACCCTCCCGAACCCCCCCCCCCAATGACTTAAATAACCTGCGGGTCCAGCGGCGGTCCGGAACGGCAGCGGTCCGGAACGGGCTCCTGCTACTGAATCTTGTTGTCTTCAGCCGGCGCCATTTTCCAAAATGGCGCCGAAAAATGGCGGCGGCCATAGACGAACACGATTGGACGGCAGGAGGTCCTTCCGGACCCCCGCTGGACTTTTGGCAAGTCTTGTGGGGGTCAGGAGGCCCCCCCCAAGCTGGCCAAAAGTTCCTGGAGGTCCAGCGGGGGTCAGGGAGCGATTTCCCGCCGCGAATCGTTTTCGTACGGAAAATGGCGCCGGCAGGAGATCGACTGCAGGAGGTCGTTCAGCGAGGGTTCCGGCGCCTCACTGAACGACCTCCTGCAGTCGATCTCCTGCCGGCGCCATTTTCCGTACGAAAACGATTCGCGGCGGGAAATCGCTCCCTGACCCCCGCTGGACCTTCAGGAACTTTTGGCCAGCTTGGGGGGGGCCTCCTGACCCCCACAAGACTTGCCAAAAGTCCAGCGGGGGTCCGGAAGGACCTCCTGCCGTCCAATCGTGTTCGTCTATGGCCGCCGCCATTTTTCGGCGCCATTTTGGAAAATGGCGCCGGCTGAAGACAACAAGATTCAGTAGCAGGAGCCCGTTCCGGACCGCCGCTGGACCCGCAGGTTATTTAAGTCATTTGGGGGGGGGTTCGGGAGGGTGGGGGATTTAATTTAAAGGGTCGGGGGTGGGTTTTAGGGGGTTTTAATGTGCCGGTTTTGCGATTTTACGTTTTTTTGATTTTTCACGATTTTTCACGATATTTTACCCCCCCAAACGGCAACAATACGATTCCCTCCCCCTCCCAGCCGAAATCGATCGTTAAGACGATCGAGGACACGATTCACATCCATAATAAAGAGAGTAATCCTTAGGCTTCTCAGGAAGAACCCAAGCAAATTGGCTGTTCCTGTCGGACAGAGGATGAGAGATGTTGATGGTTCCTCGAAAATGCTCCATAAATGTGCCAGGAAGTCAGTCAGTTTGTTAAGCGAGAAGTCATTGCGTTCCCATAGTAGGGATGTGCATTTGTTAATAATTTGTTTTATTTACTTCATAGAACGTGCATATTTAGTACGCGTGTATGTTTTCCATTGTACAAACATGGACACTTAAGTGTGTACTGTAAAACAAATGAAATGAATGACCAGCAAATGCACATCCCTATCACTTAGCAGGGAAGCCCAAGCCAAAGTCAGTCCAGTAAGGAGTGATATAATATAGTACTTCCCACAATATTTTTTAATGAATGTACAAAAAGTTTATAACAATTACTATTACAGATTGTATAATATTTAGATACACAATATTGGCCAAATTTTTATTCCCCTGCGCGTGTGAAAAATGGGGGTTACGTGCCTGGCTGGGCCTTGCGCCACCCACACACATCTTCAAAGGGGCCCGGCAACACGCGTAACCCCCATTACACGCTGAAGTGCTGGGCCCAGATAAAGAGGCAGTCCAGGGGAGTGGGGAGAGGCAGGGCTGGAGGTGCCAGTACAGCGGCCATTTGCTGCTGTGTCGAGGAAGTGCGAGCCGGCAGGCTACTTCTGCTCTGGAGGAACAGCAACTTGAAAAATAAAAAAAAATGTAAGGTAGGGTAGGTTTAGGGGGTGGGGAGGAGAGGGGAAGGAGAAGGAAGGTTAGATAGGGAGGTAGGGAAGTTCCCTCCCAGTCTGCTCCTTAATTGGAGCGGACTGGGAGGGAACTGGGGAAGGCCGGGATGCATCACCGCATGAAATTTGCAGAACTGTATTCCCCGTTGTGCGCATTGCGCGCACATGCACGCACAGATTACAAAATCTGGCACGCATGTGTGCATGGCCCAACAATTTTATAACATGTGCACGACAGCACATGCATGTTATAAAATTGGTGCATCCATGTGTGTGCGCAAGGAAGCGCATGCACATGGACGCATGTGCGCACCTTAGAAAATATACCCCTATATGTTGTTGGACCGTGTCCCAAACAATTCTGAACACCATAAAGAATAAAAACATAAGTCAACTTTCACACACATTCAAACTATAGCAAACCCATTAAAACACATTTAAAAATCAATATGCAAAAATGTTATACATTAAATCCTAATAAAAAATAGAAAAAAATGCTTCTTTTTCTTCTTAAATGTAAAAATTCACATTACTTCATCATGAACTGTATGTTGTTTCCGATAGGAAAACACAAAAGGATTAGATGCCCAAGTCTTTTCAATCTTTTATTGCGGTGGAGATGTGTTGTTTCCGATAGATCAGAGCTTATTCACTGATATAGACAGTAGAAGGATGAATCATTCCTCACACTCCTAAGCCAATAAAGATCTCTTCGCTAGTATTTCCTGGTAATCCTGACAAAGAATTCTTCATTTCACCCCATAAATCAGGGGCTTCCTCAGAGGAAATTATTAGAACTATCTAAATCTATAATTGATATAATACATCTTTCATATAAATAAAGCGAGCTACTCCTGAATACACCAAGTACCAAAATTTCAGAGACCCAATCTCACTATGTGGTTCAACATCAAATTGCATAAAATCACATTATTTCACAACATCCGACATTTTATCTTTTGTTCCTACTCCCTCCAGTCAGATATCATTCCATATTGCAATGACAAAACCTCAATGTCCAACATACAAGCCAAAAACAATAATGAGAGAAAAAAATTGTTTGTACTCACATTAAGACAATGTGAGTACAAAATAAGCTAATGATACCAAAAATAAGCTAATGATACCAATGAGCAATAGCCGCAGGACAAACAAAACCCACTTCTGGGATGCCAATCACTTCTGATTTTGTCAATGGCTGAACGTCTTGTGGCGTAAGCAATGACAACAGGGGCATTATATAGATGGATCAATGCACAAATCATTATAATGGAGTCCAAAAGTAATGTAATTGCCTTATTAAAAGGCTGACCAATTGACCTGATTATTTAATCCATGTGAATAAGTGGTCTGCCATGAGAAAATAAAACTTTGTTCTAAACGTAATGATACTAAACATGTATCCTTTCAATCACCTATCTCTTTAGAGACATCTAATCATAATTTCAAACAGAATACCTTTTCTTTTTTTGGGTTTGTGTCCCCAAATATCGAGAGGGGAACGTAATGGTGTAGATTTTAAAAGACCTACATGCATAAATCCCAGGGATTTACGCACATAGGTGGCCTTACGTGCACCGGGCCTGTTTTCAAAGGCCCGGCCACACGCGTAAAGCCCTGGGATGCATGTAAGTCCCAGGGCTTCTGGAAAGGGGCGGGGAAGGGGCGGTCTGGAGGTGCGGGGTGCGGCTAGAGGCATCCAGTACCACGGCCATTTGCCACTGTGCTGGGGATCGCGTGCCGGCAGGGTGCCGGCGTGCTCAACCTGCGCCTGCCCCGAGGCAGGCACAAAAGTTACAATAAAGATTTGAGGGGGGGGGGGGGAAGGGAAGGGGAAGGTAGGTTAGTGTAGGGGGTTGGGAAGTTCCGTCCCATTCCGCTCCAAAATTGGAGCGGACTGGGAGGGAACTGAGGAAGGCCGCGGGCGTCAGCCTGCGCAGGATGCACAAGTGTGCACCCCCTTGCGCGTGCCGACCCTCAATTTTATAACATGCTCGCACCTGCAGGTGCATGTTATAAAATCGGGCATCCATGTGCGTGCGCTGGATAGTGCGTGCACATGGATGCATGCGCACATCTTTGAAAATCTACCCCAATATATAGCAGCAGAAAGGAACCAATGTACAAAGCGATTACAATCTGATATGGTGAATATTGGCATAGGTTTACAACAAGTTATTGAGCAATCGTCTGATTTTCACTTTAATGAGCAGGTAGCCTGTAATTTGTTTTCTAAATCATATTTTTTGATATGATGACTGTATTAAACAAAGTTTTTCTTTTGTTCCAACTTGCAGATAGGACTCCTTTGATACCTGTATTGAATTCTTTACATTTTTTAGACATCTGCACATATCACATTTCTTTTGTACCAGTTCTGAGATACAACCACATTATATAAACCATCTAAGTGGATGCCTCCAGTGCCGCCAGAGTCTTTGATACAGGCCTTTCAGACCTTAGTATTGAAGGATCTGGCCACATTAGAACAACATCTGGAAACATTTCATTATAACTTGACTAGGAACGAACAGTCAGCTATTAAATCTCTTTGAGATGATTCCTCATTGGTGGTTATACCTGCCGATAAGGGAGGGGGTGTGGTCATTATGGATGCTGATAGGTATGAGAGGGAAGCTTTATCTCATCTGCATAATAATATTTACTATCAGGAAATTGACAATGTGCCTACTGTAGATTTACTAAAAGATGTTAAATCATTATTGGACCGGGCAAGAAAGGATAAAACCATTACATCGAAGAAATTTTCCTATTTATATGTTCCGCATCCTACTATTCCTTACTTTTATGGTCCCAAAATTTCATGTCATTATATAACCCCCCGGGCTGACCTTTTGTATCTGGCATTGGTTCAATACTTGAACCTTTAGCCAAATTTATTGATTATATCTTACATCCTTTGATCCTTCAGATAAAGTCATATGTACAGGACTCTACTGACTTTATTAATCACTTAGCAGAAATCCCCATTTTAGATTCTACATGTTCTTTGGTAATAGCTGATATAGCCTCTTTATATACTAATATCCCCCAAGAGGCTGCTCTGTGTATTATTCAAGAATCTACTGAGAACATGGCTATGTCACCACAAAGGCGTACTTTTATTTCATGTTTAGCTGAAATCACTCTGACCCATAATTATTTTGTTTATGTCACATTTCTTTCTACAAGTTAAAGAGATTCCCATGGGTTCCCCCTTGGCCCCTACAGTTGCATGCCTGTATGTTGGCCAGTTTGAAAAAAAGTTTATGTATCTGTCTATGTTCTTTAAAGAAATTTTTTTTGGGAAGATATACATTGATAATTTGATTTGTTATTTACTTATTTATTTATTTATTAGGTTTTATATACCGTCACTAAGACAAGCCATCATAATGGTTCACAACATAGTAAATGAAAAAATAAGAACAATCAATGATACCAAGACAAATACAATCAAAACAAACTTCTTCTAAAATCAAAATGATTGGAGATGGTAATAAAAGTACATATTAAAGGTGTGGCCTAAAAAAAATTAAATACCATGATAACAATAATAATTTTAAAAAATTCAAGAGATAATAATGTTATAAAATAATTTGAATTTGGACTGGACAGGCAAGTACACCTAATGACTATATTACTTGGATTAATAATGTGGATTCAAATATTTCATTCTTAGTTACAAGTCAAAGTGAAACAATAGTTTTCCTTGACATTCGTATATCTAAACAGGAAGGTAAGACTTTTACCACTGTTTATCAGAAATCTATGGATAAGAATATATTATTGTACAATTTGATCTTTCATCATTGGGGCTTGAGGTATAATATCCTTATTGGGCAATGTTTGAGATATCGCTATTTATGTAGTATTGTAGGTGAATATAAAATTCAGGCTCAGAATCTTATCAACAGATTTTTAGCACGTGGATATTCCCATTTTGTAGCCAGAAAGGCATATAAAAGAGCACTTTATGCCAACAGGGATAATTTACTTATTAAAACAGTAAAGGACCCTCTTACTCAAATTGTTTGTTTGATCCCATATTCATCTAAAATGACTGCCATTAAGAAAATTGTCTTACATCATTGGCACATTGTTTCATCATTATGTAAATCTACAGAAGGTCGTATTTTCTCTGTGAAAAAATGCAGAAATTTACATACTTGTTTGAGCCAGTGATGCAAGACACTATCCTTGGATAATAACTATAAAGGTCAAATGAGTTGTGGTTTCTGCTCAGTATGTTTGAATGCCCACATTATTTAATCTTATGTTCATCCAGACTTGAAGTATGCTTATTTATTACCCGGTTACTTCATATGTTGTACTGAAGGTGTTATTTACGCTATTGTATGCCCATGAAATCATATATTAATCGGGCAGACTAAAAGGATGATTAAATTGAGAATTATTGAGCATAAAAGTTGTATTAGATTATGGAAAGAAAATGTGCCTTTAGTGGAACATTGGGAACTTATATCCCACTCTGTAGATGATCTGAAATGTTTTGTTGTTTGCCAAGTCCAATTATATAAAGGGGCAATATTACACAAAAGCTCTTATGTTTAAAACGTTTTATTTTCTCATGGCAGACCACTTATCCACATGTGTTAACTAATCAAGTTGATTGGTCAGCCTTTTTATAAAGTAATTAAATTACGGTACTTTTGAACTTCGTTATGGTGATTTGTGCGGTGATTTATCTATATAAAGCCCCTGTGGTCATTGCTTACGTCACACGACGTTGAACTGTTGATGCGATTTGAAGCGATTGGCGTCCCAGAAGTAGGTTTGGTAAGAACATTGTCCTGCGGCTATTGCTCATTAGTATCATTAGCTTATTTCTTTGTAGTTTTAAATAAAATGGGAATACTTATGAAATATATTGTCTTAATGTGAGTATAATTTTTTTTCTCTCATTATAGTTTATGGCTTGTACATTTGACATTGAGGTTTTGTCGTTGCAATATGGAATGATATCTGACTGGGAGGAATAGAAACAAAAGATGAAATGTTGGATCTTGTGAAATAATTCAATTTTATGAGATTTGGTGTTGAAACACGAGGTGAGATTGGGTCTCTGAAATTTGGTACTTGGTGTATTCGGGAGTAGCTCTCTTTATTTATATGAAAGATGTTTTAAGTTAATTATAGATTTGGAGAGTTCTAATAATTTCCCCTGAGGAAGCCCCTGATTGACTTGGTGAATTCGAAGAATTTTTTGTTGGGATTACCAGGAAATACTAGTGAAAAGATCTTTAGAGGCTTAGGAGTGTGAGGGATGAGGCATCCATCCACTATCTTTATCGGTGAATAAGCTCTGATCTATCAGAAACAATGTACACTTCAAGATGAAGATAATCTGAATTATTAATTGAAGAAGAAAGAGAAGCATTTTTTTCTATTATTTATTAGTATTTAATGTGTAACATTTGTTGCATATTGATTTTTAAATGTGTTGGTGGGTTTGCTTTAGTATGAATGTGTGTAAATGTTGACATATGTTTTTATTCTTTATGATGTTCAGAATTGTTTGGGACACAGTCAAAGGACAGATATTGTGTATCTAAATATTATACAATCTGTAATAGTAATTATTATAAAACATTTTGTACATTGATTAAAAAATATTGTGGGAAATATTTTGTATTTATATATATTTCTTCTCTCTTGTGTCATTTTTTATTTATTTAGCAGTGAGAGAGGGGTAGTTTTTTACCTCCTTTGTTTTTTGTGATATAATATAGGCCACTTTTGCACTGTCTGAAGGGAAACTGGCAGCTTGAAATTCAAAAACTATCTGGATCTGATTCAAGAATCCCCTGCATCCCTTGGGACTCCCTTTCTGGTGAGTTGGAGGTGCAAGGCAAATAGCTGGTGCCCCAGAAGGAAATTGTGGCACAGCAGGAGCCGGGACTGGAACTGGAGGTTGAACAGTTGGGATCTGTGACGGAAGGGCGTCCGTTTGCAGAGATAGGATTGACACAGAAGGTGTGAGCTGCTGGACATGTAAGACCAAACAAGGAACAAGCACCAGGGCAGACAAGGACAATGGAGAGTGGAACAGGGAATCACAGAACTCACAAGATGAACACCAGGAACAAGGCAGGAAGTTGGAACAACAGCAGGAATGCCAGGAACATTCTGGGCAACGGGCACTGCAAAAGGAAAGAGAGGACCTGTTGAGAAGGCACTGAGTAGGTTCTGAGCTTCCCTTTAAACAAGACAGGAGCGTGTTGCAGGATCTATAAAAAAGCTCAAGAGCTGCAAGAAGTTCAACTTTGTTCTGTAGGAAAATATAAAGGTATTCTGTATCTGTGGATTGCTGCCAGCTTCTTCCTCCCTCTTATTTTCCATGTCTCTGGAGTAGGGGCAGGACTACAGAAATTGACCACCTATTACCTCCTATAAATGTGCAACCTAAGCAACTTCGAAAAGACCACAGTTTGTCTCAGAATCAGTCTCTGCTGAAGTGAGCAAGTGTTCTTGACCCCAGTCACTTGCTGAGCTAAGGAGGCTTGTCTGAACCCTGGAGAAGAAAAAACAGGTTTGACACAAGCAGCCAGATAACAGCAGGACTTCCTTACCCAGTACCCGGGAGCTCATCTGCTTCATCCCAAGAGGCGGAGGGTATTGGCTTGGGCGTCGTCTTAAGCTGTTAATGGGGCCGATACAATAATGTTCGCGGAAAGCGGGCACTGACTTTTCAGCATCCGCTTTCTTAATGCACGCATGGCGCCCACAAAGGGGGCACCATGCAATATGTAAATGAGGAGGTTGCGCTAGGAAGGAGGCACTAGGGTCGCTTGCGCGACCTTAGCGCCTCCTTGCTAACGAGACCTGCCGCGGCTGCCGGTTATGAAGACCGTGGCGGTAAACTCGGCCTTGGTTTTCATAACCTGCCTGTCTGCCAGTAATGAAAGCAGCCGCCGAGTTTATTGGCTGAGCGCACTGTATTACATCGGCCCCAATGGCTCTTCTTTCGCCAGCTACCTCCTGAGCCCTCTCCCCTGCTGCTTTTAACAGGCAAAGCAAGAATATGTAAGAGCTCATGCATAGTTAAGCAGAGGGATGGACAGGGTCATTTCTTCCTCTCAGACTGCTGGCCCCCCTTATCACTGCTCCTTCTGTGTGGCAACTCTGGCCCAGGGTGCACAATCTCGGTCCTGTAACCTCTTGACTAGCAAGCTGCCCTGCTGTTCAACGCTCACCTGTGAGCCAGTCTGTCTGATAAATTCGCCCCTTTGGATAGGTTGTTTTTCATTTACAGGCAGATTTGAACTGTTTTCAGTCTGAGACCTTTCCCTGACTGAAAATGCTCCACATTCTGTTCCTAATTCAGTGCACCTAGAATCGTTGTTGGAGCCTGTTACCTTTGCTACAGATGCTCAGAAAGTGTGAGCTGCCTGGTTTAGCACAGATCCAGCAGAAATTGCTCTAGGAGACATTTGGCAAGTGGTAAAATGAATTGAATCATCTCTTTTGGGCACTGTTGAACACCTATGTTCATTCTCTGCTGGAGCCACAGTTAAAATTACTACTATATTAAATCTAAAGTTGATAAGATAGAGCAACAATTACTTGATTTAAATTTAGAGGTTTCCTAGGTTCAATGTACTATGATATCTATTATTAATGATAACTTGCTTCTATACAGGAAGAATGAATTATTGGAGAATATGATAAGAGCTCAGAATTTGCGATTTTTAAATTTTCCTAAATCCAGATAGATTAGCGCTAATGAACTCTTGAAGAAATATTTCCTAGAGATTCTTCATGTTTCCTCTCAAAAAGAAGTTTTTTATCTAATGGCCTGATTTTAAATGGCTGATGCGCATAAAAAACGGGGTTACGCGTGCGGCTCCGCCTTGTGCGTGCATTTTAAAAGAGGCCTGGTCGTGTGTGTAACCCTCGTTATGCGCACAAGAGCCAGTCTGATGAAAAGAGGCGGTCCGGGGGATGGGCATTCCAGGGACTGGGGCGGGGCAGAGCTGGAGGTGGCCGGTACAATGGCCATTTGCCGCTGTGCTGGGGGATCACGCACTGGCAGCCTGCTGGTGCGCGCAACGTACACCAGCTCAGGAGCTGGCATAAGTTCGAAAACGAAGGAAAAAAAAAAGGTAGGGCATTTTAAGGGGGAGGGGAGGAGAGGGGGAGGGCAGATAGGGGGGTAGAAATGTTCCTTCCCAGTCCGCTCCTTAATTGGAGCATTTGTTTTTAAAATTTACCCCTAAATATTACTACCTTCCGGATAAAAAGATTTCTTCAAGTGATTCTGCTGGAAATGTTAATATGTTTCAGCCTGTTGTTAGTCCTGATTTGTCATCTTATCTACAAGATTCACAGGATAATATTGAGACTAGGGCTATGCTTCTAGATAAATTTTCTTCTGATTCAGAAATTTAAGGCCGCATTTTAAAAGCCCTACGTGCGTAAATCCAGAGGGCTAAAGCGTGCTGGGCCTATTTTAAAAAGGCCCAGCCACAAGCATAAAGCCCCAGGACGCGAATAAGTCCTGGGGCTTCAGGAAAGGGGCGGGGCAGTCTGGGGGTGGGGCGGTGTCAGAGGCTCCTGTGCCAGGGGATCGCATGCCGGCAGGCTGCTGGTGCGCACAACCTGTGCCTGCCCAGAGGCAGGCACAAAAGGTAAGATAAAGGTCGGGCGGGGGGGGGGGGGGGTATTAGGATAGTGCTAGGGGGCAGGAAGGTTAGGGGAAGGGGTAAGAAAGTTAGATTAAGGAGTTGGGAAATTGGAGAGGCCTGGGATGGAACGGGGGAAGGCTGCGGGCGTCAGCGCATGCAAATTGCAATAATGTGTTCCCCCTTGCGCGCGTCGACCCCCGATTTTATAACATACATGCACATGATATAAAATCGGGTGTCCATGTGTGCGCGTCGGGTAGCGTGCTCACATGGACGCCTGCGCATGCCTTTTAAAATCTACCCCTGTGTATTCAAGCAATATTTTAGATATAAGAAAGAGGTGTTCTGTGGTTTGCACTTACAAATATTTCCAGATGTAGCAAGAGAAACTCTTCTTAGAAGGAAGCTTTTCCTGCAGTTAAAGCAGCGGGTTACAGATTTAGAGACTACTTTCTATTTAATATCCCAATCCCCAATAGAACAGAACCAACTTGAAATAATTGAAAAACATACAATTTATTAAATTGCTACTCTAACAATAAATTAAAGTAATGCTATCCTTATTCTCTTTTAATCCCACAGTCTAGATAATATCACACTAACATCACCCCCTACTTATCATTTCTAAAACAACTCCATTCATCCAATGTCCAAACACATTCATCCCATCAACCCTGCTATCACACAAAACTATCTACACTTAATGTCAACATTCACATAAGTCCAAGCCCCCTTAAATCAGTACAAAATCTTTCACTAATACCCAGTAGTCCTTACTAATTAACAGGCCGATACAGAAAAACGCGCGGGACTGCGGGCGAGCGCCCACTCTCCCGGCATGCGCACAGGCCACTCTCCTGGGTGCGTGATTAAGGAGGGTGGCCTATGCAAATTAGGGCCCGTGGTAAAAAAAGGCGCTAGGGACCCTAGCCCGTCCCTAGCGCCTCCTTTTTGACAGGAGCGGCGGCTGTCAGCGGGTTTGACAGCTGACGCTCAATTTTGTCAGCGTCGGTTCTCAAACCCGCTGACAGCCACGGGTTCGGAAAACGGACACCGGCATAATTGAGCATCCGCCTTCCGACCCACGGGCCGCGGGCTGATTTTAAATTAAATTGTTTTTCAATTTTTTATTTTTTTTTATTTTTGGGGCCTCCGACTTAATATCGCTATGATATGAAGTCGGCGGGTGTACAGAAAAGCAGTTTTTTTCTGCTTTTCTGTACACTTCCCTGGCGCTGGCAGAAATTAATGCCAGCCTTTGGCAGGCGTTAATTTTTGAAAGTAAAATGTGCGGCTTTGCTGCACATTTTGCTTTCTGGATCGCGCGGGAATAACTAATAGGGCCATCAACATGCATTTGCATGTTGCGGGTGCTATTAGTTTCGGGGGGGGGGGGGGGGGTTGGCCGCACATTTTCGAAGCGCTATTACCCCCCACTGAATAAGGGGTAAAATTAGTGCGTCGAAAACACGCGGCCAAACCCGGGCTAACAGTGCGCTCCACCGGTGCGCACTGTACTATATCGGCCCGTTTGTGGATAAGACTCTAAAAGCCCATCACTAATTTATTGATTCACATCCTAATGTAGCAATTCTTCATTTCCATTTAAAACAGACCCTTGATTAATGTTTGAAGAAAATTCTCCAGTGCTGAGACATTGACTCCAAAGATTGTAAATCCTTCCTGTGCACTGACAGCAATATAATCTGATTAGTCCCACATTCTTGGATTTCCCTTAGTTAAAGATGTGGATTTCCTTTAGTAAAGGATGATCCTATTACAGTCCTCAACCTTTCAAGATATTCCCAGACCATCCAAAATGGTAATTCTTGTTTATCACCCAATGCAATATAGGCCACCACGGACCTGAAGATACTACTTTACCTAATCACCGCTTAAAGGTAATTCCAAGAAAAAGTCGCTGTAGTGTTAGCCAGTGTTTCACCATCTCATCGTAATCGGTATCCCAATGCTGCAGTGTTTCGTCATGATATTCATGCCTGCATCAGGGGAAAATAGCCGTCACTCATCACCTCAGTGTTTATTTTTATTTCACACAACGAATGCCTTTTTCAGGCTACTCTATTATCAGGAAAGAGGAAAGAATAACCTGCAATCAGGCTGATACAGTACAGTGCACGTTTTTGACGCGCTAGCTTTACCCCTTATTCAGTAAGGCAGAGCTTTCCAAACTGTGTGTCGGGACACGTTAGTGTGTCGCCTGCAGTGTGCAGGTGTGTCGCGCAAGCCCGGTCAACTCTGATGCGAGTTTGGGCTTTTTTTTTTCTAGAGATTCACTTTTTTTTTTCAGTTTATGGGTTGCTTATTATTGGGTGATTTTTGCTGTCAATCGCGTTTTTTGGGGGGGCTTGGTGGGTGGAACGAGCCCAGCCATCCTTGCATTGGCTGCTGCTGCCGATGAGGCCTGGCCATGAGGAGTACTGACTGCAAGCAGCAGTGTCTGGTGATCATGGAAGGGAGTGAAGCACTTAACTGGCAACAATCAAAAAGACGAGGTACATGAGTGTGGGGGCCAGAAATGTGCTGGGGAGAGAGAGATGAGTGAGTGGGGGGCAAACGTGCTGGGGGGACAGACATGTGCTTGAGGGGGAGAGATATGAGTGTGTGGGGGCCAGACATGTGCTGGGGGGAGGAGAGAGATGAGGGTGTGGGGGACAGACAATTTGTTTTATTATTGTTTCTCATAAATTATAACAATAACATGAATCTTGGAATATATATTTTTAATATAAATTTAAGGTTTTCATGAGATAGGTTGTGTCGTGAAACATTTTATTTATGTATATATTTAAGGAAACATACATAAATTGTCGAAATATGTTTCGTTCGTTTAACCTTTAACCTCTGGTTTACTAGTAGACTGAATTACCGTGTCGTGAAATTATGTTTGTCTAAAAAGTGTGTCACCAACATGAAAAGTTTGGAAAGCTCTGCAGTAAGGGGTAATAGCGCATCAAAAACGCGCATCCAACCCCCCTGAAACTAATAGCGCCCGCAACATGCAAATGCATGTTGATGGCCCTATTAGTTATTCCCGCGCGATTCAGTAAGTAAAATGTGCAGCCAAGCCACACATTTTACTTTCAGAAATTAGCGCCTACCCAAAGGTAGGCATTAATTTCTGCCAGCACCAGGAAAGTGTACAGAAAAGCAGTAAAAACTGCTTTTCTGTACACCCTCCGACTTAATATCATGGCGATATTAAGCCAGAGGTCCCAAAAGTAAAAAATTATTTAAAAAAATTACCTTAAAATGTATAAATGTGCTCATCAATTGGACCTCCTCCCCCCAAGTAGGGGTTGATTTGAGAGTTGAGTAATGTACCTATTACAGGGAAGTGGCAGTATATTGACAAACTGTAATGAAATACAATGGAATTCTTCAAAACAGCCACAGAGGGCAGCCTTGTGTCAGATCTTTCTAGAACTGTCCAGTATAATTTGATTCAGTAGTGTTATTCCACTTTGGTGCCTGTGCAAAATGCACTTAGAAAACCTCCTTTCTTCACTTCTTCCAAAATAAAAAAATAAATTAACTTTCTTTTTTGTAATTAGCTGTTTCCTCCTGCTCCTTTGGACTTATAGTTTATTTGCAACTGGCCCTGGCTGGGCTTTGGCAACTACCTATGGACTTTATTTGTTTTACCCCTATTGCATATCTTGTCCCAGTTCAACCACTGCTGTGACTGTCCTTGATCCAAAGCCACAAACCATGCCCCCCCCACCCCCCATATTTTCTGGAATCTACCAATGTAGTCCCTAAGTCCAGCTCTTAGGGGTCTCTGTCATGTGACGTCTGAAATTCTAGCCTCCTTCAGGAGTTGTGAATATTTCCTCAATAGCATTTCCGTCCCTCGCTCACCCACAGAATGGAAAAACCTGACCTGGGAACTGAATCCAGGTGCACCGCACTGCTACTGAATTACTGTGTTGACTCCCAAAATACTTTTTAGGAGTCTTTTCTTCCTTACTTCCTACTTATTCATAGAAGGCCAATGAGCCTATTCTGTCTTCCCTTCTGATTTCATCTTGAAATTCTGATAATTGTAGGAAGCTGCAAAAATGTTACCCAATGCATGTTTTGATATCCAAGATTGCCTGTTGGAATTACAATCAGATGCAATAGCTAGAACATTAAAAAAAACAAAACCCTGTACATTAGAAAAGGCAAGAATAGTACAAAGCTAAAATCAAAATCTCCAGCTATCAATGCTATTAGCTAGCAGAGAGTGAGATAAAACCAATTTGTATTTGTCCATAAATGAAAAATAAAAATGTTGTCTCAGCAACTCACAGAAAGAGAGAAAAGAAAAATATTCCCCCAATGCTTTTTGCACAAATTGTTCTTTCTCCAGGGCCTGTTGAGTGTACACATCATTAAACAACTTAATCCATGCCTCCATCTATAATCTCCATAATTAATCAAACATCAGCAAAAATACATGCCCAGAGTTAATCATACCCCATTAATTAAAAAATGATCAATATGGCTAATTTGTATCAGAAAGGTAGAAAAATTAATTTATACATTTATTCCATTTCAATTCATAATTCGAATAGCTTTCGTGAAACAACATCTGCCTATTTTCACCTTATGGCATAGATTTAACTTATTTCAAACCAACTCCTATTCTCCCACATTCCACCACGTGGGCAGTTAGTATAATGATTTGGCATCTTAGATTTGCAGTCATTTCTCCTGATCACTGCTGAATGTTCTTGAATTCTTAGTTTAAATTTGTGTGTGATATAACTAACATACTTACATCCACATTTGCAAAATATCAAATATACTCTTCATTCAATCCTACAATTAATATAATCTGCTGCAATCACGATGGGAAGAGCACTAGGGGGCGCTCCCCATTGCAGGACAATGGATGTGTGCCCTTGTGGTGAGATGTCCCTGCTGGAAAGACTGGAGGAATCTGGAGACCCTGACCCTCTACCGGACCTGCATGCTTCCATGAGACCACCAACGCAATGGTGGTCTCTGAATGGTCCTCTGACCATTCCAAGCCCTTTCGGACTGCCGCTGGGAAGCAGCGAGAAGCAGCAGGCTGGACAGAGGACAAGGTGGTCGAAGACATCTGACCCAGGACAACACTCAGGCATTGAGGAAGATGAAGACTCAAGCGTTGAGAAAGACGAAGACCCAGGCGTTATCAGACAAAGACTCAGACGTGGATTCAGACGAAGACTCAGTCATTTGAGGAAGGAATTGGAAGGAACGCTACTACGCCAGTGCCCTACACATCCCAGCTGGGATGGTCGTGGAAAACGTTGGAGGTGAAGCAGCAAAGCTGACATCGACTCAAATACATTAGAGTTCAAGATGGCAATGAGTAATGAAGAGAAGGACTTGACATCCAAGACAAAGGATGTTAGGACAGACAGATGAAGGTAACTGGCCATGAGTCCTGGTAGCCACGTCCTGGACTGAGCCTCGGGAACCCGGCGTGATCGACGCACCTGACAGGTCAATAGAAGGAGGACGAAACCTCCGACCCGGATTGGAAGACGCATCTAAAGGTATCCCGAAGTTGGACTGAAGATGGACCACAAGGAGATAATCTCCGGAACCAGGAACATGAAGAAGATCAGACGGACGAGGTTAAGAATGACAGGAACGAGGTGGTCCAGGACAGACAGATCCATTGCTCCTACCATGTGACAGAGGCCGGCCAATGGCACCGATAGCCTGTCACATGGAAAGGGCAAAGGGCCATCGGCGCCATTTTGATTACTGGCAGCCGACAGCCCGAGAGTGGGAGATCGCTCCTGGGACCCTGCTGGACCACAAGGCAATTTATGCAAGTTTGGGGGGTGGAGGGAGAGGGTGCAATGAAGTAAAATTGAAAGGATGGGGTGGATTTGGGGTTTTTTGTTTTTGTTTTTACAATCCCCAGTCTGCCCAACGGGTTTCGGGCCCCCCCCTAGGGACTGTCAGTAAGTCTTGGGGTGGGGGGGGGGGAGTGCAATGAAGTAAATTTGAAGGGTTGGGGTGGATTTGGGTTTGGCACTCATTCACTAGAAGCTTTCAGTCTTCTTTATGTATGTGTATGAAACACTTACCTCTAGTCCTTACTTTCACAAAATCTCCATTCCTTAATGCAGCTAATGTTTTCCTCCATCCTTTCAGGGTAGACCCTGATGATATGTGGAAAGTTATAGATTCCTGGCAGAGTGGGGGGCCAGAAAACAGCCACAAAGAAGCACACACTGGTTGAACAGCCCCTATGACAAGGCTCTACATGCATTTCAATTCTACCACGCATTCCAGCAAGCTTGTGTGGAGTTTTAATGAATCCACCATAAAAATATTTTTTAATGCCCACAAAAGTCTCCCACATAAAAAAAACATTACATGGAGACGCGCCGGGGTTTGCCTCCACGGCTAGAGGCCGCCATCTTGCTGGCACGGCAGGAGCCGTGCCGGGGTTCTTCACAGAGCAGGAAGCCACACCCAACATCCTCTTCGGTGCAGCCCGGAGGCCGCAAGCCCCGGGGTCTTCCGCGGCATGGAGCCGCCGCCCACGCCATCTTTGGCAGGCCTGGAGGCCTGCTCCTTGACAGCAGGACGCCGCCTTCCACGTCGGGGCCTGCATGGCCCAGCTCCGGCTCCTCCTCTGCTTTGACGTCAGCATCTGCAGGGCCGCTGTCCAGGGTCCTGCAGACTTCCTGTTCCTGCTTCCCTTAGGTGTGGGGCCTCACCTCTCTGCTGGCTTTAAAGGGCCAGTGAGGGAGTGGGCCCTGGATGACCACTTCCTGGATCCGCCTTCTTCAGCCTACAAAAGGCTCCTCAGGTCAGTCCTTCGTTGCCTTCGCAAGGAGGAAGTCCGCCTTAGGACTCCACATCTTCCAGCTTCTCCAAGGCACTACTGTGTTTCTCTGATAATAAGACAGGTCTTATATTCTTTTTTATCTCCGAAAAAATGGCTAGGGCTTATTTTCAGGGATGTCTTATTTTCGGGGAAACTCGGTACTAGGTATCATATGGCCGACCGGGCCAATTTTATTTCTGCTGCCCCCCCTCCCTGAAATGATACCCGAAACCCTCCCCAACCCTTCAAATTTGATTAATTACAGGGTTGTAAAAAAAAAAAAAAAGAAAAAACCCAAACCCATGAGTGCCATGTTATATTACCATTAAGCAATATACAAGGTTAAGGTAATGATATAGACAGGAAGTAGAAAACAGGGAAATATAGCAATCAGCCACAAGGTGGCATCAATCTATAAGTCAATATCAGTATCATCTCCCTTTTCTTTGTTCAGTATATGCACAACTTTTTTTGTTCAGTATATGCACAACTTTCTAATGTGACATTTCCTTCAGATTAAGTCTCTTAGGAGGCTTTGAGTGTCGATCACTGCGAGTATAGATGGGGGTTTTCTGGGCATGCAGCTATCTGGCATCGGTGGGCTTTCAACATGCTTAGCCACAGACTTGGTGTGCTTGCTTGCTCAGGATTCCCATCAATACCCTTCCCTACAGATAACCTACTTTCTATTGTTGGACAAGTACTTAAGCAGGAGGGATTGCTTGGCCCTTAAGTTGAGATGTGTGTGTTCTGTCCATAACATTCTTGTAAAGCTGGCTGCTCATCCACTCACAGATCCATACAATTATGACAAAAGAAAGTTCCTTCAATAACCACCAGATATGAGCAGGGTGCAACCTTTTGCGTGCAGATACCCATCCTCCAACAGCTAATTCGATTTTTCACTAC
The DNA here is from genome assembly GCF_901001135.1 of Rhinatrema bivittatum. Lineage (NCBI taxonomy): Eukaryota > Metazoa > Chordata > Amphibia > Gymnophiona > Rhinatrematidae > Rhinatrema > Rhinatrema bivittatum. The sequence goes on along the minus strand of NC_042621.1, from coordinate 149,113,305 downwards.
TGGTTTCTTGTGGATTGGCTCATCAATATGTAGCTCAGGCAAATCCATAGCACATATGTCATAGCTTGGCTTAAATACTTGCCTCTTGAGTTGCAGTCTTTCCAATACACTTTATATTACCCAGGGCTCAAATAGTTTATTGGCAATGGGCAAAGATGTCTTCAGTCTTCTTGATATCAGGTGCTGCACTGGACTGCCATCCATGCCTTCTGTTAATGTGTTTGTCATAATAGATTATAGCTCTCCATGGGTCCTTGTAATTCCTTTTTGCCTTCTTGCACAGGATTTTTACTATCTTTACAGCTGATTCAGCTTTGTCATTATCTTGTGGGTGCAGTGGTGATGCAGTGATATACTCAAACTTTAAATCAGTAGCAAACTGTATACATTGAATCCATGCAAATTTAGGCCCGCAATCCAAAATCACTCATGTTTGATCATAACATGCAAACTGTATCTTGCAACATTTGATCATGGCTTTTGCAGACATGTCTAGGAGCAGTTCAGTTTCTCCGAATAGTGATTAACTATCAATAGGATGCCTTTCCTAGCAAAGTTGAATAAGTGGAGTGGAGTGGAAGAATATCCCTGTGGTTAGAGTAGCTAGCTGAGTAGCCAGGATTCCTATCCCAGTTGCTGTTCCCTATGACCATGGGCAACTCACTTCACCCTCCATTGCTTCAGCTTACTGTGCAGTAAACGCCTTGCAATATTGTGTGGTATTTTTAATATCATGTGAGCTGCTTTGCACACACTGACATGAACTCAGTCTGTGAAATAGATTGAGTGTGTGTGACACACCCATTCAGTAGTAGAATGGTACTGTGAATGCTGGTACAGTATCAATATATTCTATTGTAATATCAAAATCCCCAGTAGGCACTTCAAATTCCATCATGCTATTGCAAGAGAAGAGCATAAGAACATAAGAATTGCCATACTAGGTGAGACTGAGAGTCCATCAAGTCCAGTATTCTGTTTCCAACAGTGGCTAGTCCATATCACAAGTACCTAGTAAGATCTCAAACTGTAGATAGATTCCATACTGCTAATACCCAGGGATAAATAGTGGCTTTTCCCAAGTCTATCTGGTTAATACATGAAGGAGCAATGGACAGCCCCTACCATGTGACTGGGGCTGGCCAATGGCACCGGTAGCCCCTGTCACATGGTAAGGGCAAAGGAACACCGGCACCATTTTGATTACTGGCATCTGACAGCCCAGGAGTGAGGCCAGGAGTGAGAGATCGTGCCCGGGTCCCCTGCTAGAGTACCAGGACTTTGGGTGAGCCTTAGGGGACCGGGAGGGTGGAGGGCTATGCACAACACCATATACTATACCTGTATAAGTCAAGCCAGATTTTTTGTGCTTATTTTCTGGCATAAATTTCTCGACATACATGAGTATATACGATATATGCGATCTTTTGTCCTTGTAATTCATTATATATTGGACAAACAAAGAGAGCTATATGGTCAAGAGTTATTGAACATAAGAGTTGCATTAGGTTGAAAAAGGTTAGTGTCCTGTTAGTGGATCATTGGATATAAGCTTCAAACTCAATAGAGGATTTGAGGTTTTTTGTCATTTGACAGATTCAGTTGAGAAAGGGCGGGATATATCTCTGATTTTCTGTGCCTAATGCAATGGCCAATGCCAATGCTCTGTCCCTTTTCTGGTTGTTTTCACATGTGTGCACAATGGGAGATATGCGTGTACTCGGGCGGCATTAAAAAACAAAATGTGTGTGTATTGGTCCAACTTGTGCACGTATCTCCCGGTTTGGGTGCATGATGCGCTAATGCATCGCACACCTTGATACTGCATCCCATGATGCAACACATTATCGTGAGTTACAAATTTTTCCTCTGCAATGTGAAACATTAATATAAATACACCGCTTTTTTATTGCAGACACTAATGCGCGATATTCCCATGGTATTTAGAGCAATTTGATAAATCCAGGCCTTAGATTATGAGCCCTCTAGGAATAAGGAAATGCCTTTATTATTTGAAAATAATCCACTTTGAAGTGCCTGAAAGGTGAAATATAAAATGAATATTATTTTCTGTCATTTATGCTAATAAGAATGGATTCTTGTAAGTCATATGATTTCTTGTAAGTTGAGCCCAGAAGGCAGAAATGAAACTTAAAATTGACCTTTGACATACTAACTTTTGGCATGCTGTTAGCATTTCAGCAGCCTTAGATTGTGCTATCTTTCTGTTTCTTCACTACCACCTGTTAGCCTGTCTTCACAGAGAAACCATCTCAAAGCACTTTTACAGTGGGACAATTTCATCGAAGTGCGAAGGGTAGGCATCTTCTCCTTGAGAAGCAGGAAGAATTCAGGATGCCTCACAAGCACCTGATTCACGATATTGGCACCCACTGGAAGTCCACCTATATGATGCTGCAGAGGTTAGTAGAGTCGCAGAAACCTCTTCATGATCTGTCTATGGAAACAGAGATGGATGTGGATTGTCACCAGGGCATCATGACTGGGTAGTTGTGAGGCATCTGATACAAATCCTGAAGCCCTTCAAGGATGCCACGGAGGATCTGAATTCCAGAAACATCACTCTGGGTGGGTCAATCCTCATAGTAAATATTCTGGAGAAAAACTTAGAAGGTGTTGCAGTTTGTGGACTCCTTGCAGCAGCAGGTGCAAGTGAGATTGAAACATCTGACAGAAAACAATTCTTACATGTTTGTCACACTTTTTGATCCCTAGGTGAATGGGAGTCTCACCTTCCAGTCCTGGTGTCTCATACACATGAACAACATGTGGCAGCTAGGGTACAAGAACAGAAGTGCAAGAGACAGAGGAGCAGTATGGATGTACCCCAGGAAAGAGTGGCCACTCCAGGGAGTAGTGCAAGCACAAGCAGCACTCTGTCAGCTTGCACGTTTACCTTCCCCCACTCAGTAGGCCAAAGCCACATTACCCCTATAGAACTCTCTCTCTTGATCCAGGCCTTAGTTGCCAGCTGGCGAGAGAGACTCTCATCTTATCCCAGCAAAAGGTTCTGCAATATACTATCTAACAGATACCATTGAGGATATGGACACAGAAGTGCTGGCATATTGGGTACACAAGTCCATAGTCTGGCATGACATGGCCAAGGTGGTTCAACATTATCTTTTCTACCCACCAATCAGTGTGCCTAGCAAAAGTGTCTTCTCAATGGCAAGGGACATCGTGAGCCCTCATTACTGAAAGCTGGTGCTAGAGTTGATGGAAAAGCTGGTCTTTTTGAAAATTTGCCTTTGCTTTACTTTCCAGAATTTTCATGCAAGTGGCAGGACAACTGAAAACATTTTGGAGGTCATTCTGCCACTCTACCTAGCTGTCATGCTCCAGAAGTACCACTTTGGGGGTCTTGCTGACACTCTGCTTACCTGCCATGCCCCAGATGTATCACTTTGGGGGTCTTGCTGATAGAACCTTGCTGCCATACTCCAGACTTTTTGCCTTGGAGTGTTCTTGCTGCTGTTGATGGCTGCTTTGCGCATCTCATAGGTGCCGCGCAAATCCTGGGAGATATTTTCAAAGCGACCCAGCTATGAGTGTATCTCCCAGTACACATGGAAGTGCCAGGCTTTTTAAAAGGGGCGGGCTGGGGGAGGGCCTGGGCTGGCCGGGACAGCTCCATTAGGTGGTGTCTCAGTAAAGCGTGTGCTGGCAGACGGCCGACACAGAACTTACTGTTACTCCATCGAGCAGGTAAGTTCTAAAACAAAAAAAAAATTCAAGTAGTTGGGTAGGGATTAAGGGTCGGGGAGGAGAGGAGAGGGGAAAAGGGAGGAAGGATATGTAGGGGGTTAGGGAAGTTCCCTCCCTGTCCACTCCTTTATTGGAACAGTCTGGGAGAGAACTGGGGATGGCCCAGACACATCGCCGCATGTTTATTACAAAATACCCCCTCTTGTGCGTGCGAGTGGGCACCCACACTCGCCGATATAAAATTGGGTGCGCATGTGCGCTCGGGTATCAGATTTTAAAACATGAGTGCGTCAACATATGAATGTAATAAAATCGGCATGTCCTTTTTAAAATTTACCTTCTCGTGTCTTGGAATCTTCATGGCGCTCTTAGGGCCTTATTTTCTAAACGTATCGCACGCGGTAAGGGACGTTTCACACGCGAAATGTCCCTTTTCGCGTGCGATACCAAACTGGGGGCGGAGTCGGCCCCGGAAGAGGAGGAGTCGGGGTGTCACCGGGGCCGACTCCGCGAAGATGCCGCGGACGACGAAAAGTTAAGGCCCTTTTCGCGTCCGAGTTCGCTCCCAATAGCTACACTTCCTATGGTGGCGCTATTGGGTACGAAACCGGCAGCAATCGCACCGCGATGGTGCGATCGCTGCCGGCTAGCGCAGGCCCGCCCCCCATTTTGCCCCCCCCCTCATTCCCTAAAGTTTCGCAGTCCTGCGATACTTTAGAAAATGAGGCCCTTAGTGCTGCTTTGTCCCTCTATCAATGCCTGGAGATTTTTTCTGCCTTCTTTGCTGCTTTGTTCCCTTTTCATGGTGATGAGGATATTCATGCAACTCTTGATGCCACTTTGCCCCCTCATGCTGCCTTTAGAGGTTCAGTGCCTTCTTTTGAAGCCTTGGAGTATTCTTGACTCTCTTGCTGCTACTTTGCTACTCTAGTGCCTTGGAGAGATCCTGCCCCTGTTTGTACCCTTTTATCTTTTTCAGTACCTTAAGGCTATTTCTGCCACTTTTGATGCCACTTTGCCACAGTCTTAGTGCCTTGGAATTCTCTTCCCCCCCTTTGATGTTGTCTATCTACAAGTTTCATCAAAATTGATTAGAAAACCCCATTTTGCTTCCCCCATTGATTTTATTAATAAACCAAAAAATCAAAATTTCTTTGTACTAGAAACTATTGAAACAAATGGAGGTGATCTATAAAACAAATAAACTAAAAGGAAAATTTTGCCTCTGTACATGCCTATGACAAAATACTAGAGAAAGTGGTGTTTTTATGGTGTTTAGCTGATAAACATCTGCTTTATTTTTTTTTTTTTCATTGGGGGAGGTTGTTTTATTGGGGTTTATCAGTTAAAACTGAAAACCAGAAGTCCTAGTTATAACTTATATTAATGTTTGTTTTGTGGTAAGAATGTGATTAGAAAACAGATATAGTAGATGAAAACTTGATGTATGATTGGGAATCTGTCTTTTGCATAAATTAATCCTACTTGTCATAGCATACTATTTCAATGTTTCGATTTACCACATCTTTAAAATAATAAATTAAAATGCAATACAGAATTTAAAAATATGGTTCTGTTTGCACATTACTTACCAGTTGCTAAAGCCTGAAAAATGTGAATCTATAGCTACATGTGTTTATACATATTATTATTTATTGTCATATAAATCTGTGACAATAATGCTGTTCATAATAGTTGTGCCCAAATAATTAGTTCTCAAAAGTAACTTCTTTGTAAATCTTAAAGTAAAACCAAAATATTTTGAAAAGCCATAAAAGGCAAGCAATTCTTCGAGTTCTAAATTCAGTCTTCCTCGTTTGACAGCCATTGTGCAAACGATCCTGCTAAACCCTTTTAAAAAGAAAATCAGTTCTAAGGAATAGTTGTGAGATAGCTTCGGGTTTCCTAGGGACTGGGAATCATGCATGTAATTTTTCAAATTAGTGACATGACTTGGAAGGTGTGCGTGCATTTAGAACAAAACCCACTTGTTAAAAAGCAGTGTGTTTAGACAGCTTACAGCAAAGGGAGATTAAATCTCAGGATCAGTCTTTTATTTGGCCTGACTGATGAGAAAACTATGTTGAGGTATTAATTGTTTATCAAAATGCCACTTGGACAGTGGCACGCACTTCTGGGATACAAAATAAAATAAAGGGAAATTAGTTTTTAAAAAAATATGGTACCTGCATTTTCAGAATTTTTCAGAGGCTTAAAGAAATGTATTTATTTATTTAAGCTTGCTATTACTATTTTTAAATTCTGAATGCTTTTATGTAATTTGTCATGAACGGTGGAGTGGTGAATAATCAATTTTTTAAAATAATACTAAATTTAAAAAAATAATATTCTGCTATATCACCTTAGTCCCAAAGAGGATAACAAGGGCTAGAACATTATAAAACCTAATTCAAACTATAATAAGCTCTAAGGTCTAAGGATTTCCCATGTTCTAGTAGCCAGACTAAATAATAAAAAAATATATAAATTGAAAACAATGGTGCCTGTAAGGCATGGTCTTCAGGCAGTAGCTTTTTTCTTTTCTTTCTTTTTTCATTCAAATATATATCAAGATAATTAGATTTATGCATTATGAGATAAAGTACTTAAAAAAATTGCAAAAGAGAAAAAAAAAGAAAAAAATGATCATCTCTAGCAGCTCACATACATAATGGAGGGTGATCAAGCAATATGCCAAAGAAGGATTGGCATATAAGAAAATAAATAAAAGGTAAACTAAAAACAAACCATTTATGCCCAGCAAAATTAACTAATATACACTCATGCAGATTATATAAGTCCCTCAAGTTCTACTAGACATCCAGGCCAACAGTCTTCTTTGCAATGAGGAAAAAACATAATTGTGTGAGTTCAAAAAAGATATAATATATATTCTGCAATTTAAGAAGCCATTCATATGAGTAACAAATTATTATGGGGTAGATTTTCAAACCTGTGCGCGGGTGTACATGCGCGCGTGTGCACCTGGTGCGCATGTTATAAAATCGGGGGTCGGCACACACAAGGGGGTGCACCTTGTGCGTGCTGAGCCCACGCCGAGCTGCACTGCCTTCCCCCGTTCCCTCCCAGGCCACTCCAAAATCAAAGCGGCCTTGGAGGGAACTTCCCTATCCCCCCACCCCACCTTCCCTTCCCCTATCTCCCCCGACCTTCCCCCCTACCTTTTTCATTTTCTTTTTCTTGTTTTAAAACTTACTTCAGCCCTGGGGCTGAAGTAAGTTGTACGTGCCGTCCGACTACTGGCACGAGATCCCCGACACAGCGACTGTGCGGAGGCCTCTGGCCATGCCCCCGGACCGCCCCCTCCCCACCCCACCCCCTCCCCACCCCTTTTGTAAGCCCTGGCACTTACACGCATCACCAGGCCTTTTGAAAATAGGACTGGCACACGTTGACCGGTTACGCATGTAAATCCTCCGAAAATCCGGCTCTATATGTGCACCCAGTGAAAGGATCTCCTGTTATATCCCCCAATTTTTTTTCCTGCACTCATAAGAACATAAGAAATTGCCATGCTGGGTCAGACCAAGGGTCCATCAAGCCCAGCATCCTGTTTCCAACAGAGGCCAAACCAGGCCACAAGAACCTGGCAAGTACCGAAATACCAAGAAGATCCCATGCTACTGATGCAATTAATAGCAGTGGCTATTCCCTAAGTAAACTTGATTAATAGCAGTTAATGGACTTCTCCTCCAAGAACTTATCCAAACATTTTTTTGAACCCAGCTACACTAACTGCACTAACCACCTCCTCTGGCAACAAATTCCAGAGCTTAATTGTGCATTGAGTGAAAAAGAATTTTCTCCGATTAGTCTTAAATGAGCTATTTGCTAACTTCATGGAATGCCCCCTAGTCCTTCTATTATCCAAAAGTGTAAATAACCGATTCCCATCTACTCATTCAAGACCTCTCAAGATCTTAAAGACCTCTATCATATCACCCCTCAGTCGTCTCTTCTCCAAGCTGAATAGCCCTATCCTCTTCAGCCTTTCCTCATAGGGGAGCTGTTCCATCCACTTTATCATTTTGGTTACCCTTCTCTGTACCTTCTCCATTGCAACTATATCTTTTTTGAGATGCGACGACCAGAACTGTACACAGTATTCACTATGAAGTGATACAGAGGCATTATGACATTTTCCGTTTTATTAACCATTCCCTTCCTAATAATTCCTAACATTCTGTTTGCTTTTTTGACTTCTGCAGCACACTGAGCTGACAATTTCAAAGTATTATTCACTATGATGTCTAGATCTTTTTCCTGAGTGGTAGCTCCTAATATGGAGCCTAACATTGTGTAACTATAGCAAGGGTAATTTTTCCCAAAATGCAACAAATTGCACTTGTCCACATTAAATTTCATCTGCCATTTGGATGCCCAATCTTCCAGTCTTGCAAGGTCCTCCTGTAATGTATCACAATTGGCTTGTGATTTAATTACTCTGAATAATTTTGTATCATCTGCAAATTTGATAACCTCACTCATCGTATTCCTTTCCAGATCATTTATAAATATATTGAACTGCACCGGTCCAAGTACAGATCCCTGAGGCACTCCACTGTTTACACTTTTCCACTGAGAAGATTGACCATTTAATTCTACTCTCTGTTTCCTGTCTTTTAACCAGTTTGTAATCCACGAAAGGACATCGCTTTCTATCCCATGACTTTTTAATTTTCTAGGAAGCCTCTCATGAGGGACTTTGTCAAACACCTTCTGAAAATCCAAATATACTACATCTACCAGTTCACCTTTATCCACATGTCTATTAACCCCTTCAAAAAAATGAAGCAGATTTGTTAGGCAAGACTTCCCTTGAGTAAATCCACGTTAACTGTGTTCCATTAAACCGTCTTTCTATATGCTCTACGATTTTGATCTTTAGAATAGTTTCCATTATTTTTCCCGGCACTGAAGTCAGGCTCACTGGTCTATAGTTTCCTGGATTGCCCCTGGAGCCCTTTTTAAATATTGGGGTTACACTGGCCACCCTCTAGTCTTCAGGTACAATGGATGATTTTAATGATAGGTTACAAATTTTAACTAATAGATCAGAAATTTCATTTTTTAGTTCCTTCAGTACCCTAAGATGCATACTATCTGGTCCAGGTGATTTGCTACTCTTTAGTTTGTCAATCTGGCCTACTACATGTTCCAGGTTCACAGTGAGTTTTCTATGAAAGATCTAGAAATACCCAGTCCTCTCACCCAGAAATAAAGTCCCACAGTTGCAGAAATAAAGGCATAAAATGGAGTCTTTATCCTGGGAAAACAAAAAAAGGTATCAGTAGTGTTGCCCTCTTGATATGCTCCTCCTTAGATTTTTCCAAAAAGGAAGTCAAGTTCAGACTGTCCCATTCACATGTCCCTTCCCACTCTGATTCTCTACTTCCTTCCCCTCTGGCAAATATAGATCATAAGCCTTATGATTTAGCTTTGATGCAACTCCAACATTACTCTCTGCATTAATGGCAGGGGTGGCAGGAAATTTGAATCAAACAATTACCAAAAGGGCCCTGAACTTGGTGGTCGGTGAAACAGATAAGTATGGGAAAAAAGTGTGGGAGCTTGCTGGGTAGACTAGATGGGCCGTTTGGCCTTTTTCTGCCATCATTTCTATGTCTATGTATATTAAGGGTAGATATAGCATTTTCAGGGATTTTCAAAATTTCCTTTAGATATTTGTTGAACATATCCAGCAGGGAGGCTGTAAGAATTTTGGGGAAGTTGATCACCCTCAGATTCAAACATCTTTTAAAGTTCTCCAAATTTTCCAACTTCCTAACAACCATCATTTTTTATTTATTTATTTAGGAACATTTATAAATCATCTTACAGATCATAATAATTTTCTGAAATCAATGTACATCACAAAGAATACTCAGACATTGAATGAATAGAACAATTGAACAAAAACCAATAAGAACTAGGACAAATAAAACACATGGTCATTAACTTTCAAATGGGTGCATGGGTTCACATATACGCATGTGTGTGGTTGCATGCCTAGAGACTTGGCAATTTTATAACATGTGTGCATATCTGTGCACCTAATTTTAAGATCATGCATACCTAGTAGCAAAAGTCGACTTAAGGATGCACATCTGAGGGTATTTTATAATAGACACTCATCCACCCGATGACTAGTTTCACCAGTTCGTCCACAAGTGTAACCAGTGTTCAGCTAGGCTCTCTCAACCCTCTTGGTTCATTAGCCTGCATGCTCCCCAATTATCCCAGACTCCTCAAACACCTCACAGTTGCCTGTAATTTTTTTTTTTTACACTTTCTCCATAGCAGAAGTTAAATTACACATCACTGGACCTGGGTGTATGCCCAGGCATGTACATACTTGCATGCACATCCCTTGGCCTCGCCCTTGAACACCCATGTTTCATTCCCACCCATACTCTACCACTTTGTGATCCAATGTGAGATATTTGTACATTGGGACTTGTGCATATATGTAGATGGCTTTTAAAATAAGGTGGACACACACATGCCCTATATGTGCTCCCATCTCTCATCTCTCGATAAAATTCACCTTTTTATGCAGTCATGTACTATAGACCAAATGTTGGTTGGCACTATGATAAATTGGTGGTCACCTGAATTCTGAAGCCTATATTTATATATCCAATAAGTGATATTCCGCAAACCCAAGTCAGGTCATCAGGGTAGAGATGATAGAATTATGCCAGAATATAACAGAACAAAACATGAGAGCCTATATTTCTTTCATGGTGAATGGATTCACTGATGCACTCAACAAATGAGACTAAATTTCCTTACGGTAAGGATGGTGGAGACTGGTATTATCATTTTATCTTGGACTAAGGATGACTGGACAGCAGATAACTGACCAAGTTGTCTAGAAATTTGATCGGTTTCCTGTGCTTGACCCCTTATTTTGGGCTTTTGACCCTTAATCCACAATCCAAATTGTGAAGTCAGAAGACATAGCTTGATGTAAAAAAGTTACTGTTGACCAAATAGAGTCCAAAGTAACAATATCCAGCTTGACCAAGCAGGGAATAATAGGAGGGCTGACATTTCCTGGAAGGATTAAAGAAGTCAAAGAACGACTCACTCCCAGTATTAGCACTTGCTTCTGTGAAGCAGTCCTTGGGGCAAAGCCTGCTGCTCCGGACCTCTAATTTTCCTCCTGCAGCTCTCACTGCCTATTTTCCGTCTCATTCTCTTGCCCAGGTCTTGTAAGCTCTGGAGCTCAAGTTCCTTTACTCATTGCAGTAGCTGCCTTCTGTGTGGTCACTAACGTGAAACTTGAGCTATCATTCTTCCTTCCATGGTAGACTGAATAGGAGGGTTGTGAGGATCTGCACTCAGGAAGATGTCCATCCTGGAGATGATAAGCAAACTCTCTACTACCTGAGCTGCACTGGACCCATTTTGAGAGCTGGGCTGCATGAAGCCAGTGATCACTGTCTAACGAGCAAGAGGTATGTTCAAGGGCATGGGGGAACACCCCAAACTCTCCTCTTGTGTTCCTTAATCATAAGGCAGGCAATTGGCAAAAGAAAAAAACAACAGAGGATCAGCAATGGAGCTTTTCTTCAGTGTGGCTTATTTGTTAGCCATCTTGAATTCCCCCTTCAAACAATGGGGGTTATTTTCCAACTCACGTTATGGCCTTTTTGCATGTGAAAAACACCTTAACGCAATTTGAAAAAGGGGGAGGAGTTCTGTCCAAGTGGGCTGGCTTTGCAAATTGCACAGTTTTAACTATACCTTTTTCATTGGCATTAAGCTATATGGCTATATTGTACTTTGCAATCTTTTTACAAATAGCATTTTAAAGAGAGAGCGGGGGGGGGGGGGGGAGAGAGAAAGAGAATGAGACTAGCTATAAGGCCCTTATAGTGGTTACCTCTATATGAAGCCCACCTAGTTACTCAAGGTGAGGTTTAGGTAGTAGTGTAGGGGTTAGGGGCCACTTTTACATGCAGAGTGAGACGTACAAACAGAACAGTACACTCTTGTGAAGATTTGATGACCTTCAGAGTGAGTAATAGCCTATTTATTGTATTTTTACAATAAATAGACTATTACCATAAAACGCACCCCTCTTCCTATCACGTGTGATAGTTTGATGAATCTTGCCCAATATCTTTAGATATTATATTAGTTTACTTATAAGTCGCAGCATGTTCTCAGAAATTCTGCAAGAGACATTTCACATGCATAGTTGTAGCAGCTCAAGAAAGTGTATCAATCTGATATTTTATCTTCAAGGAGCATTACTTTTCTGTAAATATAAAGACCTTTAATGCCCAACAGGTCCTTGTCATTGCAGTACATTTATCTGGTCAGTAGATGCCAAAAGCAGGTTCCTCATAAGGATGCTGAAAAGAAGGAGGAATCATTTATTTTATGGTTCAGGATCACTCTGGTAAAATAAGAAGCCACCAAATAACTATGTATACATCACTAGCTAATAGAAAATGATAAATAAATATCATAAAACCCACCTTCATAAAAATTTGAATGGAAATAAAAAAAGCAAGTATTTGTCAAGTTTTATTTGTTTTAAAAGTTAATATTGGTACAGTCCAAATCATATCTGAAACACCTTGGAATTTGTATTTATAGGAGAATGCTAATAACAGGACATTTCCTTAGCTCCTTCTCTTGTGTTTTGTATAACAGGACATCACCATGAGTCAGAATTTTGGAACTTTATTGCAACTTGAAAACTACAAGGCTTTGAATTACAAAATTGATTGTCCTCAACTGGCTTGAATTTGGTTTGCAACTGGATTGAAATCCAGTTGCAAGAAAGTGATGTGTGGGAATTTGCATACAAAGCAGCTCCTTACTAGCTAATTTCATGTATATAAAATAATGCAGCTTGCCTGAAAAATTGCAAGCCATGTTATTTTCAGGAAAGTTAGTTTCAAATGTGAAGTAGTAGTTAACTTTCCCAAAGAGTATGAATATGCTAGTGCATGTCTCGATGCTTCTGGGGCCATGATTTAATGGAGTCAATAGGCCCAAGGTATGCCCATCCCCACCAAGTATGCCAAATCCTCTGGGGGGATCTCTCAAGACACCCTGCCCTAACTCCCTGCCGCCCCCTTGATGTGACCAATTTTAAGAAATGAAAATTGTAAAAGAAGGTCCAGCGCAATCCCCATCTTATCCCCTCCCCCAAACCTCTCCTTTTTGGCTAAATTTACCCTGGACTCACCCACTCCCTGACACACCTATACTTTTCCAAGATATTCCTGATCGTCCAGTAGAGGCCTGGAGGGTCCCTTAGGACTCCAGGCCTGGTGTGGCCATTTACAAATGCAAAATGGTGCCAGCTGACAGATATAATACCTTTGCCTAGCCCAGACCCCTAGGGGGTGCTCTTGGCCTCTTCTGGACCACCAGGAATATCTCAAAATGTTAAGGTGGGTTAGGCGAGATGGTGGTGCCAGGATCTGAGGTTTTATTTTTTGCTAAAGGGGAGGGGTTTGGGAGAAGGGGGCAGAAATTTGCGCCAGACCTTCTCCTTTTAAATTTGTTTTCCTTTTAACATTGATCACCTCAAGGGGTGGTGGGATGAGAGTTCTTGAGAGGGTTTTGGCACATTTCAGGGCGAAACCTCAGGGTCATCGGTCCCTTTTAAAAAGGGACCGATGACCTCAGGGTCATCGGTCCCTTTTAAATCCTTGTGGCCTCCCAGCCTGGAGCTACTATCATGTGTTTTTTGAAAGGGGTCTACAAACCTGTGGTAATTTTCCGTGTGGTATTTTACTGCCTTGGAAAATACAACAGAGTTTAGTAAGCTGTGCTTATTTGACACTGGAGGGGTCCTAACAGGTAACCGAATTGGCCAGTTGGGGTGTGGGAGGCCCTCACAGGTGAAGGCTGGCATCACTAGGATGTGATGGTGCACACTGGATCGTTGGTACTGGGTATGTTTAATGTTGAATATTGGTGTATGGGCTCGCGTTCAGTGTATTGTAATATTTTGGTTTGTTATAAACTATGGCCTCTTGGATCTTTGTGTATTATATTGGTTTGGGATGTGGTGGTGGAGGGGGAAAGAGAGAAGAGGCCAATTGGTCCTGACTGTTCATGTTATGCACATCATCTGAAGATATTAGACAGATCCCATTGGATTAAAACAGAATGTATATTACTTATTTTTAATACAATATAATATATTAAAAGTCAACCTTCATTGGGAGATTGTCAAGGGTAAACATGAAAATTTCAAAAACATTTTGCTCTGGAGGGAAAAATACTACCACTTAGTAAATAGACCCCCTATGTTTATATCTGAGGCAATGGAGGGTGACGTGACCTATCCAAGATCACAAATGTCAGTTAGATTTGAACGCTGGTATCTCTGCTTCTCAGCCCACTGCTCTCACCACTAGCCTACTCCTTTCCACTACCTCTGACCATCATCAACTGCTCAGGCTCAGAGGGTGAAACAGTGAATTTGCAATAAACATGGCAAAATGTTTATGAAATTTTCATCTTTACCCTTGACAGTCTCTCAATGAAGACTGACTTTTAATTCATTGTATTAAAAATAAGTAAACACGTATTCTGTGTTAATCCAATGAGATCTGTCTGATATCTACAGTACCAATAATCTGGCAGGTACACCACATGCCAGTGATGCCAGCCTGTTGCCTGCGAGGTCCTCCCGCACCCAAACCGGCCAACTTGGTTACTTGCCGGGACTCCTGTGCCACATCCCAATGACTGAAGTCCTGTGTCTCTCTGTCAGCATCCTCGCTGACCAACTGTCTGCAGGACTACTGAGCTTCCTGGCCCTATAAACTGCTGCATCATCTTTTACCAACATCATCCAAGCTTAACAATTTCACTACCCATTAACATGGGATCGGGTTACCCACCACTGTGACAAAAGTGAACAAATGACAAAATCATACAAAAGGAAAAGGTGAGAAGGCGGGAAAGCAAAATATCAATAATCCATTAGTGCAGATCCCCTAGCTATTCAAGTCCCCGGATTGCCCTGTTCCCTGTCCAACAACCCCGCAGAGTGACCAATCAGTATCTCATTCGATCCCCATTCAAATGAGGCACTGCAGGGATTGGCGGCCAGGGAACCACCAAAAAATGCATGGACTGGGCATCCGAGGGAGTAATAAGGAAGGACAGAAAGAGATGGGGGTGGGGGGCAAAGAGGAGCGGCCTCCGAGGACATGTTAACTGTGGCTGGGGCCCTCCTATAGAGATATAAATAGGTGCACACAGTGAGGCCCTCCCCAGAGGTGTTCTCTCTCTCTCTCTCTCTCTCTTCAAGCCCAGAAATGGCCAAAATGCAATTCCATAAATTTATCACGAATTGTGTTATGGCCATTTCAGGCATATCACACAACTTAACGCCAGGGAAAATGGTGTAGTTATTTCCGGCATTAAAATTGTGCGATAGCATGCAATATGCTATCGCATGGTGCGATATGGCCCCTAATTTAACTAAAACCCACCCAAGCTCCTCCTGCAATCCTGCCCTCAAAAATTTGCATTTGCGTCATGCGCTACTATACTTTTCGCGTATATTAATGAGTTATCGCACGCGTTAACGCCATAACGTATTTTGATAAATGATCCTATAAGATACTTTGAAAATCCACTTACCTGCATACAATTGACTTAATATGCATGATAACTCTATATTCACCCATGTAAAAGGTCACTAAATTCCTGATTTACTAAGGCTTTTTCTCCCATCCTGTATCTATGGGAAAAGATTTGGCTGAATCAGGCCCTAAACCTTTGAAAATGTATCCCATAAAATATTCTTGGCAGCCCTAAGAATGAATTGAAGGAAATGAGCTTTCTCATGGTGACCATTCTCCCTTTACAACACACTAAATTTGATAAAAGAAATTCATGTTCACCACTGATGTTCGTTTGCTAGAAAGAAAAGGTAAATCTAAATAAGCTTTTTCCATTACTCTCCTGGCTTGAATAAATATTTATATAAAGCTATTTTTTATACCTCTGTTTATGGAAAGACTGTTTGAATGAGAGCTAGCCTCCAAACTCATCTTTCTGTGTGATCTTGCAGTAAAGTCAACAGAGCTCTGTGTTTATTGTATTACAGTCGCTTGCCATGGGAATAACATAAGCATCTTTTATAATTAGGGAAAGTGCTGGTGAAAACTATAAAGAACATGTGCAAGTTAAATGAATTTGTTTAAAGATGCTAGATATTATGGTGTTTCCCACTGTGAACACCTCTCCATATATTATTTATGTATTGTAAAAATATGCAGGGCTGTAGTTAACAAGGCTTCACAGTTTGCATAGCCTCAGTGCAGTTTAAAAGCTCAGGCTTTGATTTCCTCTGTAGCTGTTTTAACTGAGTCAAGTAGTGATTTTATTTTAATTTGTTTTCTTGCCCACGACAGCAGGCCGTACCTTTACTAAACATGGTCAATAGGGAGCACTGAAGGGAGTTCCTCTGAGAGCTCTTTCCTCCTTTGTTTCTTGTGCATTATTGATACCTTTGTGATAATTAAATGTTTCCATCATATCCCTTCCTGCCTTTCCTCCCCTTTAGGCTATACATATTTATTTATTTATTTATTTAACAAAATGCATAATTAGCAAAACTACAAAGTGGTTTACAATAAATATATATAAGAAACAAAAATAATCTAAAACACAATAAGAATCATACAACAATAATACAAGAAGATAAAACAAAATGTAAGCTGTGACACCGTGCATGAGAATACCAGACAAGAGTGAAACACTGAAAAGGAGACTGCCCACCTATCATATCCCCATCATGCCCTTCTGGAAAGAGACAGGTCTTCACCAGTTTGTGGAACTTTAAATAATTTAATTCAAATCTTACACAGTAAGAAAAACTGTTCCACAAATTAGGGGCCATTGATGGAAAGGCTTGCCATGTCAGCATTTGAAATGCATATTCCATGCTGATGCAGTGGTCGGCAAACAGTACAAAACTTAGATGGTAAGCCCTCTGGGGATAGAGCAATACCTACAGTACCTGAATGTAAACTGATGTGATATCTCAGATCGAATGTCGGTATATAAAAAATAATAAATAAAATAATAAATAAAATAAATAAAAATAAAAATAAAAATAAGATATAAATACATGCTCCTGTACATAACAGGCTGAGGCTGAATGTGATGACCATTTGAGAGAATATTCAAGGAGTTTGATTAGGCTGACTGACAGTGCAGAAGTATGCAGATTACATGATTTAGTGTGGTGAGTTGTAAATGTAAATTTGTTGGTTGGTTTGTTGTTTTAGCTTATGAACTACCTCTTGTAAGATGGTTAGAATGTCAGATAGCATGGGATATACATTTTTTAAAATAAATAAGCCTCTCCCATAACTACCTAAGACCATTAACCCATATAGTTTGAAAAACTATCATAGGAAGCTTCAGCTTTGCTCTTTCTACAACTGGCAGCCAATGAAGAAGTTATAACATTGGGGATACTCTATCTCTTCTGGATTTCTCAGTAATCAAATGTGCAGCTTAGTTCTGTAGTAATTGTAATCTATAAGTGAGCTTTACAGGTAAGCCTACATGTATAAGAACATAAGATATGCCATACTGAGTCAGACCAAGGGTCCATAAAGCCCAGCATCCTGTTTCCAACAGTGGCCAATCCAAGTCACAAGTACCTGGCAAGTACCCAAACATTAAATAGATCTCAATCTTATGGATTTTTCCTCTAGGAACTTATCCAAACATTTTTTGAACCCAGTTACACTAACTGCCATAACCACATCCTCTGGCAATGAATTCCAGAGCTTATATATGCACTAGGGATGTGAATCGTTTTTGAACGATTAAAATTATCGTCAGATAATTTTAAAATCGTCCAAAATCGTTAGAGTGCACAATACAATACAAATGCCCCCGATTTATTGTCAGGGGCATTTGTATTGTATCGTTAAATAGGGGGCGGGAAAACCGGCACACCAAAAAAATCCTAAAACCCACCCCGAACCTTTAAAACAAATCCCCCACCCTCCCGAACCCCCCCAAATGTTTTAAATTACCTGGGGTCCAGTGGGGGAATCCCGACACGATCTCCAGCTCTCTGGCCACGGCTGCGTTGAGAAATGGCGCCGGTGTCCCTTTGCCCTTATCATGTGACAGGGCAAAGGTCGCCCGTATGACATAGTGAGGGCAAAGGTAGCGCTGGCGCCATTTTGAAGATTGGCAATACAGCCCGCGTGCAGGAGGTCGCTCCTGGACCCCCGCTGGACTTTTGGCAAGTCTTGTGGGGGTCAGGAGGCCCCCCCAAGCTGGCCAAAAGTCCCTGGGGGTCCAGCGGGGGTCCGGGGGCTATCCCCTGCACGCATGACGTCGGGAGCCAGGAACCAAAATGGCACCGGCGCTACCTTTGCCCTGTCACATTTATTTATTTATTTATTTCAGATTTTTATATACCGACATTCTCAATACAAGTATCGAATCAGGTCGGTTTACATAGAACAAAACTGTCGCAATAAAGGCGTTACATTAAACAGCGTTTCTTAACATATGAGTAACATATAACATATCATATAAAAATAAATAAATAATACAAATTAAATATTACATAGACTATAATAATAATAACTCGTCAACAGGACGTGGATAAATACAATGAATGTTTAAGGCATGAGTAAATATCTTGAATAATTAGAAGGGTAGTCTAAATTGTGATATGTGGGTACATAGACCTTGTTGCTGATAAGGGCATGATAAGGGCAAAGGGCCACCGGCTGATAAGGGCATGATAAGGGCTGATAAGGGCATGATAAGGGCAAAGGGCCACCGGCGCCATTTCTCAACGCAGCCATGGCCAGAGAGCTGGAGATCGCGTCGGGACCCCCCCACTGGACCCCAGGTAATTTAAAACATTTTGGGGGGGTTCGGGAGGGTGGGGGATTTGTTTTAAAGGTTCGGGGTGGGTTTTAGGGTTTTTTTGGTGTGCCGGTTTTACCGCCCTCCCCCGATTTACGATTTTTAACGATTAAAAAAAAAAAAACCACGACGATAAGATTTCCCTCCCCTCCCAGCCAAAATCGATCGTTAAGATGATCGATCACACGATTCACACCCCTAATATGCACTGAGTGAAAAAGAATTTTCTTTGATTTGTTTTAAATGAGCTACTTGTTAACTTCATGGAGTGCCCCCTAGTCATTCTATTATCTGAGAGAATAAATAGCTGATTTACATTAACCTGTTCAACTCCTTTCATGATTTTGTAGACCTCTATCACATCCCCCCCTCAGTTGTCTATTCTTCAAATTGTACAGCCCTTTTGGTTGCCCTTCTCTGCACTTTCTCCAGTACAACTATATCTTTTTTGAGATGTAGCAACCAGAACTGCATACAGTACTCTACTACTACTACTACTACTACTACTACTACTACTACTACTACTACGACTACTACTTAACATTTCTATTGTGCAACATGACATACGCAGCACTGTGTGGTATCACCATGGAGCGATATAGAGACATTAAGACATCCAACCTTTTATTTGCCATTCCCTTCCTAATAATGCCTAACATTGTGTTTGCTTTTTTGACTGCCACAGCACACTGAGCTGACAATTTCAATATATTACCCACTATGACACCAAGATCTCTTTCCTGGGTGGTAAGTCCTAAGAAAGAACCTAACATTGTGTAACTAGAGCAAGGATTATTTTTTCCTATATAAGTCACCTTTCACTAGGCCACATTAAATTTCATCTGCCATTTGGAAGCCCAAACTTCCTGTCTCACAAGGTCCTCCTGCAATTTTTCACAATCTGCTTGAGATTTAACTAGTCTGCTTAATTTTGTGTCATCTGCAAATTTTATCACCTCACTTGTCATACCCCTTTCCAGATCATTTATAAATATATTTAAAAGTAAAGATTCCTGAGGCCCTCCACTGTTTACCTTTTCCCACTATGAAAACAGATCATTTAATCCTATTCTCTGTTTCCTGTCTTTTAACCAGTTTGCAATCCACAAAAGGACATTGCTTCCTATCGCATGAATTTTAATTTTCTTAGAAGCTTCTCATGAGGGACTTTGGCGAATGCCTTCTGAAAATCCAAATACACCACATCTACCGGTTCACCTTTGTCCACATTTATATTCACCCCTTCAAAAAAATGTAGGAGATTTGTGAGGCAAAACTTCTCTTGGGTAAATCTGTGCTGGCTTTTGCCCATTAAACCATGTCTCTCTAAATATTTTGTGATTTTATTCTTTATAACAGTTTCCACAATCTTTCCTGGCACTGAAGTCAGGCTCACTGGTCTATTGTTTCCCGGATCACCCCTGGAGCCCTTTTAAAACATTGGGGTTACAATGACCACCTTCCAGTCTTCAGATACAATGGATGATTTTAATGATAGGTTACAAATTAATTAAAATAGGTCTGAAATTTCATTTTTTTTAGTTCTTTCAAAACCCTGGGGTGTATACCATCCGGTCCAGGTGATTTACTACTCTTCAGTTTGTCAATCTGGCCTACCACATCTTCCAGGTTTACAGTGATTTGGTTCAGTTCATCTGAATTGTCACCCTTGAAAACTATCTCCAGAACGAGTAACTCCCCAACATCCTCTTTAGTAAATACCAAAGCAAAGAATTAGTTTAGTCTTTCTGTGATGACTTCATCTTCCCTAAATGCCCTTTAACCCCTTGATAATCTAACAGTGCAACCAACCCTCACAGGCTTTCTGCTTCAGATATATTTGAAACATTTTTTATTATTAGTTTTTGCTTCTATGGCCAATTTCTTTTCAAATTATCTCTTAGGCCTGGATTTATCAAAATGCAATAAGTATCACATGCAATAGTAAAAGAGGTGTATTTTATGCTAATATACAGTTTATCACAATTTGTGCTAATTACCTATGCCAAGAGCTAAGTTAGTGCAAATTGCAATAACATTTTCAGACTTTGTGATAAGTGCCATACGTGTTGTATTTCCTGCATTCAACCACTGGGGGACTATTGTTAAGGTGGAGAGAGAGAGAGAGAGAAACTAGCCATAATGTCCTCTCCCTTGCTAGGTATTTATATCTCTATGGGAGGCCCACCTAGTAAGTTGAGGTGAGGTTTAGGTATTAGTATAGGGGGTTAGGGGCCACTTTGACATTCAACGTGAGACATACGAACAGAACAGTGGTCTCTTGTGAAGATTTGATGACCTATGGAGTTAGGAAACTCACTCCAAGATGATATTTGTGCAAGGTTCTCTCAACCTAGCTTGATGGACTCTCTATCTGGGTAACATCAAGCTAGGTGGAGAGAACATTGCCCAAATCTCATCTTTGGGTGCGTTTCCTCTCTCCGTAGGTCATCAAATCTTCCCAAGAGACCACTGTTCTGGTCGTACGTCTAACATTGAATGTCAAAGTGGCCCCTAACCCCCAACACTAATACCTAAACCTCACGATGAGTTACTAGGTGGGCCACCCATAGGGATACAAATACCTATCTAGGGAGAGGACATTATGTCTAGTCTCTCTCTCTCTCTCTCTCTCTCGCCTTAGCACATTTTGATAAATGACCCCCTTAGTCTGTCTTAACAATGTCTTACATATAACTTGCCAATGTGTACGCTTTTTCCTATTTTCCTCTGATGGATCCATCTAATTTTTGATAGAAGATCTTATGGCTAAAGTAGCTTCTTTCATCTTACGTTTTAGCCATTTTGGCAATCATTTGACCTTGTTTACACCTTTCTTAATGTGTGGAATACATCTGGACTGTGTTTCTAAGATGGTATTTTTTAACAATGTCCATGCTTGTTGCACACTCTTAACCTTTTTAGCTGCACCTTTCAGGTTTTTTTAAACTATTTTTTTCATTTGATCAAAATTTTCCTTTTGAAAGTTTAGTGCTAGAGCCATGGATTTACTTACCCTCCCCCTTCCAGTCAATAATTCAAATTTGATCATATTATGATAACTATTGCCAAGTTGCCCCACCTCCATTACAGCTCTCACCAAATCTTGCACTCCACTGAGAATTAGATCTAAAATTGTTTCTTCTCTCAATGGTTCCTGAACCAATTGCTCCATAAAACTGTCATTTATTCCATCCAAGTACTTTATCTCTCTAGCATGACCTGATGCTTCTCTTACCCAGTCAATATTGGGAAATGGAAATCTCATATTATTACTGCACTATCAGTTTGGTTAGGTTCCCTAATTTCTCTTAGCATTCCACTGTCCCTCTCATCTTTTTGGCCAGGTGGATGGTAGAATACTCCTATTGCTATACTCTTCCCCAACACACAAGGGATTTCCACCCATAAAGATTCAATTCTGTATTTAGTCTCTTGTAAGATCTTTATCCTGTTTGATTCTATGCCATTCTGGACAAAAAGCACCACCCCACCATCAGGTTGCTCCTCTCTGTAATTGCAATATAATTTGTCCCCTGGTATAGCACTATCCCATTGGTTATCCTCTTTCCACTATATCTCTGAGATGCCAATTAAATCTATGATGTCATTCACTGCTATACACTCTAACTCTCCCATCTTACTTCTTAGACTTCTGCATTAGCATATAAACATTTCAAAGTGTGTTTTTTGTTGTATTAACATTCTGCTTTTTAGTTGACAGGGATACACTGGAATCCTTTAGCTCAGGAGATTCTTTAATTATAGGCACTTGGACTACTTTGCTTATTATTGGAACCTTTCTGTTGTGATGCCCTAACTCTAATGCTTGATTAGTATCTTTTGCAGATACCTCCCTCTGAACCATGCTCTGCTAAGTGACTGTTGGCTTTCCCATTTGATTTAGTTTAAAAGTTTCTCTAGGTCAGCAGCAGTAGCCTGGTTCCACCCTGATTAAGGTGGAGCCCATCCCTTTGGAAAAATCTCCCCATTCCCCAAAAGGTTCCTCATTTCCTTATAAAACTGAATCCCTCTTCCTTGCACCATTATTTCATCCATGCATTGAGACTCTGGAGCTCAGCTTACCTCTGGGGACTTGCACTTGGAACAGGGAGAATTTCAGAGAATGCTACCCTGGAGGTTCTGGATTTCAACTTTCTACCTAAGAGCCTAAATTTGACTTCCAGAACCTCTCTCCCATATTTTCCTATGTTGTTGGTGCCCACATGTACCACAACAGCCAGCTCCTCCTCAGCACTGTCTAAAATCCTATCTAGCTGACATGTGAGTGTTATGGTTAAGCGGTGTTGGGTGGATTCTTGGGTACTGTGGCAGATGACCACGCCCACGGGGAGGAGCCCCGTGGGGAACCACAGTACTGGGCTAGACTCAGGATGCACAAACACAGAATTAGTTCTTTTATTGTACAGCTTGAAGTTTACCACCAGAGGTGGCAGTAATGAGGTAGTCTGGATGTAGCAGTCTCGGGACCTTCGGCAGAGGGGACCCTTTTCACCCCGTTGGTATAGGGGAATTCCGGTGTAGGTTTCCCAGCAAGGCAGTGCTGTGGATAAGACAGACTGAGAGTTAAATTACTCACTAGATGGTTGCTGTAGGTATGCGATTCCACCAGGTTGAAGTAGATGGTACAGGCACCGAGGCAGGAAGAACATGCCCTTGAGCAGCGAGTACCTGATCCCTGTAAGGCACCTGAAATAAAGCAGAGGGCCCCTGAGGAGCGGGTACCCAGGTCAGAGATTACCCTGAAGGGCAGAGAGAGAGCTTCCAGCAGCAGCAAGGAAGCGGCAGAGTAGCTTACACTGGCCGAGACCAATCCTTGCTAACTCAATGAGCTAGCAAAACAGTACAGGCTATATACCCGGATGGCGTCATGTCACTAGAGGGGGACACCTCCGAAGTTCGCGCCAATGCTGGAATAAAGACGTGGGTAGCACGCGCGCACCCTAGTAGGCCCTTGGGAGGAGCATAGTGGGAGGTAGCACCATAGCCGTTCTGGGGACGTCGGAGAGGGCGGCTTGTAGACGCAGTAGTAGCTATATTCCCAAGGTAAGCAGGAGGAGCCGTGAACAAGGTGAAGCAAACGGGGCGAAGCCGTCTAGCACCGACAGACGCAACAGTGAGGTCTGCCACATTTGCACCAGGTAGGCATGTTACCAGGTGATCCTCATGCCCACCAGCCACCCAGCTGTCTACATTCCTAATAATTGAATCACCAACTATGATGATGAACTTAACCTTTCCCCCCTGGGCAGTAGCCCTGGAAGACACATCCTCAGAGGGCAATGCACCACTTGGAGAGCAGGTCCTTGTTACAGGATCATTTCCTGCTGCACCAGATTGATGCTCTCTGACAAGAAGACCTTCCTTCTCCAAGGCAGCACCAAGGCTGTCAGATTGGAGTTGGGACTTGGCTACTGTGTCCCTGAAGGTCTCATATATATATATATATATATATATATATACCTCTCTGTCTGCTTCAGCTTCTGCAGGTCAGCCACTCTAGCCTCCAGAGATTGGACTCATACTCAGAGAAACAGGTGCTCTTTGCACACACAACCTTTCACCAGCGGATAAAAAAAATCATACATGTGACACTCAGTGCAAAAGACTGGAAGATTCCCCTTTTGCTGCTGGAGTGCTACTTTCAACTTAAATTTGTTCAGTTGATAGTTAAGCTTAGGTTGCAATGGGAGTAGGAATGCCTACAATTATGGTCCTCTATATGTATTAGTGTATTCACTATTTATCTGGTAGTGACCTACAAGGGAATGATTAAATTCTTGATAAGGCATGGGGAATATCTGAATTTAAGTTAAAAGGCTGATTTTTTTTTTTTAGTGTGAAAGTGTCACCTGCCTATAAATCAAAGGGTGGGTGGGACAGAAAGACAAGCACACAAACATCTGTTTTTTGTCTGCCTTTTGACTAGCTATTTAATACAGACACACAAACACACTAAATAATATACCCCAATAGTTTACTTCTCCCCAAAACTTTTAAGTACTAAAATTTCCCCACACAGTACTTATCAATTCCTTTCAGCCACCAGCAAGGTGATCTTCTCCTCTCAGTGCTCCCAATGTTGCTTGCATAACATTGCAATAATTTAAAATAGACATCATACAGCATGGACCAGTCTTCAAAGCCTGTGATGTGAAAAGGGTCAAAGCTGATGAACTATCTTGAATTAGTAAAAAGCCCTTTGAGCTTCCAAACTGATAAAGGGGTTAGGCCACCATAGAAACAGTGGCATACTAAGGGCGGGTTTGGGGTTATGGTCCAACCCGGTTGACAGCCAGGAGTGGGGTGCTGCATTGAAGTCAGCAGCCACGAGCGGAGCCCATCCCTCTCGTCGCAGAAGAAGAGGGAGACGTCTGGGTCGTGAGTGGTGGAAGCAGGGCCAGTGCAAGCACTGGGCAGCTGCCTAGAGTGCTATGGGTCTTGACCTGGCAATTGCTTAGCCTTTTCTTCTTTCTACCCACGCAGCCCAGAAGAGGAAATGGTGGGTTGGTGTGGGTGGGAAAAAAGAAGGGTCATGCAGATGCTGCCCGAAGTAGAAGGGAGATTAGCATGTGTCCCAGGTCGCATGAAGAGGCTGAAATAGCATTTGCACGTGGAGCAGCAATAGCGCTGCCCCCTTCCCACCACAAGTGCAGGAAGCAGAGCTGCACCAGTCCCCCCATGGCCTCAAGAAAAATGAAGAGACCTCATCTGTCGCAGGGGCTGAAGGAAGAAGCTGCTGCTGTACTTCTGATGGGGAGCTGCGTAGGAAGTAAGAGAGAGAGAGTGTGTTTGTGTATATGTGTGTGTGTGTGTGTATGGGAGAGAGGGTGCATGTTTGTGTGTGAGAGAGGGAGCCTGTGTGAAGGAAAAGGGAACCAGAGACCACTGAGAGGGGAGGAGAGGTGGGGAAGTGAACCTGGGTGGGAAGGGGGGATGGAGAGGTGAATCTGGGGGGTGGAACAGAGATGGAGAAGTGAATTTGGGGGGATGGGGATGGAGAAGTGAATCTGAGGGGAGGTGTCAAAGAAAGTATCCACCCCAGGTGCCAAATACTTTAGGTACGCCACTGCGTAAAAAATCTAGAGTCCAATAGGACTCCCAAACATTTTACCTGAGAAGAAATTTTTATCACACAATCATCTTCAGTCTCAGAAAATATTGTCATAATTTGTAATATTTCCCTTGTAGTACCCACATTTATAATCTCAGTATTGTGTGTGTTTAAAATCAAGTTACTCAGTGATAGTCAACTGGCTATAGTAGCTAAACAATTTAAAAAGAAACAGCCTTATCCAAAACACCATTAATCAGCAGTAAAAACTGAATCTCAACAGCTCACAAAAGACCTCAGGTAAGGGACACATAAAAAATGAATCAATAATAGTGAGAGTCTGGAGCCTTGGGGAACCTCAAAGCTCACTTGCTAATTCAAAAATCTGAGAACAATCTTTTAAAAAGGACATAATTTGATCATGTACGTCCCCCTAATCCCCAAATCATAACATCACCAGATAGCAATTGATGGTCTACTAAATCAAATGCTGACCCACTGGAATCCAATACCCCCACAGCATCATCTATCAGTCAGGTATATTATCACTGATTCTGTGTTATGCCAATGATGAAACCTAGATTGACAGGATCAATTTAGGTCCTTAAATCTCATTTCAGAGGACATTTGATTTAAACCCTGTTCAATTTTGATAGTTTTTCAATGGATCACCTCCACATTGTCTATATCTATTATGAGGTACAGCATCCAGAACTGGACACAATATTCTAGGCGAGGTCTCACCAATGGCCTGCAAAGAGGCATTATCAGTTTCCTTCTTTCACTAGTTATACCTCTTCTTATGCATCATAGCATCCTTATGGCTCTGGCCACACGTTAGCACACGTTCATCCCAAGGTCTCTCCCCCAGTCAGTACACATCAGTAACCCTCCTCCCTATCCCCAATCATGCACTGCTCCCTCAAATTTCTGCACTTTTTTTGCATTGAATCTCAACTGCCAAGCATGCACTCAGTCTGCAAACCTTTTTAGATCACACCTCATTTTTCCTAATCCCTCAGGGTGTCCACTCTGTTGTAGATATTAGTGTCATCTGCACAGAGGCAAATATTTCCTTCCAACCCTTCTGCAATAGCAATCAAAGAACAGAAACAGCCACAAGGTTAATTTCCTGGGAAGATGTACAAAAATTCATCTTGCAAAATCAGGAGTAGTTTGCCATCACAATGAGAGATGTGTGAACAGTTCAAGGTTAAACCTGACGAAGACCCATTTCTACCTGGTTAAGATTCAAAGGAGTTTTTGGATTTTCGCTAATTCCGCTGGGGAAATCTATGGGATATTTTAGCAGTGTATTGAGGGCAAAATTTGGAAAGTAATTTAAAATATTTGAAATAGATTTTTGAAAATTCCAAAGCAGATCCACAAATTCAATAAAATCTGTTGCAATTTTTCAATTCATTCAAAAATTCCATAGTCACCTATATTGTTCCCGCCTTGGACAAATGGCTTCATGCCCTTTATATATTTCATTTTAGAAAAACTGCAAACTGTAAGTCTTTCCCCTGCTGGGGCTTCACTTGGGGTTTTTGTTCAGCTGCTGAGAACACCTTGGCTCCCTGCTTGATGTCATGTGACTTCTTCAGTCTGCTACATTGGATGCCAAGATCCTCACCAACAGTACAGCTGGCTGCTGAGAAAAAATGCCAAACTAAGCTAAGTGGGCAGTTTAGAGCCCCTTGTTTCATATTCTGTTACCCAGGTTTGTTGTTGCCTGCTAGATTAGATTTATGATTTGGGTCTCTTGGGACTAAACTGCTTTTAAGACTTTCGCATACTGGGGGAAGGGAGGCATAATTTATGAAATTTTGCCACAGTTTAGCACCAAAGGCAAACAAATATTTATCAAATAAAAATAGTCCATTATCCTTAATGTGATAAACACTGTTATAAAACTATATTAATTCAGGCACTGGATAAAGGTTTGATAAATCCCTTTTGTGTATAAGTGAATATTTCATTAGCAAAGCCCAATGTGCAATTGTTGAAATGTGGGAATGATGTAGATGTGTGACTCTTGAGGAAATGTGAAATATGTATATATATATCTATATGTACATATGTAAAAATGCAAGGAAATGTCTTGTCATTGTTTATCTCTTTGATCTAAACAATTAAAAATAGCTACAAGTTTACAACTAAGGATTCTAAAGTGAATTTCTATTTAAGTAATTATTTGAAAGCTTTATGTAATCTACTCCCCTACTCCCCCATCACACACACAAATAACTACTATTTCCCATTTTTAAAAATGGGCATGGATCGAATTTAAATCCTGAATAATTGGAGTCTCTAAAATTAGGACATCTGAATCTGATCTACAGCTTTTGCCATCTGTTGAATTTATTCATGCTTTGCCTGCTGATCCTAGAATTACTCTCAGCAGCAGCATTGTTGCCTGGATACTTGACATCGTCTTGTGGCATCTGCTCATGAAAAATGTGCTTGCAATTCAATAATCTGATCATCATGGCTTTTATCAAGATGTAAAAATTTGTAGTAGGCATTCTCTTGAGAGACAGCTTAAATGATACAAATGTATTGGAATTGCTTAATAAAAAAATTATTTGAAGAACACCTGAACTGTCAATGCAGACAAAACCCCTTTGTAGTTGTAATATTCCAAATATACCATTTTAAATAAAATATTTTAGAAATGGGCTGTGTACTGCAGTTAATTAGGGCTCAGACTGCACAGGAATTTGTAAAGGATTTCACCTGGAAAAAAGTAATTTTATTTCTAATCTAACCTTATATTTGTATCCTACCTTTTAAGTCCTATATGACCACCTAAAGCGGCTTACAGTGCAACCTCAAAAAAATATATATACAATTTTAAAAAATTCATAAATAACATTTGATGTCAGATAATGAATGCAGAAACTATTGCATATTAGATGTTTTTTAAGCTGTTTGGGAGCAATTTATCACATTGTAAAGGGACAAGGAAGCTATTTTCATAGTATAGTACAGTGTTTCCCAACCTTTTCATGCCCAGGGCACATGTACATTAACAAAAATGCTGTGTGGCACACCAACCTCCTTGCATCAGGTAGTGAAAACAGAGAGGACTCGTATGGTCAAAAGAAGAGCTAGGGAAGCCCTGCAAGCTGCACCAGTCCCTCTTCCAAATTTTGAAACAAAAGAGAGGAGGGGACAAATACACACATGAACCTCATAATGCACCAGCTCTTACAGAAGAAGGAAGAATTTGGGGTTGGTGGACATCTGGCTCAAAGGGTTACCTTGTCTTCCATATGTATCTGCCAGAGCACCTTCACTGCTGTTGCAACTCCCAATACTCAAAGGGGGTAATTTTCAAAAGGAGTTACATGTGTAAATGTAGCTACTATTGTAGCAATTTTCAAAAGCCATTTACTCAAGTAAAGCGCACTTATGTGACTAAATCCTATAGACAAGTCAATGGCATATATTGTAGCAATTTTCAAAAACCCACTTACTCAAGTAAAGTGAATTTACTCCAGTAAACCTGGTTTTACTCGAGTAAATGCTTTTTAAAATCAGGCCCAGTGTGAATCACTTCCAGTGCTCAGTGCATGCTCTCCCAATCTCATTCACTTTGGGGATAAGATAGAGATTTATTGTTATGACTCTACACTTACTTCGCGGCAGGAGCCGTGGACTTTAAATCTTCAGCACAGCATGGAGCCGAGACTATCGGGACCCTCTCGCGGCAGGGAGTGCCGCCGATGCCCTCTTCAGCCTCACGGCCCGGAGGCCGTGGTCCTCGGGCGCCCGTGCGGCATAGAGCCGCTCCCCAGGCTGCCTCCTGTGGCAGAGAACAGCCTCCGACATCGGGGCCTGCTTCACGGCCCTGCCCTGCTTCTCCGGCGTCAGTGGTAGCATGGTCGCTCTCCATGGTTCTGACTTCCTCTTCCTGTTTCCTCCTAGGGCGCGGGCCATGCCTCCTGCATAGATTTAAAGGGCCATGGCCGGAAATGCCATGGGCCCCACCTGGACTCCTCCCAGGGCATTCCTGATCTGCAGCCTTATATAAGGGCCCAGCTTCCAGTCCTTAGTTGCCTTTGCAAGGAGTTAGTTCCTCTCCAGGACTTCTCGCCTTCACTCCTGCTGGTATTTCCTGTTTTTCGTGGGATCCCTCATTGTTCTTCATGTTCCTGGTCTCTTCTGGATTATCCCTCTTCTTCCTGATGTTTCTTCCTGATGCCTTGTCTCCGCTTCTGCTTCCTGGACCCTTGGTTCCTCATCGCTACCTTCTCTGGCATGTCACTTCATGTCTCGTCATCTCGTGGCATGGGCCTGCCTTCTCGTTTCACAGCACTAGTCTCTGGAGGGTCATCTTCACTTGAAGCCAAGTCTCGTCTTGGTCCCATGTTTCATGCCTAAAGCCAAGTCTCGTCTTGGCTCTCTACCCTATGCTCGAAGCCAAGTCTCGTCTTGGTCCCTTACCCTGGAAATCATCTTGGCCCTCGGATGTTCTGGTGGCTGCTCCATCCATGCCTAAGACCCTGACTGAACCTGTGTCATTCCAGCGTGGTCCGTGACCAGCAATGGGCGGCTGTGTAGGGCCGTCTTGGTACAGGCTTCTACTGAATCTTCGCCATGTTCCGGCTTCAATTACCCACATATTCATCTGGAGTCCACTTTGCTCTCAAGCGTGGTCCGTGACCAGCCCATGGGGTCCACCCGTGTCAATGGGCTGTGTAGGGCGCACCTCGTGGCAGCCTCAAACCAATACTTGATCCTGAGTCTTCGTGCTCAAGCTTCTCATCTGAGTCTTCACATCCCAAGTTTCTCGTCTGAGTCTGCATGCCCTAAGTCTCCTGTCTCAGTCTTCATGTTCCAGAGCTTTCGTCCGCCCTCATCTCCTGTCCGGCCTGCTGCCATTGCCGTTCCCAGCTGCAGGTCCGAAAGGGCTTGGAGTATTCGGAGGACCACTCAGAGACCAACCAAGGGTGGTTGGTCTCACTGAGGTATGCAGGTCGGCAGGGGCCTGGGCTTGGTCTCGACCCAGACACGGATCTGTCTCACCAGCCTCGGTATTTCCTGGAACTCCTCTCTGGGTTCACCGAGGTCCAAGGGCACACATCTCCTATTCTCGCGCAGCAGCTGCTCATGGCATCTCTTGCTACATCTAGCCAAAGCCTGCGTGCACATAACAGATTGCGAAGGCCTCTCAAGGCCTCCCTGCACATAACATTTATACGACCCAAAGACAGGAAAGATGAGAAGCTGCTATCTGTACTTCACAAAGCAGGAATCAGTTATCCATGTCCTGTATTCTGTTCATTAATTAATTACTATACTCTAGGGTTCACACTGTAGCTAGATAAAAAATGCATGCATGATTACACATGGTTTCAGAAAGGAGTTGCTACAAGTTTAACAGCCACCACCAGTGTCTCTTGTTGCTGCAGAGTGCTGACAGCAGAGTCAAGATGCTGGTCTGGATCAAAGCATCAGACAGTGGTGACTTTTCAGTAGCATACCTGATCAGGTCTGAAGATACATCTATGTGACATGCAACACTGGCTGGAAAACACTGGTATAGCTGACCCCCCACAATTCTATCACAACATTTATTGTGGAAAATATCCCCAAATCATTCTGAGTACAAAGTAGCAGCTGACATGCTATAACTATTTTATGGGTATAAAGTTATCTTTCTATAGGTCAGACTTTCCTATAGATTCACACTAATGGTGCATATGTTTTAGTACATAGAATGTGGAGAAGTTTAGAGCTCTATAATTTAGAACACTGCTGTTTTCCAGGCATTGCAGCAGCTGCCAGATGTTCATTCTTGTTCCTTCTTCCCCCCCCCCCCCCCCCCCACCACAATATTTTGAGAAGGTTAGTTTGGCTTGGTCATTTTAGTATTTTTATTTTCTCTAAGCATTGCTTTCTTTTACTTTTGGTTGAAGACTTGGATTTCTTCTGTGCATACATTAAAGTCTACACCAGGAGTGGGAAACCTTTGATATTCAAGGGCTGCAAAATAGTTTGGTTTTCAGGTTATCTCTGGTGAATATATATGAGATATATTTGCTTATTTGCTTACAACTGAGGCAGCAGGCATGTAAATCAATCTCATGCATATTCATCAGGTATATCCTGAAAATCTTACCAGTTTGCAATCTTCAAGGACCCAAGGTCCTCATGCCTGGTTTAAAGCATGCTAGACAAATTTCATTATAAAATGTATATTTTTCTCCTTTCAACAAAAAAGGGCAACACCTCCCTAAACAAATAACCAAACAATATAGGAGGTGTAGGGATTATATAGTAACCAATGTATGAATATGAAGACAAATCATATGTTTCTATAATGTCATAATTAAGGAAAAAGAGACAGTATCAGAAAAATAGGTGTAAAAGTTTTAATCCACTGTCTCTTGTCTCCAATGGGCTTCAAACAGTATCAGTATTTAAACACTATAAATTCAAATCATGTACCATAACTTTTGCTCATACTCTTATCAAAAAGCTTTATTCGTAAATCTATCAAAATATGCCAAAGAAATCAATAAATTTAACTACTACCTATCAAAAATATATTTGGAATCAAATATAGAAAACTCTAAATATATTGGTTTCTTTGGCATATTTTGATAGATTTACGAATAAAGCTTTTTGATAAGAGTATGAGCAAAAGTTATGGTACATGATTTGAATTTGTGCTTGTAATATTAAGCACAAGGCACCTAATTTTTTTAAATCTATTTGTACTATAGCATTTGCATGCAGAAGTGGACACTCAGTTATTTAGGGAAGGATTCTATTGATTTGAATATGCAGATTTTATGTCAACTGTAGACTCTCAGACAGTATTTTAGGCTGTAAATGTTATAAGCTATGTTGAGCCACTGTTGATCGTACTCAATGATTATGTTTTCTCTGACAAAGTTTGTATTTTTTATTTTTATTTGTTTTTGTTTTAATGATGATCATTTTATTTTATGAACATTGTTATTGGAAGCCAGATAGGACTTAGGGTAATGCAGCCTAAAAATCTTTTAAATGAAGAAAAATCCTAGTACTTTATAAACTGTATGGTGGAAGCTATACAGTATATAAACTATCGAATAGTTCTGCTCTGAAAGTAAGTGCATATGTTTCAGTATGCATGAATATTTCTAATGTGAGAAAACGCATACTTTGCCTATTTTATAAATATATATGCATATGTTGTAGATGCATAAAAAAATAACATGCATGCATAATAACCCTGATTTTTATGTGCAGGCAGGTATTTTATAAAGTATGCATGTATATCAGTTTGAAAATACTTGCACCAGTTTGCAAATACCTCCACCAGTTCACCCAGTCTGTCTCTAATTCACCTAGACAATCTCACTTCACCCTGAATCCCCACCAGTTCACCCAGACCTCCCAACGAAAACTGCATCCAGCAGACAAGTCTTATTTAATTTATACCAATCAATGAGCAGGTGTAAAAGTGTAAGAATATATTTGGCAATATGTGCATGCATATCTCTTAGGGATGTGCATTTATTTCGAACAAATATAAAAAATGCAACAAATGAGGCCATTTTCAATTCATTTAAAAAACAATTTCCAACAAAAATATCTAGAAATTTTCAGATAAAAAGCCCTCTGAAAATTGGCTCCCCTTGGTATGGGTAAAAGTGCTTTTACCTGTGTCAGAAAAGGGGAGGGGTTAGGTTGAAGAAGAGAGAGTATGTGCAGGGCTTTCATTCTGAAAGCTCTGTGCAGACATTTCGTGACATCATATATGCCTGCAATGGCTAGATTTTCAAAAGGAAATCCTGCATGCAGTTGCTCTTTGAAAATGTGTTTGCAGTCCCTTTGTGCTATTGCACCCACAGGATTGTAAGCCCCTCCTCGTTCAGTTTCATACTTGTCCCCAGAAGGGGCAATTTTTGTTGTGTTCGGAGATAACAGTCTGCTTGGGAGATAGCAATCTGTTGTATTTTAGGAGAGTGTGGGTGGATCCTTGGACCGGTGGCAGATGACTAGACCCTCGGGGGAAGATCCCGAGAGGGACCACAGTCAGGCTCAGAGTATGGAGACAGACACACACTAGTTCTTTTATTAGACAGTATACTGAACCACCAGAGGTGGCAGTAGTGAGCTGGAATGCCCGGCTGGGCTGTAGTCCCTCAGATACTGGAACAGCGATCCCTGGAGGCTGAGCTGTAGAGAAACTGAAATATAGTGAGTAGGCAGGGTATGCAGAGTTCATGAGCTGAACTAGATGGTAACACTCACACAATGTCTCAGAGAAGCCCAGGAGCTGGAATGTATAGGCCCTCGAGGAGCGAGTACCTGGTTCCAGGGAAAGCTCTGAGAGAGTGATGGTAACTCACTGATGTAGTTGGCAGTGATGACTTCCAGGCAGAAGAGAGTACCGAGTAAGTCTTGGAACGAGGGCCCTCGAGAAGCGAATACTGGTTCTAGACTGTCACCTGAAAAACAAAGGAGAGAGCGAGGCTCCCGAGGAGCGGGTACCCCTAGTAAGTCCGAGGAGGCTGAGTAGCTTGGAAAGTCGAAGCGAGTCCATAGTCAATCCTTGCTAACTCGATGTGTTAGCAAAATCTAAGACCTTAAATATCCGTCTCGGGTGATGTCATCTTCGGGGGACGCCCCCGAGGTTTGCGCCATCGCCGGTACTTCAGTCAGGGCCGCGCCACGCGGGCGCCCCTAGGCCTCCAGGAAACATGGCGGGTTGCAGCATCTAGCCGGTCCAGGGACGCCAGAGGACCTCGGCAGAAGGACGCTGCGGCAGCCAATCTTCCCACAGACGAAGAGGGAGGCACCAAAGAGGTAAGGAGGGCAGAGAAAGGGCGTCGGGAATCGACAGACACAACTATTTTCAATTTCCCATGTTTTTAATGTATGCAGACACTTTTTGCCCATGCAGTTTGCAAATGATTTTCAAAGGGAAACCATGTGCATGGTTTCCCTTTGAAATTAGCATCCATAAAGTATACACTTAAAAGCAGCCACTCACATTGCACCTGCTAATTTTACATACAGCCGAGCAGAAGGTGGAATAGCTCACCTATAATTGAAAATGGAGTACGTGTGCTGTTTTCCTTCCCTGACCAAACATGCCACTTGAGCGCCTCTTTGTGCATAATTTTAGCAAGGCAGAGGAAGATAATTTTCAGACAGGTCAATTTACCAGGAAAATTTCTATTAACCAGATAATGTCTTAGAAAAATGCCCAAGCAAACAAAAAGTTGGAGAAAATACAATATACTAGAGAAATCAAAACAAAGGAGGGGTATGTAGCAAATACTTCTAGATCTGTCCTTTAGAAAATCTGTTCTTTCAAAGAACTTACTCAAACCTTCAGAACAGGGGCAGTTCTATAGAGGCAGGGTGAGGCGACCACTTCAGGCGGCAGAATTTTGAGGTGGCAAAAAAGGCATCTGCCTCACACTGCCTACCCCTGCCGCGGCTTCCTCACACTCGTACCTAGGAACATTCCGGATTTGGCCCAGAGACTCTGGAATTCAGAACAAATTGCCAGGTCTCCGGGCCAACACCCGAAAACTCCAGGTTCCTAGCTGCAGAAGGCCGGAAGAGAAAGGGCCTGGAGCAGCAAGCGCTTGAAGAAGGAGGAGCCTCAGCATCCATACCCCCAGAAGAAAACGTGAAGCCTGGTGTTGTACGGCAAGAAAGACGAGCAGGAGCGTCGCCCTCCTCCGTGGGAAACTGAAGACATAGGAGGAGGAGCAACAGTGTCGGGCCACGTGCCAAAAATAAAACAAGAGCAGAGCAGGCTGACGCTACTGGAGGAGGAGGAGGAAGTGGAGTGCATGTCCTGTGGGCCTGGGGAAAGAGGAGGCTCCTGTGGCTAATGAGAATCGAGGTGAGAAGAGACAATGAGAGTACATGTGTGTATTGAAGAGGAAGAGAAGTGAATGAGTGTATATGTGTGTATGCATGTATGGGTGTGTGTGTGTGGAAAAGGGAGTGAGGGGGAAGGGGGCAGGGGGCAATGGGGGTGGGGGGTGGGAGGGCACCATCTTATCCCTCGCTGCAGGCAGCAGATTGCCTTGAGCCGTCCCTGTGTCAGAAGAATCAGAAGATTCAAAGTTTTTAATGTCGCCTTCAATATGAGAAATCTATAACAATGAGCCCCCCAACACGATTTGTGTTTCATCCAAAGGCTGCATCAGGAGGGACAGTGTAAATTCAGGAACCAATGGAAGTTTTATGGCCACTGCCACTCCAACTCAGGCCAGAAAGAAGAGAATTGCCAAAAAAAAAAATAAAGCCAGATCCTGCTGCTGGCTGTCCTTTGAATAGAAACATAGAAAATGATGGCAGAAAAGGACCAAACAGTCCATCCAGTCTGCCCAGCAAGCTTATGGTAGCATCTGCTGTGCCATAGAAGTCACCCCCTTATTTAGTTTCCCAAACCGTCAAATTCAGGGCCTTTGTTGGTTGCTGTCTGAGTCCAATTCCCTGTTTCCTCTTGCCATTGAAGCAGAGAGCAATGTTGGAGTTGCATCCAAAGTATCAGGCTTATTGGTTAAGGGTAGTAACCGCCACACCAGCAAATTACCTCCATGCTTATTTGTTTTCCCCCCATGCTTATTTGTTTTCCCAGACCTTAAAATCCAATGTCATTGTTGGTTGCTGTCTGAATCTAATTCCCCTTTTCCTCTTTTCCCCCTGCTGTTAAAGCAGAGAGTAATAAAGGAGTTGCATCAACAGTATGAAGACTTATTGGTTAAGGGTGGTAACTGCCACACCAGTAAGTTACCCCCATGCACTCTTTTCTTCATTTCCATCCTCTAGTCTTTAGGGATCTATAGTGTTTATCCCATGCCCCTTTGAAATCTTTCACCATTTTTGGCTTCACCACCTTCTCCAGAAGGGCATTCCAGGCATCCACCATCCTCTCCATGAAGAAATATTTCCTGATGTTGGTTCTGAGTCATCCTCCCTGGAGTTTTATTACGTGACCCCTAGTTCTACTGATTTCTTTCCAATGGAAAAGGTTTGTCAATTGTGCATCATTAAAACCTTTCAGGTATCTGAAGGTCTATCATATCTTCCCTGCACCTCCTCTCCTCCAGGGTGTACATATTTAGGTCCTTCAACCTCTCCTCATGTCATTTGATGTAGGCACCCTCACCATTTTGTTGCCCTTCTCTGGACCACCTCCATCCTGTCTCTGTGCCTTTTCAGATACAGTCTCCACAGGGCCAGCGGAAGCACTAGGTGAACTAGGCCTAGGCCTAGGGTGCTGACCAGTAGGGGGCAATACCCATGTGGGACCGCGAGCAGTAGTGCCAAAGAGGAGTGGATATTCGGCAATCTCCACTCCTCTTTGCTGCCGCAATGCTGCTGCTTGCAGTCCCACATGGCTCGCGCCCCCTAATTGGGGTGGCAGCATGACCGGGGGATGGCGGCACAATGAGACTAGGTGGACACAAGGCAGAAGGTGTCTAGGGTGCCAATCTCCTTGCAGCGGCCCTGGGTCTCCAGAACTGAACACAATATTCCATGTGAGGCCTCACCAAGGATCTATACAAGGGGACTATCATTTCCTATTTTATACTGGTTATTCCTCTCTCTATGCAGCCCAGCATTCTTCTGGCTTTAGCTATCACCTTGTCACATTGTATTGCCATCTTCAGATAGCTAGACATTATTGACCCAAGGTCCCTCTCTTGTTCCGTGCACAACAGCCCTTCACCTCCCAAAACATACAGTTCTTTGGATTACCACACCCAGATGCAAGACTCTGCACTTCTTGGCATTGAATTCCAGCTGCCATATCTTTGACCACCATTCAAGCTTCCTTAAATCACATCCTATTCTCTCTACTCCTTCCAGTGTATCCACTGTGTTGCAGATCTTAGTATCATCGGGAAAAAGACAAACTTTACCTTCTATCCCTTCCACAATGTCGCTCACAAAGATATTGAACAGGACTGGTCCCAACACTGATCCTTGTGGTACTCTACTTAATACCGTTCTCTCTTCAGAGTAGGTTCCATTTACCATCACCCATTGCCTTCTATCTGTCAACCAGTTTGTAATCCACTCCAAAAGCTTGGCGCACACTCCCAAGCTTCTCATTTTATTCATTAAGGGGTAGATTTTAAAAAATTGCGCGATCGCGTACTTTTGTTCGTGCACCAGGCGCGAACAAATGTACGCTGGATTTTATAAGATACATGCATAGCCACGCGAATCTTATAAAATCCGAGGTCGGCGTGCACAAGGGGGTGCACATTTGTGCAACCTGCGAGTGCCGAGCCCAGCGCGCACTGCCTGTTCCCTCCGAGGCCGCTCCGATTTCGGAGCGGCCTCGGAGGGAACTTTCCTTAGCCCTCCCCCCACCTTCCCCTCCATTCCCCTACCTAACCCACCCCC
This sequence comes from Rhinatrema bivittatum, assembly GCF_901001135.1. Taxonomy (NCBI): domain Eukaryota; kingdom Metazoa; phylum Chordata; class Amphibia; order Gymnophiona; family Rhinatrematidae; genus Rhinatrema; species Rhinatrema bivittatum. The sequence goes on along the minus strand of NC_042621.1, from coordinate 149,075,192 downwards.
CCCGGCCCTATCTAACCCCCCCCCCTTACCTTTGTTGGCAGATTTACGCCTGCTAAAAGCAGACGTAAATCTGTGCGCGCCAGCGAGCTGCTGGCACGCCATTACCTGACCCGGGGGCTGGTCTGGAGGCACCACGCCTCCGGGCCCGCCCCGCAACGCCGCGTCACGCCCCGGAAACGCTGTGTCATTTTAGATGCGTCCCCGACATGCCCCCGACACGCCCCTTTTAGAAAGCCCCAGGACTTACGCGCGTCCCGGGGCTCTGCGCGCGCCGGCGGCCTATGCAAAATAGGCGCGCCGGCGCGGGAGGGCCCTGCGCACATAAATCCAGCCGGATTTACGCGCTCAGGGCGTTTAAAATCTGCCCCAAACCTCCTGTGCGGAACTGTATCAAAAGCTTTGATCACATCGAGTGCTCTTCCTTGATCCAAAAAAGTCAAAACAATCAATCAGATTTGTCTGACAGGACCTTTCTTTGGTGAATCCATGTTGCCTCTGGTCCAGCAATTCTTCTGACTGTAGATAGTTCACTATTCTTTCCTTCAGCAGAGTCTCCATGATTTTTCCCACCACCGAGGTGAGGTTAACCGGCCTGTAGTTTCCAGCCTCCTCTCTGCTCCCACTCTTGTGAAATGGGACCACCACTGCTCTTCTCCAGTCACTCGGCACCATGCCAGTTTCCAGGGATTTATTTTATTTATTTATTGATTGATTTTTTTATATACCGACATTCGTCGAAACATCATGCAGGTTTACATTGTAACAAAAATAACAAGAGAGTAAAAATACAATAAACAGGGATGGGGAAAGGGGAGCAGCAATGAAAGAGGAGAGAGGACAGCAGTAGGAAGGATAGGGAAAGAGAGAAATTTGATAGGAACATTTGAAGAAAATAAATTAACAATAGACACTATGTACAGGTGGGCTGGTAGGTACCAGACCAGTGATGGCAGTGACAGGGAGGGTTGGGGGGGGGGGGGAGAGAATGGTAGGGTAGGCTTAAAGGAGGGTGAGGGGAAACTTATAACAGAATTTAGGCGTCATTGCTTAGGGGGGAGAAACATTATATTTTGGAGTCTTTGCTTGGGGTGAAGAATGGGGGAGAGAAGGAGAGGCAGAAAGGAGGAGAGGGGAAAGGGTGGGCTGTGGGGTTAGAGTGCAAGCTAAGTTTGGTCAACGTCTGGGTAAGCTAATGTAAAGAGCCAGGTTTTGAGCCCTTTTTTAAATTTAGACAGGTTAGGTTCTAGACTGAGGACTGTGGGCAGGGTGTTCTATAGGGAAGGGCCGGCAATAGAGAGAGCCCTTTCTCTGGTTGAGGTGTGGTGAGCAGTTTTTAGGGAGGTGGTGTATAGGGTACCAGCAAGGTTGGATCTGGAGGGGCAGGTAGATGATCGGAAAACAGGTGCATTCTCGAACCAAGTGTGATTTTGATTGTACAATAAATTGTGGAGGATGGTGAGAGTTTTGTATTTTATGCGTGAGGTTATGGGTAACCAGTGGAGGTCCTTTAGGATAATTTTAGGACCTGATCCATTGAACAGGTTGTGCAGCGGACCCACCAGCACATCTCTGAGTTCCCTCAGTATCCTGGGATGAACCTCATCAGGCCCCATGGCTTTGTCCACTTTCAGCTTTCCTAGCTCTTCCCACACATTCTCTTCTGTAAATGGAGTTTTGTCTACTCCACCCCCCTCCATTTTCTTGTTAACTAGCGACGGTCCCTCTCCAGGATCTTCTTTAGTGAACACCGAACTGAAGTATTGGTTTGATATTTCTGCCATTTCTTTGTCTCTCTCCAATATTGATCCTTTTCACCTTTCAATTTCACTATACTTCTTTGGACCTTTCTCCTTTCTCTGATGTATCTGAAAAATGTTTTGTCACCTCACTTTACCTCTTTGGCAATCCTTTCTTCTGCTTGACTTTTTGCTTTCTTGATTACTTAGCTTCACCAGATATTCTTCCTTATGTTCCTCCCTTTGAGATCCTTCATATTTCTTGAACACTGTTCTTTTTGCTTTTATTTTATCAGCCACCTCCTTTGAGAACCAGATATGTTTCTTATTTCTCTTGCTTTTGTTTACTTTTCTAACATATAGATTAGTTGCCTTTGTAATTGCTCCTTTTAGTTTGGCCCACTGTTGTTCCACCTCTCATTTTCTCCCAGTCTTCTAGTTCTCCCTCCCAGGTACTTCCCCATTTCAGCAAAGAGCAAAGTAGGGATGGAAAGAGAGAAAAGAAGGATAGTGAAAGGAGAACATGGCTTCCTCAGAATGTAATAATGTGTCACCATTGAATGTTGCCTGGGGTTCCCTCCCTCCAGAGGTCTCTGTAACATCGCAGCCCCAGCTGATCATGGAAGCAGAGTCCTGGCCTTGGAATCAAACCCACATCATCTGCATTTACAAGGAACAGTATTGCCACTGAACCATGAAACCAGTCAGGCACAAGATATTTTAGGAAAAGTTGTCGGTGTGGCCATCAACAAGAGATGAGGTCACCAAAGTTTTGTTGTGAGAACATCTGCTTTATGATGTAGCACAACCTACAGAGACTCCACTTTTCTGCAAGATTAATAGGGCTACTAGAATTCTGCACTAATTACAAGAAAACCAACAAAGCAGTTAGAGTTGATACATTTGTAATATTTAAGACTAATGGATGTTTAAAGATACAAGCTCCCTTGCTCAGGGAATCTAAAGCCACATGTGTGAAGGAAAGAAACCTACTAATTTGTGCCTCAAGCTGTGCATGTACCTCTAGAATCAGGCTGCTCTTTAACACATCTTAAGATCTTTTTATATATGATTAGAAATTCATCTCTTGAAGCAGGTGTTCACATTATTACTTAAAGTCCTAAAATTATGTCTAGACAGACATACATAATTCATTCATTTTATCTCAACTGGGTTTTCTCTCTCAAAATTACTCTAGTAATAGAAATTTGTAATTAATTGAAAACAGCATTTATAATTTGCCTTTTCCAGCAGTTGCCATTACAGTCGGCTCATGATAAAGTTATAGAGTCATAACAAGAAGGACTAGCTTTGAAAAACTTTTGTGAAATCACAGATGTCTTCATCCAAAACATGGCCCACAAGCAGGTCACTAAAAAGGACTAATTATGAAAATGCCTTGGTAACATACCAGGCCCTCAACTGCTTCCAAAAGTGGGCATAGATGGAAGTAGAATAAATGGTTTATTGTTTTTATATACCGTCGCATCGGCATGGCCTTCACAACTGTTCACATTTAGTAACATAAAGGAAATACAAAACATTTATCAAATATAGGGCCTCATTTTCTAAAGTATCGCAGGCCTGCGATACTTTAGGGAATGAGAGGCAGGGGGGCCGAAATGGGGGGCAGGCCTGCGCTAGCCAGCAGTGATCGCACCGTCGCGGTGCAATTGCTGCCGGTTTCGCATCCAATAGCGCCACCATAGGAGGTGTAGCTATTGGGCACGAACTCAGACGCGAAAAGGGCCTTACCTTTTCGTCGTCTGAAGCGTCTTTGCGGAGTCGGCCCCGGTGACGCCCCAACTCCTCCTCTTCTGGGGCTGACTCCGCCCCCATTTTGGTATCACATGTGATAAGGGACTTTTCGCGTGCGAAACATCCCTTATCGCGTGCGATCCCTATGGAAAATGAGGCCCATAGGGACATATAAAATCTGTTAAAAAGTACATAAAATTATATTTTAGATGCTAAAACAATAAATAAATCTTGAAAGCCGAAATACATAACAGTCTACATGTTATAGCATAAAATGCCTAGTAACGGATAAAATAATAAAACTCATAAACAACTTAAAAATACCTAACAATATATAAGAACAAACATTTTAAAACAATTTTGGCTAAAAATAAAATAGAAACTAAACTAAAAGAAAAATCCTGATGCTGTGCTAGTACAGACTGCTATTCATTTTCTGCATATGCGCTTTTAAAAAGCCAGGTTTTCTGCTCGGTTTTAAATTTTTTCTTATCTGTTTGTAGCCATAGGTGCATAGGGAGAGAGTTCCAAAGCTTTTGATCCTCTAAAGGTATCCCATTCCATAGCATAGGTCCAATCACACAAAAAAACTGATTTATGGCTTAAGGCAAGTTTTACTGCTGAATGTGGAGGAACTACCAGTAAGAGAAGCAAAGATTTCTACTCAAGGCATATGGTCTCAGAAGGTCAGCTACATAAGGACACACCTTATATGTGTGCTATGACTACAATTTCAATCGGCTTGATACACAGAAGGAACCAATGTATACAAGACTTGTGTTCATTTTTTATTTAATAAACAGTTTAAAACATAAAAAATACATTTCTATAACATTGGTACAATGTTGAACTGAACTCACCATTTAGTTGGCAACCAGTACAACTCCTCCAGAATCGGAGTGGTATGATACCTGTTAAGATTTTTGCTGCTGTATTCTGGAGGAGTTGAAGCCTTTTAAGGGCAGTTTGTGATAGACCTTGATAAAGAAAGTTACAATAATTGACTCTATTTGTTATCAAATGCATGCGTGATAGTGGCCAGATTTGTCCTAGAAAAGAAAGGGCATAGCTTTCGAATATGAAGCAAGGCCATGAAACATGACCTTACTTCTGATGATATTTGTGGAGTCAGGGATAACTTGGGATCTAAAATAGTATACATAAAGGATGGTTTAAAGAAAACAACTTATAAACACAAATATCTTAAATCATTTTAAAAAAGTAGCCATTCCAAATCTTAATTGTATTGAAACACACTTATGATAAAAAAAAAACAAGCAAAAATGTATGCTCATGCATAGGCCAATATCTTAAAACTTATAAAGAACTGCACAAAAGATACGTTTTTGTGAAACAATTGTTGGAGCATCTCTTCTCTAGAATTGACTGAGACCAGTATATAAGTGAGGATTTTAGAGAGCTGCATTTGGACGATTTTACCTCTAAAAGAACTGTACTAAAGATATGTTCTTATGAAATAATTGGTGGAGCATTTCTTCTCTATAAAAATTGACTGAGGCTGGTAGATAAATGAGGATTGTGGTGGGACTGAATTTTTAAAGAACTGTATTATATAAGGAATTGGTTTTCTGTGATATGAGGTGCAAGTTTCTGAATATTTTCATCTGAATAATGAGCAGAATATTTTTCAAGTTTTTCATAAGTGTTTTTTTTAGTATGTGATGATTGAAACATATATCCCAACATTTTTTATAAGTTTTAATATATTGTTTTATGTATGAACATACTTTTTCTCATATTTTTTTGCACCAGACGTGTTTCAATATACTTAAACTTTGGAATGGTTATTTTTTTTTTTAAGATTTAAGATATTTGCTTGTATAAGTTGTTTTCTGTGGACCCTGTGTGCCCATTGAAAAATTATTTTGGTTTTTTTTATATGCCCTTCTTATATTTATATCTAAAATAACATACAAAACAAAATGCACAGTAATATAATCCATTCTAAAATACAATATATGCATCTAAAATATTTACCCAAAACACCTCTCACCTCAATCCTAGCATCATCACATACAATAAACCACCAACAATCTCTTAGCCCTACCTAGAAATTTTGACAGCCATAACCCTAAAATCAGGCATTTCACATCCATTATTTCCCAAATTCAATCTCTACCACCCATCCTCCCTTACTCTCTCTTAATATAAATTAATTTTAGTACAAACAAGCCTTAGCCTATAAATAGACAGACTACAAGCTTTAATTTCAAACACTGTGTCATCTCTTGAGACATCCTAAACAGCAGAGGTTTGAAAGATCATTGGCTTGATGCTAATATTTGATGGCAATGGGTTCCACCAAATCAGGATGGGAGGGGAGCAGCACACCCAGTGCAAGATTTCAACCTGGTGCCTGCCTTCCTTATAGGGTTTACTGATAGTTATCATCAAGCAACACTGTTGGCTGGATGGCAAAGGCCTCATGGGCAAATATTGTGAAACCTGATTTCCAAAATTCTTTGGCTTAAACCCTGCGCAAAACTGAGAGAGAGAATTTTGAAGTGTTATGTACAGTGCAACTGACAACCCACGGAAGGAGATTAACATCAGAGTAGCTCTCTCCCAAGGTCTACCGCCTCTCATTACACTAGCAGCAGCGTTCAGCAGCCCTGGAAGTCTTTTCATCACTCTGAAAGAGAGCCCAGCACATACTGTGCAACAATAATGCTAGTGGATTAAAATCAATGATTGTATAACTTTTAAGATGAGCTAAATGGAAGAAAGAGCAGAGCAAAACGTACCCAATGCTATCTGATGAAAGCCATAGCCGGGGACAGTTGTTGGGAGATGGGATTGAAGCCAAGGGGGGCTGGCAGTTGCTGAAGAGATTTAGATCCCCGACCACACTACTAGAAAAATCTCACTCTTTGGCCTTCTGTCCCACTTTTTTTTTTGATGGGCCACCCTTGGCATCTCTGGAACCAGTGAATGTGGGGCCAGGGACTGAGTCGGGTTTTCAAATGTGCATGATAGTTGTGCACTGAGATTGCCAGTGACCGTGGCACTTTGGCATCAGAGCTGTAGCAATTTGGATTCAAAGTACAGAGAAAATACAAAGAGCCAGAGGGTAAACTGTGTATATTTTAAGAGATACAGAGTCGCTGGCAGTCTCAGTGTACAACTATCATGCACATTTGAAGGATTACATGTATTATTGTCTTTAAGATCCATGTGGTCTATGCCGTCGCTCCCGATTCAGCCTACTACGAAACACAGCACGTGTCAGGGTACCGATTCTGTACCTTAAAATGGACTGTAATATTTCTTTAAGTGTTTGACTGCCTGCACAGCTATTGAACAATAATAAATGGTCTTTCTGTTAAGGCATCATTTTCTGCAAATTGATATAAAATTGATTCAGCACACCTCCTTTTTCTGTGGACATTAAGAGCAATGACAAGTTAAAATTGTTCAGTTTATGATTATATCCTATTTCTACACATGCAAAATGTAAAAGTATTTTGTTTATGCTGTATGTTTACCAACACCATGATATATAGTATAATAACTAATACAATTTAAGCAATGTAAATGTGAATGTAAAATGCTCACTAAATACACCAATAAAATTTCCGGTAAGGGAAGAAAAGCATTAATGTATTGAGTATATAAGTAATATTGCAAAATGAAAAAACAAATCTTTTTTAACATATTTCACACAATAAAATAAAATAAATGAGCATATTTACAAAATCACATCTGAATCACATCGAATTGTATGTCAATGAGAAGACAATTCCTAACTAAGGCCTAGATTCATCATTTAGCTATGTTTATCGCGCAAATAGCGAGCGAGATAAAAAAAGGGGCATGTGTATTCAAATTACCGGCCTGCTGCATCACATAGCTGCATAATGCATGCCGCGTTGTGGCTTTGCACGCCGTGCTGCATCATCACACAGCTCATTGTTTTTTTCCTGTTTAAATACTGGCTTCCTGCACATGCCTCTTTGAGGATGTGTCAGAAGTGTGATTAGAGGAGGTAGGGATATTATAGTGATTACTGATTGTGGTCTTGTTTGCTGTTTCCTCTGTTTCCCTTTCCCTTTTTCTTTTGTCATCTTTGTTGTAGTGCAAGTTTTTGTTTGTTAGTCCAGTTTGTCTATCAGTTTTTTTGTGTGGAGGCGTGGAGGTGATGAGGAGTGGAGGTGGTGAGGAGATGAGGAATGGAGGTGAGAAGGAGGTGTGTGTGTGTGTGTGGGTGGGTGGGTGTGTGTGTGCACTGAGGAGGTGTATATGTCTGTGTGCTGAAGAGGTGTGTGTGTCTGTGTGTGCTGAGGAAAGGATGGAGTGTGACAGGCATGGGGAAAGAGGAGAGAAAAGGTGTGAGCATAGGAGGGGGAGGAGGCGGGAGAGGGAGTGGGAGGATGAGATCAAGAGTGCTAGGGGAAGAAGGAGTAGGAGTAGGGACAGGGTAAGGAGTAGAGAGAGGCAGGAGGGAAGGGATAGGATAGTGTGGGAGGGGGAAGAGGCTAGGCAGGCGAGTTCAGGGGGAGTAGTAGAGCAGGCTAGGGATAGACAGACAGGGCAGGGGCGGGGGGAGGGGATCAGGCCAGAGAGTGAGGAAAAGGAAGACACTCTCCGGAAGAGGAAGTGGCACCCCCTTCAGGCAGCCAGCCAGCACCACGTGCTTGTCTGAGGGCCATAAAGTTCAGCATGCAGGAGAATGACCTGGTGTTCACAGGGGTCCTGCAGAATTATCCCCATCTGTTTGGCATCTGGGGTGGCCAAGACATCCAAGGCCACAAAGGGGCAGATATGGCACAACATGGCGCAGTCCATCAGCAGGCGGAGTGGCGCGTCCAGAAGTGAGGAAAAGGTTGCCCACTGACACAAGGACATTAAGGCCCAGCTCAAGGCCAAGGTGGCGGCGAGAGCAAAACACCAATGCCTGACCAGACGAGGAGCGCCCTGTCCAATCCAGCTGACACACATGGGAGAAGCGACTGATGGAGAGGCTGGGACCGGATGTGTTCAAAGGTGTGGCTGAGCAGCTGGACATGACATGAGTTGCAGCCAGTAAGTTCCCCTCACCCCTAAATGGGCAGGCTGGTAAGGGTACACACATCATTTGGCATAAGATGCTCACTATGCAAAGAAACAAAGTGTACCTCGCATGCCAAATCAAAAAAGGATACTTGCTGGCATATGTACTTATGTCTTCATTTTTTGTTTCTTCTCTTTTGTTTGCACAGGTCTCCAGTCCCAGCCAGGAATGGTCAGAGACCAGCCGGGATGCCCCCAGGAGCATCTGCCCACTAGCAGTACTATAGAGGCCCTTACTGATGGATGCCGAGATGCAGTGGAGTGAGGAGGAGGAAGAGCAGAAACAGCCACAGGATTCACAACCATTGCTGTTGCTACAAGTGCAAGCCTCAACAAGTCCACTCAGGTCTCCTTCAATCTGTCCACATTCATGGAGGAAGGGGATCTTGACTGGCAACCTTCACAAGCACATCTACCATGAGGCAGCACTCCATGCCAGCATGTGAAGCCACCATCCCAGGCCAGGTGGTGGGCATCACCTCACCAATGCCCATCCTGGACCCTCACACACCAGGTGCACAATCATCACCAGCAACGACAGCCCCACCATCAACGAGAGCGCCAGCAACACCACCACCGACACCAGGACCAGCACCAGCAGCAAGCATGCCTTTGCTGAACAGAGGCACTTGCGGGGAGAGATAAGGTTACTCAGAAGATCAATGGACTACCAGAATACAATACTCCAACAGAATATGGCTGCGAACACTCAAAATGTTAACACCCTTGTGGCTGCCATCGGCAACATGAGTAATATGCTGACACAAATACTGCACCACATGGCAGAACAGGCTTCTGAGTTGTCAGCTCCATCCTGTGAATCAACACCATGCAGCAATCCCAGAAAGGCAAGACGCCGGAGGGGCAGGCCTCCAAATGTTATGCCCTCCCCCCCAAGTGGGAAGCCACTACATAGCAAGGGGCCTTGAATCTGTAAAGAAAATGGCCAGTAAGGGCCAAGAAGACAAAATTTGCAGCAAGACTGAGCCGGCCTCTTCACAGAGTTGCTGTGCAATCTAGATGGAAAAAAACCTGCTCTGCATGACCTCATTACAAAGTTGTTGTGCCATCTAGATGGAAGAAACCTGCTCTGCGTGTCCTCATTACAGAGTTGTTATGCCATCTAGATAAGAACGTAACATAAGAACTAAGATATTCTACACTGGGTCAGACCAAGGGTCCATCAAGCCCAGTATCCTGTTTCCAACGGTGGCCAATCCAATTCACAAGTACATGGCAAGTACCCAAACATTAGATAGATCACAAGCTACTATTGCTTATTAATTACCGTCATAGCAGTTTATGGATTAATACTCTAGCAACTTATCCAAACCTTTTTTAAACCCAGTTATACTAAATGCTGTAACCACATCCTCTGGCAATGAATTCCAGAGCTTAACTATGCACTGAGTGAAAAAGAATATTCTTCTATTTTTTTTAAATGAGCTACTTGCTAACTTCCTTCTATTATCTGACAGAGTAAATAAGCGATTTACATTAACATGTTCAAGTCATTTCATGATTTTGTAGACTTCTGTCATACCCCCCTCAGTCATCTCTTCTCCAAACTGAATGACCATAACTTCTTTAGCCTTTCCTCATAAGGCAGCCGTTCCATGCCCCTTATCATTTTGGTCACCCTTCTCTGCACTTTCTCCAGTGTAGTTATATGCTTTTTGAGTTGCAGTGACCAGAATTGCACACAATATTCAAGGTGCGGTCTCACCATGGAGCGATACAGAGGCATTGTGACATCCTCCTTTTTATTTTCCATTCCCTTCTTAATTCCTAACATTCTGTTTGCTTTTTTGATCATCACAGCACACTGGGTCAACGATTTCAATGTATTATCCACTAAGACACCTAGATCTCTTTCCTGGATGGTAACTCCTAAGGTAGAACTTAACATTGTGTAACTACAGCAAGGGCTATTTTTCCCTATTTATTTATTTATTAGCTTCACTTTGCACTTGTCCACATTAAATTTCGTCTGCCATTTGGAAGCCCAATCTTCCAGTCTTGCAAGGCCCTCCTGCAATTCATCACAATCTGCTTGAGATTTAACTACTTGAGATTTGCATAATTTTGTGTCATCCGCAAATTTGATCACCTCACTCATCCCGGGGGTCCGGGAGCGACCTCCTGCACTCGGGCCGTATTGCCAATATTCAAAATGGCGCCGGCGCTTCCTTTGCCCTCACTATGTCATACGACCCGTATGACATAGTGAGGGCAAAAGTACGACCCGTATGACATAGTGAGGGCAAAAGTAGCGCCGGCGCCATTTTGAATATTGGCAATACGGCCCGAGTGCAGGAGGTTGCTCCCGGACCCCCGCTGGACTTTTGGCAAGTTTTGTGGGGGTCAGGAGGCCACCCCAAGCTGGCCAAAAGTCCCTGGGGGTCCACCGGGGGTCCGGGAGCAATCTCCTGCACTCGTGATGTCGGGTGACAGGAACCAAAATGGTGCCGGCGCTACCTTTGCCCTGTCATATGGTAAGGGCAAAGGGCCACCGGCGCCATTTCTATTAACGCAGCCGTGGCCCGAGAGTGGGAGATCGCGCCGGGACCCCCCCCCACTGGACCCCAGGTAATTTAAAACATTTTGGGGGGGTTCGGGAGGGTGGGGGATTTGTTTTAAAGGGTCGGGTGGGTTTTAGGGTTGTTTTGGTGTGCTGGTTTTCCCGCCGATTTACGATTTGACGATTTTTTAACAAAAAAAACCATGACGATCAGATTTCCCTCCCCCCCAGCCAAAATCGATCGTTAAGACGATCGATCACACGATTCACATCCCTACCAAAGAGTAGGATTAAATGGTGTGTTTTCACAGTGGAAAAAAGTGAATAGTGGAGTGCTTCAGGGATCTGTACTTGGACCAGTGCCTTTTAATATATTTTTAAGTAATCTGGAAAGGGGTACGATGAGTGAGGTGATCAAATTTGCGGATGACACAAAATTATGCAGAGTAGTTAAATCTCAAGCAGATTGTGATATATTGCAGGAAGACCTTGTGAGACTGGAAGATTGGGCATCCAAATAGCAGATGAAATTTAATGTGGACAAAGGCAAAGTGATGCATATAGGGAAAAGTAACCCTTGCTGCAGTTACACAATCTTAGGTTCTATCTTAGGAGTTACCACCCAGGAAAGAGATCTAGGTGTCATAGTGGATAATACATTAAAATCGTTGGCTCAGTATGCTATAGTGATCAAAAAAGAAAACAGAATGTTAGGAATTATTAAGAAGGGAATGGCAAATAAAACAATGGATGTCATACTGCCTCTGTATCGCTTCATGGTGAGACCGCATCTTGAATATTGTGTGTAATTCTGGTTGCCGCATCGCAAAAAAGATATAGTTGCACTGGAAAAAGTGCAGAGAAGGGCGACCAAAATTATAAGTGGCATGGAACGGCTGCCCTATGAGATAAGGCTAAGGAAGTTAGGACTGTTCAGTTTGGAGAAGAGACGACTGAGGGGTGATATGATTGAGATCTACAAGGACTTCAAGTCATGAAAGGATCAAGTTAATGTAAATAGGTTATTTACTCTCTCAGATAATAAAAGAACTAGGAGGTACTCCATGAAATTAGCAAGTAGGTAATTTAAAACAAATCAAAGACTTTTCCTGAATGAAAGACTTTTCCTGAATCTAAAAGTCTATTCCTTTCCTGCCTTTCCACGTCAAATTCATAAGAGAAGAAAGCAATTTTTACTATAAGGCCTAAAGTTTTGGAGTTGGGGGCTTTATATATTTTAAATTTCCTCTGCTAGTGCATTGTTAAGTATATGAATGCTTCTTATACATTCTTTTTGCCATCACAATTGTCATCTTTTTTGAGTAATAAATCTCCTTCTGTTACTTGCTCTTCCCCTAATGTTAGTTAAGATGCCTATGTCTAAGATGGTCATTAATATTATTAATAACCTCTCCTGCTATTTCTTTACCTTAATTTTCTGTTAGGGGAAATTACCTGAAGATGTGATATTGGAATCTCCATATAGAGGACTTGAAATTTATGAGATTATAATTATAAATTTCCTTTTGTTTCTATATTGAATAATAATTTTCTGTGTTTCATATGATTGCATTTTCAAGTGTTTTCTTGAAAATGTATTTGAAATATGCATAAATAAAATAATAAAAAAACAAATAAAACAAATCAAATAAAATTCTTTTACACTCAGTTAAGCTATGGAATTCATTGCCAGAAGATGTGGTTATAGCAGTTAGTGTAACTGGGTTTAAAAAAGGTTTGGATAATTTCCTAGAAGAGAGGTCCATAAAATGCGATTAATCAGCAAGCAATAGTAGCTTGAGATGTATTTAATGTTTGGGTACTCGCCAGGTATTTCTGACTTGGATTGGTCACTGTTGGAAACTGTATACTGGGCTTGATGGACCCTTGGTCTGACCTAGTATGGCAATTCTATGTTCTTATGTTCTTAAATGGGTGTAAGAAGTGTATGGATATGAGAGAGAGGATAAAGTTTGTGCATTCCACCACTAATCCACCACAATCTCAGGATGACTGCAAATAAAAAGTTCACAGGTGTAGAAAAAGGAGGACTTTCTTTTATCCTTATTAGTTTTAATTATTCAGTGTGATTTCATATGTTGGCTATTTTGAAATATTTTATTGATCTTTTGGAAAGTTTTAAAAATTTTATTTAAAAACTGTTTAATATTGGATGGAATAACTAGAAATGGAGGTGTAATTTTTGTAAAGTTTGGATCACAGGAGGGAGCTGGTCTTTTTTCAGTGGGAAATGGGCCTAGGACAGATACTGATACCAAGAAACAGACTGAGAATGTGAGACAAAGTGAAAGTGAGACAGAGAGGGTGAGACAGAGATAAATAATGTGTGAGAGAAAAAAGAGTTTATGAAATAGGGAGACTGACAGAGAGAGAGACTGCTTCTATTGAATGTTGGTTATTGTAAAAACACTAAAAATAAAGAGATCGATGTTCAAAGGTATTTATGCAGATAACTTTAGATTTATCCAGTTGCATTAAATGCCAACATTTGAATATCAGCGGCACTTATTCAACTAAATTTTATCTGGATAAATCATTATCCAGGTAAAATTTAGCCGGATAAATTAGGGGTGTGTTCTGGGGTGGGGATGAATTAGCTGGGTAACAAATAAGTTATTCAGCTAACTAGGTGCTCAGAGGAGCAGGGTTAAAGTTATCCAGGAATGTGTTCCCAGATAACTTTAGCTTCTGAGGCTCTATTCAAAGAATATAGCCATATAAGAGCTGACAAACTAAAAAAAACAAGTCTGGGATGATGGTCAGGTTCCCTCCTCCAACCAAGTTGTATATACGTTTCGGCAGGTGGACCTTTGCCCCCATCCCCCCAAGCTCCCTGAAATAAGTTCACGTGGTAACGGGTCAAAAGGCCAGGGGAGGCAGGAAAGTCCCCTTCTCTCAGCGATTCCAAGTGTTATGTAATGTTTGAGATAACCATTCTCTCCTCCCACCCTCTCCCATCCCCAAGCCTCTGCCGGCCTCCACTAAATGGTCAAGGCCACCAAGGCCATTGTAATACTCTTATAGCAACACCGGTGGCTTACACTATCAGTATTGCCATCAAGACAATACATAATGTTGCCAGAAGCAGTACTCTTGTACTGCAGACCTGGCAGAATTGGTTAGTTAGTTGGTGCCAGCAAGGATGGGATGGATGGGGTTGGCTTGGTGGATGGGGGAGTTGGAGACGGAAGGTGGGTTGAGGAAGGGATGGGAGTAGAGGATGTGGTTCTCGTACATTACATAACACTTGGAATTGCTGGGGGGGACGGGGACGGGACTGATCCGCCTTCTTGGGCTATTTGATCTGTCACCTTGTGAACTATGTTTGGAGACCTTGGGGACTGGGAGGAGGCACGGGCCCAGAAGCCTGAACTTATATACTACTCGGCAGCCTGTTGTTGCTTATATGACTATATTCATGGAATATAACTGCATCAGCTTCTAAGAAAACTGCATCAGCTTCTAAGAAAACTAAAAAGTCATGGGATAGGAGGCGATGTCCTTTCGTGGATTACAAACTGGTTAAAAGACAGAAGTAGGATTAAATGGTCAATTTTCTCAGTGGAAAAGGGTAAACGGTGGAGTGCCTCATGGTTCTGTACTTGGACTGGTGATTTTCAATACATATATAAATGATCTGGAAAGGAGTACGATGAGTGAGGTTATCAAATTTGTGGATGATACAAAATTATTCAGAGTAGTTAAATCACAAGCGGATTGTGATACATTATAGGAGGACCTTGCAAGACTGGAAGACTGGGCATCCAAATGGCAGATGAAATTTAATGTGGACAAGTGCAAGGTGTTGCACTTAGGGAAAAATAACCCTTGCTGTAGTTACACGATGTTAGGTTCCATATTAGGAGCTACTACCCAGGAAAAAGATCTAGGCATCATAGTGGATAATACATTGAAATCATCTGTTCAGTGTGCGGTGGCAGTCAAAAAAGCAAACAGAATGTTAGGAATTATTAGGAAGGGAATGGTTAATAAAATGGAAAATGTCATAATGCCTTTATATCGCTCCATGGTGAGACCGCACCTGGAATACTGTGTACAATTTTGGTTGCTGCATCTCAAAAAAGATATAGTTGTGATAGAGAAGGTACAGTGAAGGGCAACCAAAATGATAAAGGGGATGGAACAGTTCCCCTATGAGCAAAGGCTGAAGAAGTTAGGGCTGTTCAGATTGGAGAAGAGACGGCTGAGGGGGGATATGATAGAAGTCTTTAAGATCATGAGAGGTCTTGAACGAGTAGATGTGAATTGGTTATTTACATTTTCGAATAATAGAAGGACTAGGGGGCATTCCATGAAGTTAACAAGTAGTACATTTAAGACTAATCAAAGAAGATTCTTTTTCACTCAACGCACAATAAAGCTCTGGAATTTGTTGCCAGAGGATGTGGTTAATGCAGTTAGTGTAGCTGGGTTCAAAAAAGGTTTGGATAAGTTTTTGGAGGAGAAGTCCATTAACGGCTATTAATCAAATTTACTTAGGGAATAGCCACTGCTATTAATTGCATCAGTAGCATGGGATCTTCTTAGTGTTTGGGTAATTGTCAGGTTCATGTGAACTGGTTTGGCCTCTGTTGGAAACAGGATGCTGGGCTTGATGGACCCTTGGTCTGACCCAGCATGGCAATTTCTTATGTTCTAAAGTTATCTGGGTACATGTTCCCGGATACCTTTATACTATCTGGCTATATTCAAACATAGCTGGTTAGGTTTCAAATTATCTGTCAAAGGTAGCCAGAGAACTATACTGATTAATATTCAGTGGGCCATTTATCCTGCTGAATATCACAGATAACTTATCCAGCTAACTTTAATTTTGAAAATCGGCCTCTTAATGTAAAAAAAATAAAGAACAGAAAAAGGACAAGGCAACATAGTAATTGCTCACAAAAGCCAGCATTGAGTATCCCAGCAATACTGGGCAATGGTAAACGATTAGAGTGCTTGGGATAGGAACAGCTGTAACTCATTTGGAGTTACAGTATCACTTCTTCATAGAGCCTTTGTTTTTGCTGTTTTGCTGAAAGTTGCTGTCAGGCCCCTGCAATCTGTAACTGGAGCCTATGTATGATGATAGGCTTCAGTCTATCATCACAGAGCAGAGTGCAGGACACTACCCAGGTGGACTTTGGGACTGAGAGTAACACTTCTCATATACCTGCAGGGGAAGAGGCCCGCACAAATCAGTAGGCCCTCACACTTTACTCCAGTGACATCCATCACCATCTCAAAAGTTTGGTTATTCCTCTGCCCACCCAATATGTTACTAAGCTTGCGTATTTATGTCCTGTTGGCACATAAGTTTACCCAGACAGAGAAGAGGCATTCCTAGGGGTGGAATTGGGGAGGGGTTTGGATTTATTTGAATACTTTTGGATTTAACATAGCATGCACAAACAGGTATAACTTGTGTGGGTAGATTTGGTGGGACAATGGTAAGGTCCACTTTGAAAATTGGTGTAACATTTCTGCATATTTGCTGCTTTTTTATTTGTGAGGTTACAAAATTACCTCCAATGTACATGACTATCCTTATATTGCATAGTGGGGAAGTGCATTTGTTTGCAACGAAATAGTAAATAAAGATGATATTTCCTATTTCGTTGCATTTCTGGGGGGCCTGACAAAACGAAAGGAAAACCCACGAAATTTCATGTGGTTTTCTTATCATTTTTTGGGGGGGATAAAGGGCACATTAAAAAACAAACAAACCCCAAACCCACCCCAACCCTTCAAATGTAATTAATTGCAAACCCCCACCGTCCCAACCCCCCCAAGACTTGCTAAAAGTCCCTGGTGGTCCAGCGGGGTCCTGGGAGCGATCTCCCCCTCTCGGGCCGTTGGCTGCCAGTAATCAAAATGGCACCGATGGCCCTTTGCCCTTACCATGTGACAGGGGCTACCGGTGCCATTGGTCATTCCCTGTCACATGGTAGGAGCAATGGATGGCCTGCACCATTTTTTAAAATAGCGCCAGCCGTCCATTGCTCCTACCATGTGACAGATGCTGGCCAATGGCACCGATAGCCCCTTTCACATGGTAAGGGCAAAGGTCCACCAGCGCCATTTTGATTACTGGCAGCTGAGGGCCCGAGAGCGGGAGATCGCTCCCAGGACCCCTGCTGGACCACCAGGGACTTTTGGCAAGTTTTGGGGGGGTCAGGAGGGTGGGGGGGGGAGGTTGTAGGTAATTGAATTTGAAGGGTTGGGGTGAGTTTGGGGGGGTTTCGGGGCAGCCTAAAAAATCGGCCCAAACCACGGGGAAAATGAAATTTTCCATGGCGGGCCGATAACGAAGGCCAAACCGAAAGGTTCAGCTGAATCACATCTCTATTGCACAGTAGATATTCCAGTGTAGCATAGAACATGGCAGCATTTTAAAGGGCTCTAATGAAACATTGGATTATACAAATATTTCTCCTATTGAAGATGTCACAGAATAAGAACTCTTGGTCTTCCCAGGCTGCCCTTTTGTCCTTGCCTTTCTTACTGTGACAACTGTCACTCAATCTGTGCTCTTCTTCCTTCCTCTGCCTCTAAGCTCTATTTGTGTGTTTTCCATTCATGCTTTAATTCTTTTTTTTTTTAAATAATTTAATCTGTATTGAAAGTTTTCAAGGTTAACAACAAAATATCTAACAACAACCTTCCACAGTTCATCTTACCCTAGCCAGAAATAACACCCTGCCCCTCCCTCTCCGTCACCCCACCCCACCACCCCACACCTTTAACAGAAAATCTTAAAAACTCAATTTGTTTCTCACCATGCAGGGTTCAACTCAAAGCAGATTAAAAGTCCACATGGTTTACTAACTCGAGTTGGAAAGGCTTCCATGTAGTATTGTATTGAGAAAGAATATTATGTTTCAGAGCAATCAGTTTCCCCATATAATGTGCAGTCTTTTAACATTGAAATACCAGCATTATAGATGGAAAAGAAGTCTGTTTCCTCCAAGTCGTCAAAGAATATCTAGATAAAATAATAATCTTTAATTCTGACACCGGTTTGATTCCTTTAACCTTCACAAGAAATCTGTTCCAAGTGTCGGCCACCCTCTAAGTGAAAATTATTTTCTTACATTCCTTTTCAACTATCCTTTCTTCATATTTTTGATCTTCTCATCCTATGGACAATGCTATGTATTCCACACATTAGAAAAAGTGGAAGGATGGACTTTATGCATAGTTAAAAGGTGAGGTGAAAGGCTATAATAGCTAAATGAACATCTTTCAAGAAATGATAAATGGATCTGAATGAAGAACACAAGAAACAGCCTAATCACAGACAAGTTAGATGCAAAGCAGAGAGGGAATTTGAAAAGAGGATTACCTTGGAAGCAAAAACTCATAATAAAGACTTTTACAGATACATTCGTAGTAAAAAGCCTGCAAGGGATTCAGTTGAACCATTAGATGATCAAGGGGTAAAAGGGGCACTTAGGGATGACAAAGCTATAGCAGAGAGACTAAATGAATTCTTTGCTTTCGTTTTCACTGAAGAAGAAGAAAATGAGATAACCAGACCAGAAATGATATCACTGGTCTACATCAATTTTGCTGTCTACAAGATAACATGTGATCTTTATGTATTTTAGTGTGCTGAATCCAAAAATCACATCCGTTTCCTCCAGTCACATCTGGTTTTCCATAAAACGCTGTCTACTCATAAACTCTTATAGCAGTAACGTAACATTATTTAGATATGCTGAATATGCAAAAAGATAATTAATGTGCAGAAAGACATACTGAATACGCAATTGATCTAACCAATAGGAAGACTGCTTAATAAGCAGTTTAAAATTGCTGATTTCGGCATTTTACTGCTATATAAGCAGCGTGAAAACCGACGGCAGCATTCATTCGTTCAAGAGGCTTAGAAGTCGCAGCAAATTTAACTCTGTTAAATCTGTTTTTGTTGAATATGTCATCCAACACTCAAATAGTTTGTGGACAGTGCCGGAATGATCCTGATATATTATGTTACATTTGTGGTTGTTTTACAACACCCAAACAAAGGACAAATATATCTGACTTTGTACGAAAAGCTTATCATAAATATTTCAGGGTTAAACTGGGTGACCAGGACAAACCTTGGGCACCACATAAAGTGTGCAGAACATGTGTTGAAAACCTGAAACAGTGGACTAAAGGTCAGAGAAAAACATGAGTGTCAAATTGCGTTTCCTTGATAGCTACCTGAACTACTTCCCCTCAAATCTTGGAGCTATGAGTGAAGAACACGGAGAATACTTCCACCAAGGCATCAAGAACATGGAACATAGATATCAAGGCAGATTGAACACAAACATGATAACAGACTACTACTGGTGTTTACAGCATGACAACCCTGATCATAACTATTCCAGAACATCCAAAAAGAGAACATTTCTCCCTAACAATTAAAATTTGCACAACTATTGCTCTCTTGGTTAGACGATAGACTCATTTTTTGCATGAAACAAATGTATTACATGTTATCACTTCTTCAGAATTTCTTATTACCCTTGATATTCAACTTTATAATCTTTAATCAAACATTTCTCATTTGTGAAAAAGTTTGATGTTTTGCATATTTTTTGACTTCATATTTTGAATCAGCACCTTTCATTTGGGTAAAATCAGCAAAAATAATTAGGTCAGCAGAAAACCGTTGTTTCAAATGTAGACCTGTGTATTCAAAGGTGGTGATTCAGAGGAACTGAAACAAATCTTAGTGAACCTGGAAGATGTAATAGGGTTAACTGACAAACTAAGGAGTAGCAAATCACCTGAACCAGATGATATATATCCCAGAGTACTTAAAGAATTGAAAAATGAAATTGGGGACCTGCTATTAGTAATTTGTAAACTATCAGTAAAATTGTCTATGATATTTGAAGACTGGAGGGTTGCCAATGTAACACAAATTTTTAAAAAGGGATCAAGGGGTGATCCAGGAAACTACAGACCAGTGAGTCTAACATCTGTGCCAGGCAAGATGGTGGAAACTATCATAAAGAACAAAAGTGCTGAACAATGAACATATGGATAGCATAGTTTAATGGGACAAAGCCACCATGGATTTAGCCAAGGGAAGTATTGTCTCACCATTTTTTGAGGGCCTAAATAAACATTTTATTTATTTATTTATTTTATTTATTTATTTTTCTATACCGATATTCGATTCAGAATTTCACACCGGTTTACATATAACAGAAATGTCTGAAGGTAAGCCTCTTAAAGACAAAATACAGTGTAATAGTTTAACAAAGTAACTATAAGAAACTATAGGAACAAAAACAAACTAAATCTACAATAACTTATCTAACAATAAAAATTTACTGATTTGATTTGCTATGTTCCTACCAGAGGGGGGAGATGGCAGTGCTATGGGGGGGGGGGGGGGGAAGAAAGGGGGGGTGGAGGGAATGGGAGCTGTGATTAACTTTCTGAGGGGAATGCTTTAAGAAAGAGCCAGCATGTAGATAAAGGTGAGCCAGTTGATATAGAGGTGAATCTTAAGACCCGCATGCGGCAATTTTACAACATACACTCATATATGTGCATTATAAAATTGGCTATACCCACGTGCATGTGCACATGGTTTTATATTGATGCATGCACGTGTGCACAAATACCGGCTTGCATGCATAAGTGGAGGGAATTATAGTATTTACGTGCACCTACACAATAGCCCTTTTCCTAATTTGCTGCCAGAAAAGGAGAGAACTTCCTAATCTACCGAGCTAAATTGCCTCCCTTTTACCCTATTTTCCTTGACCCTTAAAACTCCGCTGACTAGCCTATGTTTTTTCTTACATGACTTACATACCACCCATAGCAGAAGCAAAGTTACACGGTAGAGGACCCCAGCACGTGCTTGTGTGTGTAACTACTTATGTGCAGTCCCAGCCCACCCATGGTCTGCCCATGCCCCACCCCACCATGCCCATGCCCTGCCATTTTTGGTTACATTTTTTTATGCACGTACCCGCACGGTTTTCAAAATTTGCGCCGTGCCGAGTCATGGGCATTTCTCCCACCTTCGGCATGCATAGGGCTTTTAAAATCAACAAGATAGTGTATCTGGATTTCTAGAAAACATCTGACAAAGTCCCTCTTTAGAGACTTCTTAGGAAACAAAAAAGTTATGAAACATAGAATCATCTTAAGGAGCAACAAGGACCATGTGGCTGTGTTCTTCTTCCTTTCAGCCTGGAGGAGGCTAAACTGGGACTGATGGGAGAGCTCACTGCCCTACAATTGAGCTCTTTATCTGTATTAAATAGAGTTAGTGTGGTTTGTGAAAGAGTTTGGACTATAACACATCACACAGACTCGATGGGTACCAAGAACCAGTTACAAACTAAGCTACACAAAGGACACTATGGAACCCATGAGCAACCTCCAGGAAGCCTCTTGCACTATAGTGTGGCAGAAGATCACATCCAGGAGTCTGACAAGCACAGAGACATTGCTTGGATGGCAATACTGGGCAGCCTGCCTGTCAGAGTACTCATGCATGTAAGGGGTCTCAATAGGTACAGACACTATCCAAGGATGGCACAGTAGAAGAAACAACCCTTCACTCGATCTGGGAGTGCTCTGTTGCACAGGACTTACTGAATACCATGGATAATGAATTCTGAAATTGTATCTCAGTGAAGCATGTAACCCACTAATTGATGTTCTATGTGCTGTTTCCAAAGACTCACTGGAAGGAAGGAACCATCTAAGATGCTTAGAGACTCCTCCATTGCATCAAAGACATTCTTTTCTTTAATAGGAACCACCTCATGCTCTTGATGAAGATGGGATCTATCCAGGCATACTGCAATCTGATGCACTGATTACACCATGAATATGCCATCATCAAAAGGTCCACAGAGAAAGACAAAGTCTGAATATTTCTATAATGAGTAACTTAATCTATCCATGGGGAAGCTGGGTTGATACCAACAGACTCTATCTCCCTAAAAATCAACCTAGTTAGTACTGGCAGATTGGTGCTGACTATATACTATATTACCATGTTACTCTATTATGATTGATTAACCATCTTTTTGAAAATATTCACCCAAGGAAGCATACAGCAAGGTAAACTGGGAATAATAAAAAAATGGTTAACAATAATATAACAATGGTCTAAGACAATGATATAACAATGATATCATATTACACTGTCAACATAGTAAACATTAAACATTGATCAACAAAGCATCAGTTGAAAAGCAAGCAGAGATTACATATGGGAGCAGAATATATACAGTAAATAGACAAAGTAAAACCAAAGAAGTCATGAAAAATAATGTAATAGACTAAAGTATAATATTACATTTTATATACCATATATCAATTTAAATTTAATATTATATATATATAAACAAATGGGCCAGCATTTTTGGGTTTCCAGCTATAGTCAAACAGGGTGTATGTGGTTGGTTTCAGTCAGGGTGCATGCTGCTAGCTAGTCAATTGCATCTCCCATAGGGAAGGTTATTTACAAAAGTACTTTGCATATAAAGTAAAATCATCAGAGGGATAGCCTTGTTTGTCTGGTGTAGCAAAAGACAGAAGTCGGGTGGCACCTTATAGATTAACCAATTTATTGAAGCATAAGCTTTTGAGGATGGGAGTCTCTATAAAGTGTCAACTGACTCCAGTCATTTTTGCTGGTAAATTAGTGTTCTACCTGCAGAATTGGCTATTTAGAAAATTGCTTAACTAACATGCGCATAAAATTACAAACATGCACATACTTTTATATGCACATTTTACTTTCAGAAATTAACGCCTGCCCAAAGGCAGGCGTTAACCATTGACAGCACCGGGTATGTGTACAGAAAAGCAGAAAAAACTGCTTTTCTGTACACACTTTGACTTAATATCATAGCGCCCCAAAAATAAAAAATAAAATAATCTTCTGAAAAAAAAAAAATCTGCCCGCGGCCCACGGGTTGGAAAACAGACACTCAATTTTGCCGGCGTCCTTTTTCCAAACTTGTGGCTGTCAGCGGGTTCGACAACCAACGCCGGGAAAATTAAGCCTCGGCTGTCAAACCCACTGACAGCCACCGCTTCTGCCAATAAGGAGGCGCTAGGGACGCGCTAGTGACCCTAGCGCCTCCTTATTAGCGCGGGCCCTAATTTGAATACAAAATCACGCACACAGGAGAGAGGCCTGGGCGCAAGTCGGGAGAGCGGGCGCGCGCCTCGGAGCACTGGCTCTCCCGCGCAGTTTACTGTATCAGCCTGAATATGCTTTGCGTTAATAATTTTGTGAGCTTGTATAAACTGGTATTTGTTTATAAGTATTAAAAATGTGAATTTGAAAAGGTCACTTACTTGATCTGAAAAGGTGAGAGTACAGGTTCCTGGGCAACTAGTCACTAGTTTAATTCCTCCCCATCTCCCACCCATCCCAGGCTCTTTTTCTGTTAAATAGATACTCCTCCCCCCCTAAGTTAGGAGGAAAATCTTCAAAATAGGTATGAATTAGTGATTTTTGGAATACATACAATTAACCCTGGATACCCTGGGATAAGCAGGGTATCCAGAGTATCCAACCATTTGTGATTTATTTAAAATAACTTCGCTCCTTCGCTCTCCAAGGTTTGGGGCAGGTTACATAAGAACACACATAATGGAATCCTGTCAAGTACTTGTGACCTGGCTTGGCTACTGTTGGAAATAGGATACTGGGTTTGATGGATGTTTGGCTGGTCTGTCCCAGTATAGCAAATCTTATGTTCTTTTATGCATGCATTTTGATTTTAAAAGGCATGCTTGTAAATTCTTTCAGCAAAACTACTTGCATCAAATAGCAGGTGGAACTGTATATGCATGGTTTTGCTGTTATAATTATCCAAGTGAATTAATGTGTGCAAGCCTGATTTGAAAATTGATGCAACTTATGTGCATAATTGCTGACTAACTTATGTGCAATATTACAAAATTACCTCCTAAATATCTGGTGGAAAAGCCAAGCTTTCACCTGCTTTCTGAAGTGATGGTAGTCCTGAATTTGGTTTAGCCCTTCTGGTAATGAATACCAAACAGGTTTGCACCTGTCAAGGCTCACTGCCAGGTATCAGGTCGCTTGATTTCCTTTGATGTGGGGAACCTAGCCACTCGCATTTTGAACCCTCAGAAACTCCATTTTACTTGAGCTCAGACAGAATATTTTACTTTGTGCCTACTCTTGAATTGCAGCCAGTTTACTCTTAGGTGTTGGAAGGTTTGGCTCTTTTGGGTAGGAGTAGCTGTACATCATCCATGTAAATATAGGGGCAGATTTTAAAAGCCCTACGCGCGCCGAGCCTATTTTGAATAGGCCTGGCGATGCGCGCAAAGCCCCGGGACGTGCGTATGTCCCGGGACTTGAAAAAAGGGGCAGGACAGGGCCGTGGGCATGGCCAGAGGCCTCCGTAGGGCCACTCGGCCGGTGCGTGCAACATACGCCTGCCCAGAGGCAGGCGCAACTTGTAAAATAAAGGTTGGGGGGGGCGGAAGGAAAGTTCCCTTCGAGGCTGCTCTGATTTCTGAGCGGCCTTGGAGGGAAGAGGGAAAGCCATCGGGGCTCCCCTAGGGCTCGGTGCACGCAAGGTGCACTAGTGTGCACCCCCTTGCGCGCGCTGACCCCAGATTTTATAACATGTGCATGGCTGCACGCGCATGTTATAAAATCAGGCGTACATTTGTGCATGCCGGGTTGCGCATACAAATGTACGCCTGCGCATACGTCTTAAAATCCGGCCCATATAATTTTAGGTCTATAGACTGAATCAACTGTGCTAATGGTCTGAGGTAAATACTGAATAGAATAGGCAATAATATAGATCCCTGTGGTACCCTTCAGGTCAAGGCCTAAGGTGCAAATGAGGTGCCTATTGATAGAAAGGATCTGAACCAGGCTAATATAATGCCAATGATACCTGTCTCTGCTAGCCATGATATCATAAAGTTGTTGTCAACAGTGTCAAATGCCACTGAGGAATCTAGCAAAACTAGCACAAAGGGGAATTCCCTGTCATAGTTCCTGTGGAGATCGTCTAGCAGGGAGATAAGGACTGTCTCTGCTCTGTAACCAGGTCCGAATCCGAATTGATATGGGCTCAGTCAATGTTTTTCTTCCAAACATGTGTTGAATTGATTGCAAGCTACCTGTTCAATGAGTTTCCCTAGAAATGGGGTACCCTAGGTAATAGATTTACAGCTTAATCTGATCGAGTCATCTTTTTCAGCAGGGGCCACCACACCATGGACCTTTCTAGTGCTGTTGGCCGCAACCCATCTGAGAAAGAGGATGTCAACATTTTTCTGGCCCCTTCTATGAGGTCCCTGCTTGTCAGCTTCACTAACTTTTGTGGCTCCTCCTTGAGGTCCTGACAGAGTATTTTAATTTTGTTGGCAAAAAAGGCATCAAAGTTATTCTTGGTCAATATTGAATGGAAAGTCTGATTCTGTTATGGGGTTGAAGTTGGCTGTTCACTATTTTCAAATAGCTGCCTGGTGTATGTTTATGATGGGTATTGCCAAAGACAGGGCTTTATAAAACTTTTAGCCAATATGATCCCATTTCAGCACTTGAAATTCACATGA
This sequence comes from Rhinatrema bivittatum, assembly GCF_901001135.1. Taxonomy (NCBI): domain Eukaryota; kingdom Metazoa; phylum Chordata; class Amphibia; order Gymnophiona; family Rhinatrematidae; genus Rhinatrema; species Rhinatrema bivittatum. The sequence continues at coordinate 149,049,488 of NC_042621.1, read as the reverse complement.
CCCCAGAGGATGATGAACTAGAAAGGTCCAGGAGTGCAGTCCCCCTCCAACAAGCACTCCACTCTCACCCTCCAGCCTTTCAAGTTGATCCTTTCTCTCAAACTCTATCCCCTCCAGATGATTTCCTCTCTCAACCTCTTCCCCTTTAGCTGAGCACCTCTTATATCCCCCAGCTCCTCTCTCCTCCCAGCTCATCCCCTCTCACACCCCATCCAATCCTTTTCGTATCATCCCAGCTGTTCTTTTCTCACCTTCTACTCATTTTTAGAACCCACAATTGATCCTCAGTCATCTTTGCCTTCTCACCTCAATAGCCTCCAATGGATCCTCTGTCATTCCCTCCCTCTCATTCCATTTCTCAGCCCCTTTCTCTCACCTTCCAGTCTCACATCCCTTCCAATTGATTCACTCTCACCCCGGCTCCTCTCTTACATATCTCAGTTGATCTTCTGTCATGCCTCTCTCACCCTCCACCTACAATCCCTCTCCAGCTGATCCAACCCTCAAATCTCTCTTGCATTTGATCCTGCCCTTTACAGAGAACAACCCCACTTCTAAATAATCCTCTGGCCAGAATTAACAGCAACACTTTCTTTTAGACCCTGGGCCAAAAGTGGATGACAACTGGTGGGAAGAGAGGGCAAGCTGCTGACAAGGGGGCAACTTTTTCTCTTGGGTAGGTTCAGTGATGGGTGAGGAGGGTGGAACAGTGACAATCTCCCTGTGTACAACCCTTCCCCTCATGGTTGGTCCCAAACCTGATTGAGATGTGCAAGTGGCAGCAGCATTAGTAATGAAATGCAGCATTAGTAATGAAAGTTAGCATTGAGCTTGTGAGCCATTGCAAGTTCAAAGACCTGCAGTGGTCCTTATCAATCCTCATGCAAGGGCAGTGCTACTACAGGACCCGGTGTGCATGCTGGCTGAAAGGCCCCATGCTGACTTCTATTACTAATGCTGCTGCTGGTACCTGAAGAGTTCTTCCCTTTGAGTCACCTGTGACCCCAGCTAAAGATTTTGTGACCTTATTTGCATCCTGAACCCCAGTTTATGAAGCCCTGATCTGTTGTTCTCCACCTTGAGTTCCCCATAAACAAGGTGGATTATCAATAACATTGATTTGATTTGAATTTGATTTATCCAATAAATAATGTTTCCCAATTGTTAGATTTAATTTTTATAAATTATGAATGTTGACTAAAATTATGACAGCCATTTTGAGTTAGATTTGTGTTGGTCATGGTTTTATAGTTTTCTTTTCTTCAAAGAAAAAGCGATCCTCAAATTCTAATGAAAACTCATCTTACATTAGATTTTCTGAGTGAATTGGGGAGTTATCAACATTCACAATTTGTTTACAGTGGCGATGTTAGAGTTGTACTTAAAATATTAACGTTTACGATGTTTCTTGTACATCGCTTAGATTCATGTTAAGCAATTCATAAATTTTAATAAAGATAAAGATAATTCCGTCACAATTCAAACACTAGTAAGGACATTTCTTATAAAATATGCCTGGAGTACCTGGCTTAATCAGTGACTTATTTTATGTACAATTGCTAAGTCCTAAATTCTTGTCAATGCATGTTCTTGTAAAATATCACAATATTAGATTCAAGAATATATATATATATTTTTTGCCATTCATGGCTGTCCCTTTACATCTTCTGCTTTATGATGGAATCAGCACACTAAAGCCAAATAAGATCTCAGTTATACAAGCAACAAAAGCCTCAGATTTACTCAGTTGCTTAAAATAAGCAGAACTGTCACATGGATATTACATCATGAGGTAACAGAGGATGATTGCCTGGATAATTTCACTGTAAAGAAAATTAAAGGCTTTATCTTGTATATTGCAGTCTGTTTACATGCTGAGACAGCAGCTTTCTCATTCTCTCACTGAAGTTTCATTAAGATTATGTGTTCAGGTTAATTTCTTTTATGTGCCCCACTTTAACTACAGAAATAATTCTTTTGAGAATACTTTCTTCGAAAGAAAAAGGAAGTAAAACCTTAAGATTATAATAACTTGCAATTCAGAAGGTGTTCTCTTAATTCGCTGTTCAAAGAGCATAAGGATTAGAAATATAGATATGTGTGCTTTAAATAAGTAGTTTAGTTTGGGTTTGTGTGTTGCATTTACTGTAAGACAAACATACTTTTTGGTGTCATTTAACATTTTGACCAAGCTCAAGAGAGTTTGCTGTCACAAAATGTGACCTAACAGAAACAACTGAGAAGCTGCTTTCACGTTCTAAATGTGGCCCCTCTTTTGGTACTTTCTGTCATGCTCAGTCCCAGGGCTAAGCCATTGCACAGTCAGGAAGCCCCGGGGCATGGATGTTTTTGAAAAACAAGGGGGTAGTAGTGGGGCAGGGAATAAACCTCCAAAACCACTTCCTGTAGGTGTAAGTTGGATAAGTGTGGGGTTCCAGAACAAACAAGCTGGACACTTTGGATGGATATTTCAACTTAAAACTTTACTGCAGAAAATCTTCAGATGAAATTAACTGACCCTACATATTTATATCTTCACATCCATGCCCAGACTTAGATTCTTCATCTATGCAAGTGTATTTGGGGTCCCAGGAATATCTCACCCTCAAGGCCATGGAAAAGTAAGACTCCCAAGTAGGCAGGGACTCCTAGATGTGGGTAGAATTCCTTTCCCGAAAATATCTGATGTACAGTTGTTCTTCAGCCTCTCCAACTCTCTCAATGTCTCTTTTCCTGGGGGCAAGGCTCCAGTGGGGGTCTCCAAGGAAACAAATAGGGGTAGATTTTCGGAGGGTTACACGCATAAGTTACGCGCTTAACCCCCGAAAACCTACCCCAAACCCCCCTTGCGCGCGCCAAGCCTATCTTGCATAGGCTTCCGGCGCATGCAAAGCCCGGGGACGCGTGCAAGTCCCGGGGCTTTCCTGGGGGGGGCGTGTTGGGGGGGCGTGTAGCGACCGGCGCGTCATCGGGGGCGTGTCGGGGGGTGTGATGCGGCCGACGCGTCATGCAGGGGAGTTCCGGGGGCGTGGCCGCGGCCTCCGGACCAGCCCCCGGACCGGAACATGGCATGTGGCAGCCGGCCCGGCGCATGCAAAGTTACGCCTGCCTTGATCAGGTGTAATTTGTTCAACAAAGGTAGGGGGGGGTGGGTTAGGTAGGGGAAGGGAACGGAGGCAGGCTGCGCGGCTCGGCACACACAGGCTGCCGATTTTGGGCAGCCTTGTGCGCGCCGACTCCGGATTTTAATGGATACACGCGGCTACATGCGTATCTATTGAAATCCCGCGTACTCTTGTTCTCGCCTGGTTCGCGAACAAAAGTATGCATGTGCGCAAATTTATAAAATCTGCCCCATAATTTCCCCTTTTCAAATGTTCTGGGACGTTTGGATGAAGAGACCCTCATGGAAAACCTCCTATTTTCATCACTCTTAGGCAGGAAGGGTAGCAGACAAAGCTTCATTTCATTTCATGAATTGAAAAAAAACAATAGAAAACAACCATGAAATTTTGTGGAGGTTTTTTCCTATCTTTTTTTGAGAGGGTTATAAAAAGCAATATTAAAAAGAAAAATAACAAAGAACCCACCCCAACCTTTCCGGTTTATTAAAATATTCAGCGACCTCTCTCGACCCCCCCCCCCCCCCCCAGTACTTAACAAAATTTTTCTGGTGGTCTAGTGGGAGCCAAGCAGCTGCCATTATTCAAAATAGTGCCGACTACCCCTAACTTGTAACTGAAGCTACCATGCCATTGGGCAGCCCCTCTCACATGGTAGGGGGAAAGGGCTGGCCAACGCCTTGTGACATTTGTGATTCTCTCTTTAAGTTCAGCAAGACACAATTTTCTGCATTCTCTGCGATACCTTATTTACTTTAGGGGTCATTTTCAAAGCTATTTATGCACATACAACTGATTTACTTTTTATGCCTTTAAATGGCTATGCTAAAATATGCCAGGGCCCTTAGGGGTAGATTTTCAGAGGGTTATGTGTGTACGTTACGTGCGTAAACCCCGAAAACCTACCCTAAACTCCCCCTGTGCGCGCCAAGCCTATCTTGCATAGGCTTCTGGCCCACGCAAAGCCCCGGGAAGCGCATAAGTACAAGGGCTTTCCTGGAGGGGCGTGTCAGGGGCGTGTCGCGACTGCCGCGTCATGGGGGGCATGTCGGGGCATAACTTGTTCAACAAAGGTGGGGGGTTAGATAGGGCTGGGTGGGTGGGTTAGGTAGGGGAAGGGAGGGGAAGGTGCGGGGGGGGGGGGGTGGAAAGAAAGTTCCCTCCGAGGCCGCTCCGATTTTGGAGCGGCCTCGGAGGGAACGGAGGCAGGCTGCGTGGCTCGGCACACGCAGGCTGCCGATTTTGGGCAGCCTTGCGTGTGCCGACCCCAGATTTTAATGGATACACGCGGCTACGCGCGTATCTATTGAAATCCCGCATACTCTTGTTCGCACCTGGTGCGCGAACAAAAGTACGCGTGTGCATAAATTTATAATATCTACCCCTTAGTGTATAAAACACACATGAAGCAGAGACAATGGCCTAATGACTCACTACAACTATCTATGAACTTAACTATTATGAGATCATTCTGTGTTTTTACACTTACCTCACTTGTCAGTAGGCTGTACAATAATGCTATTAGCCCTCTCTCCACACCATGTCCTGCCTAGTCTAATGTCTTCTCTTTATTCTGAATATATTTTACCCATCTCCTTTTCATCACTTCATGCATCTGACAAAGTGGACACTGTCGTCAAAAGCTCATGCTTCAATAAATTGGTCATTCTATAAGGTGCCAGCCAACTCCTGTCTTTTTTTGCTACATCAGACTTACACAGCTATCCCTCTGAAGATTTTTCACCACATGTAACCCTGTTTTTCATTTACTTTTATGTGAACTGAAGATAAATTTTCTGGGAGATGGATTTGGGGCAGAGTTAGAACTTGCACATATACATTTTGGGGTAGATTTTTTAAAAGAATGCACGTGCGTCCCTGTGTGTGTGGTATACGGCGCGTGCAAGGGGGGGGGGGGCGTATAATTTAGCGAATTCATGCAGTGATGCATCGTCGGGCTTCCCCAGCTTCCTACCCCCTACCCTAACCTCCCTTCCTCTCTCCCCCTCCCCCTCCTACCCCCTTCCTAGCCTCCCCCCATTTCTTTAACTTACTGTTTGCTCCTGTAAAGGAGCAGGAGCAAGTTGCGCACGCTGGCACCCTGCCAGCACGCGATTCCCCGGCACAGTGGCAAATGGCCGCTGTACTGGATGCCTCTAGCCCCGTCCACCCTGCCCCGCCCCCCAGACCACCCCACTGCTGAGATCCGGCTCTTGTGTGCGTAACAGGAGTTACGCGCGCGGCCAGGCCCTTTTTAAAATGCACGTGGCGCGCGCAAGGCCCTGGCCGCGCACGTAACCCTGTGTTTTACGTGCGCGGGCCATTAAAAATCTGGCCTTTTGAGTCTTAAAAGTAAGTGCGTGTTTACCCCGCATCAGTTTAGCCTTCCAAAGTAAGAGCAGGTGTAATACGACTTGAGGTAATGTGTGCGCCTACTCGGTCCATTACCCAAAGTTTTTCAAAGTGGACTTATGAGCGTAAGTTCACTTTGAGAATACTCTGTAAAGTCTGCATGTACAATGAATAAGCAAGTTTTACATCTATGAGATGTAAAATTCCATCAACCCTTTTAAAGTCTTGAGAGGAACCTCACTAATCATGAAGAGGATTCACCAGCAGGCTGAGTAGACAAATGCCTTTGTCACTTCTTTATTCATTTAGAAAATGTATATCCTGCTCTATCCATAGTGCTAGGCGGGCTACAAAACACAATCAAAATCACATAAGACCAGAACAATAAACCCAGCACCACTCATATTCATACTTCAGCAAATATAGGCATTGTTTATATGATGAGAGGAAAAGGAAGCAATGAAAATGTATAGCAATTAATTATTGTTTTCTTAGAAAATAAATATGTGACCTGGCTTTGCCTGTCAAGATTTTCCTAAATTTCCTAGCATAGGCAGTGGGAGGGGGTTTTGCATTTCTGGAATGCTTCTCTTGCTTTATCCCCATCTGTTTGTGGAAGGCTGCTGGGGATTATAAAAATCCTTCAGAGCATGTGATTTGGGGCTTTGCCATCCCCCAGGTAGACTGATCAGGAGGAGAATAAAGAATTTTGAGATTTTGGACATTCCAGCAAGGGTCTTTGGAGTGATTGGATTCTGAAAACTAGTTTTTTGGAGCAAGAGGTCTTTTTTGGTCACTTTTCTCAGCTTGTTTGTATGCTGGAACTGCAACAGGACTTTCCTACTCTCCAAGGGGATGGAATATTGGAGGTGGATGCTAGTGCAGTGGAGAGAAGAGCAGCAAGGAGGAGTGCAATGGATAAGGAGACCATGTTTTTTCGGACCTTGATTTTCCTAATGCTGTTTCTCATTTTTTCAATTCTTGTCTGGATTTTGGTTTTTAAACTAAAGTAAATTTTTATTCAACACCATTTGCTGGACTTTGATTCTTTCTTTGGACTGAGCAGTGGGAGAGAGGGTAGAATGGGTACTTGTGTTTTTTTTAAATTTTGTTTCCTCTGGTCTTCTGTCCTGGCTCCTACTTAAGAACCTCCTGCAGTGCATCTGAAACCAGAGCAATCTAGCACAGACAGGATCATGCCAAGGGCCCAGGAAGTCAAGCCTCCCCCCCCCCTTCCTGCCAGATGGTCAAGCCTCCCCATCCTGCCATTGTAGCTTCCCAGATGCAGCACACCAACCAAACAGGGTTCCCACTTCATGCATTATAACATTTGTTTTACATCATCAACTGTGACACCCTGCCATCTTGTAAGGAGAGGAGGGCAACTGGCTATCCACATGTCTAAGGATAGTTGGGGGTATAAATCTCCAGCTGGAGATCCTTCAGTTGATAACAGATCTAAGGCTTCCTATGCAACACAACTCATACACACAAGGATCCAGCACTCTTTGTAGATAGTGTCACAAAGAATGATTTTTACCATTATATATCCTTTTATTTCTCCTTCAAATTCACCTCATCAAAAAGAAGATGATTCATGGTGGTAAGAGGTGAGGTAACATAAAATGCCTTTCCCATACATCACTTTCCTTCCTCCTTTCTTCCCCATCCCTCCTCCCCCCTGAAAGATAGTTTTATTGAAATGAAGGCTGAGAGCTGGGAAGAGTAAAGAAGAAAAACAGAAATACAAGCTTCTACCAGATCCACAAATATAATGCAGGAGAAAAAGTCAGCAGAATTTGGTGGAGTGACCTGGCTTGTGGTGGTAGTGAATGACATGAGATAGCAAGTTTAAGGCAGGAATTATGCAGGACTAACAGCCTTGAATTCAGTACAGCTGAACATGGGCTCTGTATAATTAAATGCATATATGGAAAAAGGTAGGGGAGAGTTAGCTAAGATCGATGAGCTAAGTACAATTTGCTGTAAATGACCAGGCTCAGTATACTGTAAAAGGCTGACTCATGGATTGGTCTTTGCTGCTTGTTCATTTATTTTTGCAAAAGTTCCATCCAGGTAGGATCCAGTTAACTGTTTTGCCCAGAGGATTGCAAATAATGTCATTAATTAATTATACTCTGCTAATTGTAAAATAATAATAAAAGCTGCAGTTTCTTTATGTCCACACAAGTAAGGATTGTTTTATACTCAGCTTTTGTGATGCAGACCCCACACTATTTTGGTTGCCTTTCTTTAGACCACTTTGATCCTGCCTCTATCCTTTTTGAGCTACGGTTTCCAGAACTAAAAAAAGAACTCTAGATGAGTCCTCACCATAGAGCTATACAGGGGCATTATTACATCCTTTTTCCTGCTGACTATGCCTCTCTCTATGCAGCCCAGCATCACTCTGGTATTGGCCACCGTCTTCTCATATTGCTTTGCCACCTTCATATTGTCAGATACCATCACCCTGAGGTCTCTCTCTCAGCCTGTGCACATCAGACCTTTGATTTCTGCACCCCAAATGCATGAATCTGTACTTCTTGGCATTGAATCCCACTACTAAACTTTCAACCACTTCTCAAGTTTTTTTTAGATCACTTTTCATTTTTTCCACTCCTTTAGGGATGTACACTTTGTTTCAGATGTTAGTCTCACCTGCAAAAAGACAAACTTTTCCTTCTAACTCAAACACAATATAACTCTCAAAGATATTGAACAGAACCAGTCCCAGAACTGATCTCTGAGGCACTCCACTTATCACTCTTCCCTCATATAGGTTCTGTCATGTCACTCAACCAGTTTCTGATCCATTCCACATCATGGGATCCATTCCCAGGCTTTTCAATTTGTTCATGAGCTCCTATATGGGACCCTATCAAAAGCTTTGCTGAAATCCATATAAATCATATCAAATATTCTTCCTTGATCTAATTCTCTTGTCATCTAATCAAAAAAGTCAATCAGATTTGCCTAACATGATCTTCCTCTGGTAAAACCATGTTGCCTCGGATTATGCAACTGATTGCATTGCAGATAGTTGACTATCCTTGCTTTCAGAAGCATCTCCATTACTTTTCCCATCACCAAGGTAAGGCTAACTAGCCTGTAGTTTTCAGGCTCCTCCTTGCTATGATTTTTGTGTAGCAGGACAACAATTGCACTTTTCAAATCCTGCGGACCACTCCCGTTTCTAGTAATCTATTGAACAGGTCTTTCATCAGACCCACCAGCACCTCTGAGCTCCTTCAGTACCCTGGGATGTTGCTCTTAGGCCCCATGGCCTTGTCAACTTCCAGTTTTGCTAGTTCCATCCAAACACTTTCTTCTGGAAACGAAGTGGTATTTACCCCACTTTCATGACCAACTGGCAACGATCCTTTCCCAAGGTCTTCTTTAGAAAACATTGAAATGAAGTGTTTGTTTAATGTTTCTGCTTTTTCCTCTTATTTCTCCATACAATAACCCTTGTCTTCTTAAAGTCTTACAATACCACCAAAATATTTTGTCACCTTGATTTATCTCTTTGGTGAAACCTCTATTCCAAATATATTTCCATCATCTCAGAACAGGAGTAAGTTCAGCTAGCCTCCCGTTTGCCTGCATGCTTCTTATTATTTCTTATGGGAAGAAAAATGAAATCTTCCCTTTTCTTCCCATTAATTTTTTTATATTTACTAACATTTTTGCCTCACCTTTCAATCCCTATGGATTGCCCAGAGCAGCTTCCAGTGGCAGTTAAAATACAGTGCATAACTGCATAATATGTTATGGCCGCTGGCCGCGGCTGTCCGCGACCGGGGCCAGTCACTCACCCGCGGCATCAGACTCCCCTTGGGACGCCCGCTGGAGCCGGCAGCCGCCTCTGATGTTTTCTTTGCGGCTGTGCTGCTTCCAAGATGGCCGCCTCTTCTGCTGACTCCGCCCCCGCTGGGTCTCCTGGAGCTGCGTGCGTGGCTGCTGGGGTAAATTAAAGAGATCATTACAGGAAATGGTCATGGCTCCTCTCTGGGACTCCTTCCTGGTCTCCTGTATTTAAGGCAAGGTCTGCTCTTCAGACCTTGCCTTGGTATCTTGGCTCTTGGTCCTGTGAGTTCCTGTGCCTCGAGTTCTTGGTCTGCTGCCTGCTCATCTGGTTCCTGTTCTTCTTGGTCCTTGTTCCTGGTTCTCCTCTCATTGGACGGATTCCTTTGGCTTTGACCCCTGGACCGGCCTCCGACCATATCTCTGACTTCGACCCCTGGACTGGCTTCCGACCTTATCTCTGGCTTCGACCCCTGGACCGGCTTCCGACCATATCTCTGGCTTCGACCCCTGGACCGGCTTTCGACCATTCTTCTGGTTTAGACCCTCAGACCGGCTTCGGACCATTCTCCAGATATCTACACTTGAATTGACTTCGACCTGCTGGAGGCACCAGCTATCTGGATTACATGACCTGCAGGAGGTGCCTGCATCCAGATCTTCTTCGGTCTCCAGGTTGTCTCCTAAGTCCCAGCAGCCAGGTTCCTACAGGCTCCTCCTGGGGGAATCGCGAGCTTCCAGGGTAAAGTCTTCATTCCACGTCTACATCACTGCACCTCGCCCTCCGATGGTAGGGACCTAAGAGGGTTTACTCTCCTAGGTAGCGCTAACTCTACCTCGGACCTAGGGTCCACTGCCAGACCAGTAACATAATATACAAATACAATTTCTAAAATACAATCTATTCTCTAAATAGAATACATCTCTTGAACTTTTAAAGTAAATAAGAAGAGAAATCTAGTTTTATTTGTTTATTTAAAACATTTCAGACAGCTTTCCTAGCCAAATGACCACGCGAGGCAGAGTTCAATACTAAAATATTAAAACATATATGCACAAAACTCAAAACAGTACCATGCAGTCCAGACCAAGCTATCAAATTAAAATCTTCATAAACATAAAAACAGGAGCTCCACGATCAAAATTGACTTAATAATCAGTACTTCTTAACTGTCTTCAGGAAATAACCTCAATTTACTTTCTTACAAAAAGCTCAGGTAATTCTATTCTAATCTGATGTCAAGTGGTAACTGGAACTGCTATCCAAAAATGTTACATCTGCATAATCTTACAAACTGGAATAGATAAAACTGCACCTTTGCAAGAGCATAAATCTCATTCCTACACATATCAACTTGTTTTTGAAATAGGAAGGCCTCTCTCCTCACAACATAGGAAAATCAGTGTTAACATTTAAAATATTTATTTATTTATTTATTTATTTAACAGCTTTTATATACCGGTATTAGTGGGGACATCATACCGGTTCACAATTGAACAACAGGGCTGAAATTACATGTTAACAGGGAAGATGAACTGGGAGGGGGATAACTTCAGAGCAGCATAGAAGGAGAGGTTAAATATAACAAAGAGGTAATTTTGAGTGATCTTAACATAAGGAAGGCAGAATCATACTATAGCAATACCTGGGAGAGTGGGGTGTGGAGATACTAATCGGGGTAGGCACGTTTAAATAACCAAGTTTTTAACTTCTTTTTAAATTTGATGGAGCAGGGTTTGAGACGCAGGGTAGGGGGAAGAGCATTCCAGAGGGACGGGCCAGCAATTGAGAAGGCGAAGTCACGTGTGGAGGAGAGGCAGGCTGTTTTAAGTGAGGGTACAAGTAGGGTGCCTTTATTGGCGATTCTGGTGGGTCTAGTGGAGTGGTAGGGGTTAAAAGGCAGGTCGAGCCAGTTGGAGTTGTGAACATGGAGGGATCTGTGTACAATGGTCAGAGTTTTGTAGTGGATGCGGGAGAGGATCGGGAGCCAGTGTAACTCTTTGAGGATGGGGGTGATATGGTCACCCTTACGGGTGTTAGATTGGATTCGTGCTGTTGCATTTTGCAGCATCTGTAGCGGTTTTATTTTAGAGTAAGGGAGACCAAGGAAAATAGCATTACAGTAGTCTAATTTGGTGGGGATAGTGGCTTGGATTACTGAATGGAAGAAAAGAAGATGGCCGCAGCCAGCCGCCGCAGGAGAAATGAAGACCGGCACAGTCAGCCGCCGATGGAGAGCAGGCTGGCGGGGCCGAAGAAAACAAGATTGGCACAGCCCTAGACTAGGCCGAAGAAAACAAGATGGCCGCCGCCAGCTGCCGCCAGAGAAATGAAGACTGGCACAGCCAGTAATCCATACAGTAATCCACCTGTTACACAATCCGCAACATATAGGTTCCTATTCGTTACATTCGTGGGTCCGCGAAACATATTGCAATCCCCCACGAATGCAACATATCATACGTTTCCATTCTTTTGGTTTGCTCTGTGGTGTTTGAGAAATAGAAGGCCATGTGATAAAATAGGGGCGGATTGGCCTATTGGGGGATTGGGCTTCCCCTAGTGGGCGGGACTAGCGGATCACGTGGCCTACTCTGCTCCGGGCCATTGAGGGCGCCGGGCCGAAGAAAAGAAGATGGCTGCTGCCAGCCGCTGCTGGAGAAATGAAGACCAGCGCAGTCAGCCACCGATGGAGAGCAGGCCAGGGGGGGCCAAAGAAACAAGATCGGCACAGCCTGTGACTAGGCCGAAGAAAACAATATGGCCGCCACCAGCTGCCATCAGAGAAATGAAGACTGGCGTAGCCCGAGACTAGGCCGAAAAAATGAAGATGGCCACTGCCAGCCACCACCGGAGACAAGCTGTTCAGCTGGGGACCATTGTGTGTATATGTATTTGAGATTGGAAGGGTGCTTCTGTGTATGTGTATGTGAGAAAGGAATGGTGCTTCTATGTGTGTGTGTATGTGTATGTGTGTGTATGTGAGATAGGGAGGGTGCTTCTGTGTGTGTGTATGTGAGAAAGGAATGGTGCTTCTGTGTGTGTGTATGTGAGAAAGAAATGGTGCTTCTGTGTGTGAGACAGGGAAGGTGCTTCATGTATGTGAGATAGGGAGGGTGCTTCTGTGTATATATGTGGTGTGTATGTGAGAAAGGAATGGTGCTTCTGTGTGTGTGTATGTGAGAAAGGAATGGTGCTTCTGTGTGTGAGACAGGGAAGGTGCTTCATGTATGTGAGATAGGGAGGGTGCTTCTATATATGTGTGTGGTGTATATGTGAGTCAGGGAGGGTGCTTGTGTGTGTCAATGTGTGTGTGCGAGAGAGAGATGGAGCATGTTTTTGGCTGGCTTGTGGCTGTAAGAGAGGGCATGTGTGTGATTGAGCCTGTTTGTAAGTGAGATAGAACATGTGTGTGATTGAGAGCTTGTGTGTAAGTGGAATAGAGAGAGCCTGTGTGTGATTGAAAGCCTGTGTGTAAGTAAGAGATAGCGAGAGCATTGTGTGATTGAGAGAGATTTATTTATTTAACATTTTTTATATACCGAAATTCTAGCAACAATGTTGCTAATCATTTCGGTTTACATATAACATTGGAGTGACTTAACATGCGAGTCTTACATGGAACAGGAAAATGAACTTATTTATTTATTTATTTATTTATTTATTTATTGTTTTTGTTATACTGAGTTTCATGATAGGCATCACATCAACCCGGTTTACAAATAACAAGGAGTGTAAAGCATAACTTGGAGAAAATTGAATAAATACTAACAACAAATAACATTAAAACAACAACAGTAGTAATAGACATGATGCCACTTGTCTTGCCACTTTGCCTGTCATGCTGCCTTCGAGGGTTCATGCATCTGTTATTGGTGCTCTCTTTTAAAGATGTGGTGTGTTTTTGATACTCTCGCTGCTGCTTTGCACCTCTATTAAAGCACGCTTGCCACTCCTGGTACCCCTTTGCTCCTTTAAAGTACCTTAGGCTATTCATGCCACTTTGGTACCACTTTGCCACAGTCTAAATACCTTGGAGCTCTTTTCTTGTTCTGATGATTGTTCCCCAGAAGTTTCATTAGAATTGATAAGAAAACCCCAATTCTGCAGCCAAAAATAGGCTGCAAATACTTCCCCCATTGACTTTAATGGGGGAACGAATCAAACAAATCAAAAGAATCAGGATTTTTCCCACGAAAATGAATGCAATGAATTTGGGTCCTGGTGAAATGAATAAGAATCAAAACACATTTTTTCCTTCTGCACATCCCTAGTAACTAGTAGCAGGTGTAGTTTTGAACAGCCTAACATTACCCCGGCAGCCATATTCTAGACCGCTTGAAGACTGAGAATTAGCCTTAAGGGAGGAATAATGTACAGTCCATTGCAATAGACTCAAAGAGAAACTACTAACACATCTATTTATTTTAAAAGATTTATATTCCACATTTACATACTTTGAAGTCAATTTTAAAATGAGTGTACATGCACCCATACACTTGTGTATCGGTGGGCAAGCAATGTTACCTTGAATTTTTAATTGTGCACGCACTTGCACACATATATTTAAAAATGCACCAACTGTGCATAAATATACTCCTAATTTTAAAAGGTTACTCAAGCACAGCTGGCACTTGAGTGTCTTCCATAGGACCTTGTCGGCTTTTACGAGCATATGTCAGAAAATTTCAAAACATGCTCGAGTCAGGCACATTTCCAGTTTTGCTATTAGACCACCAGTTTGTCCAGTTAATAGTGAGGACTTTCACACCTTTCTAGACCTTCATCCTACACTCCCCCCAGCTAACCCAGACCCCTCACCTTCTACTATGGGCCCTAAAACTCAAGATCTACAGACTTGCTCCTCATCAGGAGCAGCAGTAAAGTTACACGGATATCTAGCATACGTGTGCTGTGGTTTCAATTTTAAAATTCAGAGTAACATGCATACATCTTGGTCCCACCCCAGAATGCTCATGCCCAGTCCCTTTTCTGCCACCTTATTCCTTACACATGCATGGGTGCATACGCACGCATTTTGTGGATTTTAAAAATCAGTGTTGCTTGCGCATGGCCCACATACATGCGAATGTGTGCATTTTTGCGCAAGCAATGCTTTTAAAATTGACCTGACAGTGTTCAAATCAGATTACAAGTATGCGTACACAAATAATTAAAATACATGCAATAAGAAACCAAAAGACAAAACAGACATACAACTGTGCCAGATTCGATTATGTCGGGATCTTCATTTTCAGTTTAATATTTAAAATTTGCATCAACCTTGTGAATAAATACACCACCACGACTGTTATGCTCCTGTGGTCAATATTTGCTAGACACCCCTTCTCTCTGATCAGCACATCTTTCTGTGACCAGAGAATGCTCTTTTTCCGTGTATGGCCCTACACTATCGAATTTCCTACCACATCATATTTGTCTAATCTAGGTTAGCAAAGAATTTAAAAAAACTACTGAAAACATATATTTGTTCAGCAAAGCTTTTCCCAAGTTGATTGACTCTTACACTTAATTTGTCTAGGACCTTGTTTTAGTCTTCCCTGTCATGTCTTGCATAGTCGCCTCTTTCTCCCTGTAGCATGACGATTATGTTGTTTTGATGGTTTTGTTTTATTATAAATTGTGTATGCTTTATTGTACCCTGCTCCAAACCCTTTTTGGAAGGGTGTGTAATAAATACCTTTTAAAGAAATAAATGAACCCATTTAAATCTGTTAATTCCCAGATTTTTCCAAAGGTGAAAACTGGTTTAAGCTGATTTTCACTCTAATTTTGTATGACTGTGAAGCCATGCCCTGACCGATGCTTCGGATCTAGTCCTTTGCCGGAGTATAAGAGCACGGGTTCACAGTCAGCCACCCATGCACAGATGAGCAGCAGCCCCCCCCCCCACCAAAAGAGGTTTCTGGTAGGATCCCTGCCTCTCTGACTTAGAGCAGGCTCAGAAGTGCAGTGTTGGGCTGCACTGCAGATGTGGGAACATGAACACGCTGCCGACAATGGAGGAAGGAGGAGCCTGGAGTCACCACAGCCAGTAAGAATGAATAATGTTTAGGGAGAGAGAGGGTGAGAGGGGAGGATTCTGTGAGGGGCAAGAGAATGGGGAGATTCTTGAGGAGGGAGAGAGATTTTGGGAAGATTCTTGTGGGGGGGGGGAGGAGATTTTTTTGAAAGAAGAGAGAAATTTAAAAGAGTGGAAGGAGAGTGGGAGAAAAAAGGGAAATGCTGGGCAGAGGGGTAAAAGAATCAGAATCACTCAAAGAATCATTTAAGGAGAAGTTATATAGATTGGCTGGGAGGAAATGGGACAGTGGAAGGCTTCTGTCCACCAAAATAAATTCTGATATTCTCCCAGAAGAATTATGAAAAATGTTTTTTAAACTGATTTTCTTTTTTTGTTCTTGTCAAAATAAACCTTGATAAATTCTCAAGAAAAATAATTGAAAAAAGAAATGAAAACAAAGATTCCCAATTATAAGTAAAAGTTCCTGATACAAGCATTACTTTGATTCAAATGTTGGATTCGTGGACCCGTGAGCCGGCTAGGACAGATGATGGTGCACCGTGGGAAGGCCCACGGTGGAGGTCAAAGCCGGGAGGCGGCACAGGACAGGAGACCAGATGAATCTTCACCACTGGAAGCCCAAGATCCCTCCAGGAGGAGCCCTTGAGGATCTGGGCCGCTTGGACTTACGTGTGGTCCCCTGTGGGCGAGTATCTGAAGAGGAATCCCAGAGTACCAAGGAGAGAAGCGCTGGAGCCAGGAGGCCAACTGGAACTTCACCGCTGGAAGCCCGAGGTCCCCCCAGGAGGAGCCCGTGAGGACCTGAGCCGCTTGGACTTAGGCGAGGCCTCCTGGATGGAGCAGAGCAGGATCCCGGGGAGCGAGCTGAAGTCAGAAGCCAGGAACAGAAGCCAAAGTCAGAAGTCAGGATCAGAAGCTGAAGTCAGAAGCCAAGAACAGAAGCCGAAGTCAGAAGCCAGGAACGGAAGCTGAAGTCAGAAGCCAGGAACACGTAAACAGCAACTAGCACCCTCTGAAGTAGAGAGAACCTCGTTGCAAGGCAAGGAATAGGACAGGCTGCAGGGTTTAAATCCCTGCCGGCGTCTGACATCCTTTGGAGGCGGAACTGCAGGTTCCCGTGCTGGTCCCTTTAAATACTGTGCCCCAGCGCGTGCGCGCGCCTAGAGGGGCGGAGCCAGCAGAGGACGTCGGTGACATCTCCCTCACGGAGGGAGCGCCGCACAGAGGAGCCAGGCACAGAGGAGCCAGAGGAGCCAGGCCTTAAGGACAACGCCGCTGCTACAAGGCATCCCGCGGTAGGTGGGGGGCCGGCCCGCGGACCTCCGCGGGTCGGGAGCACAACATCAAATGCCTGAATGAATCGATGAGTAAGCTCAGCTAGCCTCCTACTACCCTGAATGACCACAGCTCTAATAACGAGGAAAGCTGACGTACCATGGGTAATTAAAAAGAGGCAGCCTGCATTGTTTGAGCCATCTATCTCTCCCCAACGTGGGGGATGAATCAAACATCACTCCCAGAGACCTTACCTCTTCAGCAGGCATGACTGTACAAGAGTTGAAACTCACCAAAATCAGAGATAATAGATCATTATATCCCATGTTAAGCATCTTAGTCTTGTGATCATTTAAGAAAAACGTATTATCTATGAAGCAATTGGAAATCTTCTGAAGGCCTTCCTTAAGATGGAGTAAAGCTGTGGAGTTATTTTGACCTTGTGGACTTATAATTTGTGTATTGTCTGCTTAAATCTATGCATATAAACCTGCAGCACATATCATCTGCCCTAAAAGCTGCATAAATGTGTTGAATAGTAAAAGGGACAGTGAGGAGCCTGAGGAACTCTAGTCCTCAATCCAATTTAACAGGGGATGATATAAATCATTGCTAATCAACCCAAGAGGAAAGAAGTAAGTTGAGAACCTGCCCACCAATCTCCTTTGAGCAACATCTTTTAGGAGAATTATATGGGTCAGTAGATCAAATGGAGCAGTCATATTTAGTAGGATGAGAAGCACTCACACTCCCCTATCTAAATATCACAAAAGATCATCTTGTAATGATACAGGAACTTTCTTGGTGCTGTTCCCAGAGTGAAAGCTGGCCTGGCATACATCTAGGCAGTTGTTTTCTTCCAAAACGGAAGTTATGGGTTGGCTCCCTCAATTAACTTTGCTATAGATGGAATGTTGGCAATTCACTTATAACTCACACATGAGAAATATTAAGATTTGTTTTTTTTTTTTTTAATAGGGATGATAACCAAGT
Source organism: Rhinatrema bivittatum (assembly GCF_901001135.1). Classification (NCBI taxonomy): domain Eukaryota; kingdom Metazoa; phylum Chordata; class Amphibia; order Gymnophiona; family Rhinatrematidae; genus Rhinatrema; species Rhinatrema bivittatum. The sequence goes on along the minus strand of NC_042621.1, from coordinate 149,031,892 downwards.
GTTTCAGATGAGGTGATAACAAACCTTCCTGCAATGATCTGTTAACAGTGTCCCATAAAACTCCCTAGCTATTACTGAGAGATATTTCACAAAGCAGGAAGGACAGGAGAGGTCAAGCATACAAGTAGTAGATTTCTCACACTAGCTAAATCTTTCTCCATCTCATGCACAGAATATCAAACTCTTTGAGAAGAGGAGAGACTATCTTAGTTTGTGCCACCTCAACCTGCACAGAAAATAAACACCACTTACTTGATGTTTCCTTACTTACAATAAGGATCTGCAGTCCCAGAAATTTTGGTTTGGTTTGTTTTTCATTTTGTGGGTTTTTTTCATATAAATTCGATTTATACATTTGTTTTTGGTTTGATTCAGTTGCCAAACTGAATAAAACATTAAACAATTCCCCCAAAAACAAACAAAAAAACCCCCTAATCGATTAAAAAAACCCATGCTTCTGGAAGCCTTGGCTGGCCTCTCAGGGCCAAAAAACTGTCTTGTGCTGGGCCCAGCATGGAGACCTAGCCCCAGTTTAGAGACCTAGCTCTGGGCTGGACTCAGTGCCTAGGCCTAGCTATAGGCCAGGCCCAGCACAGAGGATTAGCCTTAGTACCAAAGCTTAGTCTTGGACTGGGCCCAGTGATGAGGCCTAGACCTGGCACTAAGGCCTATGCTCAGGCTGAGGTCTATCCCTGGGGCTTGCTTGAAGTGGTCCGGGGCTAGGTCTTTAAAAAGTACAGTGGCAAGGGAGCTCCCACCTCAGCCCCTTCTTAACTCATCCCATCTCCATCGTTGGGGGCAGGAGCAATGCCTAATCGCTCCTGTCCACATTCTGGAGCTTGAAAAACAGTGCTGTCCACATGGGGATAGCACCAAACTGACATCACTTTGTGCCTTCCTCCAGTGCAGCCAGCACCATTTTGTTGTACTGTAATACATTTTATGGCTATACATTAATATGATGCTCTTCATTCCGGAGGAAGGTGCCTAAATAACGTCACTCCGACACAGTCCTCTAGGCAGACGGCTTGATTTTTCAAGCATTGGGACACAGGCAGAAGGGCTGGAGGCCCCAAGCCAGGCTTAGGCATTGACACCAGGACCAGGCCTCCATGCTGGGCTCTGGTATTGAGCCTAGGCCTTGGTTCCAGGCTTCTATGTGGGACTCAGTCCAAGGCTTGGTTTTGGCATTGTACCCAGCCTGGGACTCAGCCTCAGCTTGGGTCCTTACCCAGGGCTAGACGTGGCCCCAAGGTTAGGCCTTGGTACCTGACCTGGCTTGGAGTTAGGCCTCAGTGCTGTGCTATGCCATGCCACCGGTCCCGGCCCAGGGTTAGTTGATGGAGTTGGGCATAGGGGGCTGTACTGAGCCTAGACTTCAGCGTTGAGCCTGTCCTGGGGCTAGGCTGTGGCACCAGATCTATGGCCTTGTTCTGAGCCTGGCTCAGGGCTAAGCCTTGGTGTCAGGCCATAGGAGGCCCATTTTTTAAAAATTAAATATGCAATAAATATGAAAATATCCAAAATTATCAGGTGTCATTGGAGGCTAGTTTTGGTTTATTCCATTTGGAACAAACCAAAACTTGCCTCATTCATTACATTTTTTGCATTCATTAAAAACAAATGCATAACCCTATCTGCAACTTGTTCCTGAACATTGCAAACTTATCTGTATAAAAACAAGCAAACTATTGTAGTTAAGGGTCAGAGGATCTAATCTTTTTCCTTTCTGAGTATTATATAATAACCTATTAACAATGCAAATCAGTTCCCTAAATTAATTATTAGCATGGCAAATAATATGACTCAGCCGCTGTCATGTCTTTTTTAATATTTTTACTCTATCCCAATTACTTTTTCTTATTCTTTCCTCATTTAGGTTTTCGGGATAGAAAACCTAAATGAGGAAAGAATAGATTTGCATACATACTACTTCAACTGTGTACAAATCTATCTCATTCACATTCAGTAGGGAGATCCTGAAAACCTGATTGATGTCTGTGAGGACTGGAGGTTGCTTACCCCTGCAATGATGACTGGATTGAAAGCCACTGCTCTATCCAATTCTATTGGAATGGAATTAGAAAAAATCTCAGGAAAAAGTTAGGAAAAAAATCATTTTTGGAGCTGTTTCATGAAACTTTTAAAGAGACTGTCCCATGATGGCATTGGCATTTGCCTATTGAACAGTAGCACTGAAAATCTCTCTTTACTGAACATGCTATCAACCCATACCAACTGTCCCTCCCTCTCATTCATACTTTCTCAAAATTAGTTTCACTGGAGCAATTTTGCATGTCCAAAAAAGAATAATCAGACTCATGCATAGGGCGATGAGTCAATTAATGCATTCCATGTCTCAGAGCAGGGCTGGATCCAAATGCTTACATATGCACTTATTATCAATCTGTTCACCCCTGTCTAGCCTTCTGTACAGCCTTTGCTCGAGTTCTGAATACCAAATATTTTTATTTTCCACCTGGCCTGAATTGTTATTAACCTCAGTGTCTTTTATGGCTGTGAAATAGGCGCATCATCTATCTGTATTGACAATGTGGAAAGGAGGGTAAACAGCTGCATTCTGTACCCACCGGCTGGTAAATGGGATCTACCATTGTTAAAACCTTTCTTAGTCTAGTTGCTATTTGACCAATATGCAAGTGGATATCAGGTGTTTATATACTGGAAGAAGATCAAATTGTCAATCTGATTTATCAATTCAAACTTCTTTTTATGAAAAGCTACTAAAGCCTGTGTGAAAAGTTTGAATCTGTTCCTGTCGGCTTCTTCTTGTAATGATGTAAGGATGTAGACCAGAATAAATTAGATGCCAAGCCCCAAGAGGTTCTGTTGAAAGTCTCCTAGACCTTTAATTTTTAAGTCTATAAATTTCAGAAACAGATTTGGTGCAAATCCACGCACAGCACTTTTCCTTACTTGCCCTCGGGCCCAATCAGACAGATTAAAAGACAAATCCTGGCCTTCCCAGCTTCAGTTCAACTATTAAGCAACAGGATTTGTTCACCCTTTTAGTGAAAGGGATATTTTTTTACGATTTGAGCTAGAAGCTAGATTAAGTTCTAAACAAAACAAATAGCTACTGTGTGGAGTACAACAATTTCATCAGGGTGCATGGTAAGAGTTAGTGTTTCATAAGAAGATAGAAGGAAAGCATGCTAGAATAGAGGTATTTCATTATAGGTATAAGCATCTTGTTGTAGTTTATAAATTCCAAAGGCATATATATTTACTGCACAGATTCAGAAGAATGAGTATAACATTTACTGGAATTCATACTGCCTGCCCATAGCACTACACTTACAATTACATTTTGGTACAAAATTTAGCACTATAAGCTATTTGTTACATTCAGCGGTCCATGGGCTAACCTGGCAAAGTGTTGTCCTCATCTCCTGGCTTGGCCCTGAAGCCACTGACATTACTCTTCAAGGTGGCAGAAGGCCGCAACTTGACCAGCCATGCCGCCTTGAAGCTGTCCGCATACGCAGCCCTGAGCACCATGCCTCTCACCCCCAGTTAATGGGACTGTAGTTGTAAAATTAACTGTGACCTCTGTTGATGACATCACCACTTCGGCCTTAAAAAGTCTCTTCTGACCCAGTTCCTTGGCAATAGGTCCACTAAAGTGAAGTAGAGTAAGTTGCCTCAGCATGTCTGCCTGTGTTCTTAGTCTTCGTTCCTGTGTTCCTTGTCTTTGTTCCTGTATTCCTGGACTTCTTCTCTTCAGTTCCTGGTCCTTGTTTCTCAGTTCCTGGTCTTTGTCTTCATCTTGTGGTCAATCTTCAGCTCTGCATTGGGTCTTCATCTTGTGGTTAGTCTTCAGTTCTTCAGTGTCTTCTGTGTCCTGTCTGCCCCCTGTGCTGCTTCTCACCTCCATGCTTCCATAACCGTCTCACCTTCCCTTGGATGAATCCTTGGTTCTGACTTCGGCCTGTTGATACTTGACTATGCTTGAACTCCACCTGCCACCAACCACCGTTTGACTTATGACCAAGTCTGAACGCTGCATGCCTTGACCACTGCCTGTCTCTGACTACGACAGTACTCAACCTTCCCCGATCACTGTCCTGAGGCCCAACCATGTCATTAGACATCCAGCTCTACAGCAGAGGCCCCCACCTAAGATTTGCTGACTCCGGCACCCAAAGGCTCAACCTAAGGGGAATAAGGACTGGTATAGATGAAACTCCAATTGGATCTCTGTCACAGCCAGCTCTGCCAGCCGATGGTGGGGACCTGCAATGCTCCTCACTGTAGGTTGTGCCAACTCCACCTCAGTCCAAGGGTCCACAACCACAACATTATTACTCCTGTGATTATTATATATTAATTGACAAAGTCTCTAAGAATTAGAAGAAATAGCATTGCATATTTAGGGAACAAGTAATACATAATGGGGCCGATGCAGAAAAGTGTGTTCAGATGATTGCACTTGTCTGCCTTCATTTCAATGTATATTTTATGCATGCAAGACTTACTGTTGATGCAGCAAGGAGTTTTGCAAGTAGAAAATGTGCTTGCAATATGGGAATACTGCTTAGCACCCTCGCATGGAAATCTCATGCAAATGAGGAAATTAAGAAGCACTCCCCAATGCAGTGAGCTGCGCAGGCCAAACATGGTCTTTTTTAGCACTGGAAACAGGGCTCTTTTATCCATAGAGCAAATGGGGCACTTGCCCAGGGTAAATGGTAGAAGAGATGGTAAAATAATTGTATCCGGGCCCCCATTTGAGTTGTTAGCTACATTTACTGGGGTTCATCTGACAGCGGGGGGGGGGGGGGGGGGGGGGGGAGATAGACTTCCAGGGCCGTAGGCTCCAAGCCTCTATAATCTGGAGTGTAACTTAGGTGCAGGGGTAACCACAATAACCACTGAAAAATAACATCACACACAGGTGCCAGAAGCAAAAATGAAAGGGCAGAGTCCACTTTAGTGTTCAAAGTAAAAGTTTATTTGCAGAAAAAATAAAGTCCCAACCAGTATAGAAACATCAAACTGCATAAAAATCATAATAGTCAAAGCTGATTTCTATGCCCCTGCTGCACCAAAATCCAAAAAATAAGAGTCTACAATTATCCCAATCTCTACAAATCTCCTTGCCCTTTATCTTGCATTGCAACATGGGCCTAAAATCAGCAACTCAGCTTTTCCAGATACAGAGGAGCCCTACATTCCAGGCTAGTAAATTGAATGTCCAAAAATCAGATCTAACGCAGACTCCTTCTCTTCCAGTCAAAACCGAAATCCCACTGCCACTTCTCTCCCTCTCTTCTCCAGGCCTAAGGGGTCTAGACAGGGATCTCCACCAACTCCGGACTCTCTCTCTTTCAGTATCGCCTGCCCTCTGATTCTGACCATGCTCATGGGGATATTTGTATCCCACACAAGCCTCCCAGAATAAAAGTGGTATTCATGCAAGGGGAGGGTCCACAAATGCAAACCGCTCCCGCTGCTGATAGCTGTAAAAATCTGGTGGGGATTGAAATAGTGACGAGCATAGCCCTCGTCACATATGGTAGCTAACTAACATGCCATATTACCTTCTTTGGGTCTTAACAAGCATCAGCTGAGTCCACAGTTCGTAAATTGCACAAACATTTTATATGATGAGGAGTGGGGAGGAGCCCATCCTAGCGAGGTTTGCCAAAGGCCTCACAGAGGCTTAAAATGGCCCTGACTGGAAACTTAACCCCTAGTCAGAGATGGAGTTCAGTTTACAGCACTACTGTGCTGGTTCTTAAAACCCTCCAGAAAGTAAAAATAAGTTAAAAAAAAAAAAAAAGAAATCGGGCTTCTCACCATCACTTAGCCAGATAAGTATAAACTTATCCAGATAAGTGGTAGTGGTGGTGGCTAAGGGAAATACATCGGCCTGTCAGAGACACTCCCCTCCCCCCTTCCTGAGTTAAAATGTGCTTTCGGCCTGAGCCAAACACATATTTTACACTCAATTTGATTTTATTAAACTCCTGATGCATTTGCATAGCGTTAGCTTACTGCATCGGGAGTTAAAAAATGTAATCTGGGCATTAAAAACATGTCTGATACTGCTTTACTCCTTCACCCCCACTCACAAAGCTCTGGATCCTCCCTAATCCTTAATGGGCCCAGTGCCGCGTTTTTGAACCCATGTGATTCAAAGCGCGACCCTCAGGCTCGGCAGGGAAGGGGGAGAACGCTCCCAGAGGATTGTAAGGCTGCTCTCCTCCTCTTTTTGTTTCGCTGCAAGAGTAGTTAAGTGAGGTGAAGAAAGTCCCGGGGGTGTGGAAGGTTGTTGAAGGGCGTGAACTGACCGGGGATTAGGGATGGGGTTTGTGGGGTGTGGGAAGGAGGGAGTGAAGCAGTGTAAGGGGTTCGTGAGGGGGAGGGAACCAGGGTTTGTGAGAGGTTTGTGGAGGGGGTCTAGGGAGGGAAGCAGTGTGAGGGGTTCGTGAGGGGGAGGGAACCAGGGTTTGTGAGAGGTTTGTGGAGGGGGACTAGGGAGGGAAGCAGTGTGAGGGTTTCGTGAGGGGGAGGGAACCAGGGTTTGTGAGAGGTTTGTGGAGGGGGTCTAGGGAGGGAAGCAGTGTGAGGGGTTCGTGAGGGGGAGGGAACCAGGGTTTGTGAGAGGTTTGTGGAGGGGCTTCTAGGGTTGGAAGCAGTGTGGGGTTCGTGTGGGTAGGGAGGAAACCAGGTTGAGTGAGGGGATCATAAGGGCTTTGGAAGGGGGATAAGGAAAAGAGAGGATGGGGTGAATGGGGGGGGGGGCGCTGAGGCTTCCTCCCTTCTCCACCCATTCCAATCTTCCCTCCTTCTCTTCTACCCCATTTTCAATACTCCCTTTCTTCTCACCTCCGCATCCCGGATCTTTCCTCCTCCTCCCCCACTCCTTTTCCTCCCTCCTTTCTTCTCATGTCCTTTCCTTATTATCACTGAATTCTCTATCCTCCCCTTCCTTTCTGTCTTCCTCCAGGTTCATCCCTTATGTCTCGACCCCTGGCCTAAGATTCCTTCTTCATCTCCCTCTTCTGCAATCACTCTTCTCATTGCCAGATCCCTTCCTCTTCTTCCTTCCCAGCCCCAATCACTAAGGTCCATTGATAAGACAGGCTAAGAGAGAATTTGAAAAGAAGTTGGCTGTAGAGGCAAAAACTCACAGTAAAAACTTTTTAAAATATATCCGAAGAAGAAAGCCTGTGAGGGAGTCAGTTGGACCGTTAGATGATCGAGGGGTTAAAGGGGCACTTAGAGAAGATAAGGCCATCGCGGAAAGATTAAATGATTTCTTTGCTTCGGTGTTTACTGAAGAGGATGTTGGGGAGGTACCCGTAATGGAGAAGGTTTTCATGGGCAATGATTCAGATGGACTGAATCAAATCACGGTGAACCTAGAAGATGTGGTAGGCCTGATTGACAAACTGAAGAGTAGTAAATCACCTGGACCGGATGGTATACACCCCAGAGTTCTGAAGGAACTAAAAAATGAAATTTCAGACCTATTAGTAAAAATTTGTAACTTATCATTAAAATCATCCATTGTACCTGAAGACTGGAGGATAGCAAATGTAACCCCAATATTTAAAAAGGGCTCCAGGGGCGATCCGGGAAACTACAGACCGGTTAGCCTGACTTCAGTGCCAGGAAAAATAGTGGAAAGTGTTCTAAACATCAAAATCACAGAACATATAGAAAGACATGGTTTAATGGAACAAAGTCAGCATGGCTTTACCCAGGGCAAGTTTTGCCTCACAAATCTGCTTCATTTTTTTGAAGGAGTTAATAAACATGTGGATAAAGGTGAACCGGTAGATATAGTATACTTGGATTTTCAGAAGGCGTTTGACAAAGTTCCTCATGAGAGGCTTCTAGGAAAAGTAAAAAGTCATGGGATAGGTGGCGATGTCCTTTCGTGGATTGCAAACTGGCTAAAAGACAGGAAACAGAGAGTAGGATTAAATGGGCAATTTTCTCAGTGGAAGGGAGTGGACAGTGGAGTGCCTCAGGGATCTGTATTGGGACCCTTACTGTTCAATATATTTATAAATGATCTGGAAAGAAATACGACGAGTGAGATAATCAAATTTGCAGATGACACAAAATTGTTCAGAGTAGTTAAATCACAAGCTGATTGTGATAAATTGCAGGAAGACCTTGTGAGACTGGAAAATTGGGCATCCAAATGGCAGATGAAATTTAATGTGGATAAGTGCAAGGTGATGCATATAGGGAAAAATAACCCATGCTATAATTACACGATGTTGGGTTCCATATTAGGTGCTACAACCCAAGAAAGAGATCTAGGTGTCATAGTGGATAACACATTGAAATCGTCGGTTCAGTGTGCTGCAGCAGTCAAAAAAGCAAACAGAATGTTGGGAATTATTAGAAAAGGAATGATGAATAAAACAGAAAATGTCATAATGCCTCTGTATCGCTCCATGGTGAGACCGCAGCTTGAATACTGTGTACAATTCTGGTCGCCGCATCTCAAAAAAGATATAATTGCGATGGAGAAGGTACAGAGAAGGGCTACCAAAATGATAAGGGGAATGGAACAACTCCCCTATGAGGAAAGACTAAAGAGGTTAGGACTTTTCAGCTTGGAGAAGAGACGACTGAGGGGGGATATGATAGAGGTGTTTAAAATCATGAGAGGTCTAGAACGGGTAGATGTGAATCGGTTATTTACTCTTTCGGATAGTAGAAAGACTAGGGGACACTCCATGAAGTTAGCATGGGGCACATTTAAAACTAATCGGAGAAAGTTCTTTTTTACTCAATGCACAATTAAACTCTGGAATTTGTTGCCAGAGAATGTGGTTCGTGCAGTTAGTATAGCTGTGTTTAAAAAAGAATTGGATAAGTTCTTGGAGGAGAAGTCCATTACCTGCTATTAAGTTCACTTAGAGAATAGCCACTGCCATTAGCAATGGTTACATGGAATAGACTTAGTTTTTGGGTACTTGCCAGGTTCTTATGGCCTGGATTGGCCACTGTTGGAAACAGGATGCTGGGCTTGATGGACCCTTGGTCTGACCCAGTATGGCATTTTCTTATGTTCTTATGTTCTTATATGTCTCTACCCCTGGCCTAAGATTCCTTCTTCATCTCCCTCTTCTGCAATCACTCTTCTCATTGCCAGATCCCTTCCTCTTCTTCCTTCCCAGCCCCAATCACTAAGGTCCATTTTCCTCTAAGAGCCAGATGAATTAACTGGACACAGAAATGTCAGAAAGTGACTCTATTTTTATAAAGTTAAATAAAACACAATATTTAAATTGCAAATATATGGAAAGGGAAGAAAATGTGCCACTTAATTTGCTGCAGAATTTGCCGACTCTTTCCACAGAAAGTGGAAAAATCTTCCGCAGGAAACTGGGGGATGTGCCATAGGTTCTTTCCTGGCAGGGGGAAAGTTACAGTCTTTCAAGGATCTCAGGCTTTTAGGAGTTCTTCTGACATCTTCCAGCAAAAGTAACACACTGTCACACAGCCTAGTGATGTTCAGAAATGAAATCCTCTCCTAGAATAACTGATGCAGATGAATAAAATCAGTAGTGTGCTCACTGAAGAACAGTGTAATCTATGCAGCAAAACCAAAAGACAGTATATAGTGCAAACCAGTACAGTTCAGAAATCAGTCAATGTAAATCTTCACATATTAGGCATTTTCTTCCTCTATTACCCATGAGATCTGATGAGGCAAAGGCCGGTCAGCGCCATTTTGGATTATAGTGTAGACCAGCTCAGAGCTGGTGAGGTCGTGTTTTTAAGAAAAGGAAAGGGTTAGGGAAGGGGGCAGGGCATTGCCGTGTGAATTACATTTTTTTTTTCACTTTTTCACTCGATGCCACCTCATTAGGCAGCGGGGATGGGAGGAGGCAGGGGTCTGCACAGTCCACTGATTGGAGTTGTCCTTTCGGGGAAGTATAGTTATTTTTGGGCAGTAGGGCTCTTAAAGAGGCCTCTCGGGAACATCAGCAACCCAATGTCCCTTTGAGACAATAACTACAGTATATTTCCTTGAAATGCGATAAAATGATATGGCAGATTTTTTTTCAAGTCAGCTGCATTATTTTAGTTGCACTGCATTGCCTGTGCATTAGCTGCTTTTATATTTTAGGCAATTTTATGCATGCAAATGCATGCAAAGCAGCTAATTATAATAGGGGTGGATATTTGTTTAATAAAATGTGCAATATTGCCACAATATGGTGATATCACACCATAAAAAGCATTTATTGCACAATAAACTTTGCTTAATGCACACTATGTAGCCTTATTGGGGTTTAGTAAATCTAGGCCTTACATTGTAAACCCTCTGGGGATAGGGAAATACCTGCAGTATCTGAATGTAATCCTCTCTGAAGTGCCAAAAGGCAGAATATAAATAAATAAATAAAAGATAGTCCAGCAGCTGAACTAGAATACTTTCTGCTGACTCCTTTTTATAACAACTCTAAAAGTAGATCTCCCAGGTCTTGCTGTCCTTTCTCTGATTCCAACCAGAAATTCACCCTGCAAATCTTAAGTCTCATCTTCAGTGAAATGCAAGAAGCATGGGGCTAACTCCCCTTTCATTACTCTTCACCTTTCTTGGTTCTCTCAATCTCAGGATCTCCCTTGGAGTCCAAGAAATCTCTCTCCTCCTGGAAAGCCTGAGGTTCTCTGACCTTGAGCCTCAGCCACCTTCCCAGGATGGAAGATTGAAGGAATAAACCACGGGTCAAAGTGGGGGCATGAATTTTGTCAAGTTCCACGCATTTATTTATTTTATTTATTTATTTATTTATTGTTTTTGTTATACCGAGTTTCATGACAGGCATCACATCAACCCGGTTTACAATTAACAAAGTGTGAAAGGCATAACGTAGCGTAATAACAATATTCTCAATAAAAACCTTGAACTTTAAATACAGGGAATCAGAAAAGGATGTGAGAAAGTTACAAAAAAACAGGGAAAATTAACTTGGAACTGGAAGAGGGGAGATAAAGGAACAGAGCAATATTTACATTTCAGCTAATTAATGTAAAAGAGTAACAAGATGAGTAAATAAGACTATGCGAATAAATGTGGCGGTATATCACAGTGAGATGGAACCTATGTATCTAGAAGGCTAAGTATGACAGAGAATATGAATAAATATAACACAGAATTTAGATCCAGTTGTGCTGTTGCGTGAAGGTTTTATTCAGGGCTTGGAAATGCTTTTTTGAAAAGCCAAGTTTTTAGTCTTTTCCTAAATGTTAGAGAGCATGGCTCCTGTCTTAAGTCTGGTGGGATAGAGTTCCAGAGAGCTGGACCTGCTGAAGAGAAGGCTCTGAGACTCAAGGATTTATGTTGGAAGGTTTTGGCCTTTGGAATTTGGAGAGACTCTTTGTAGTATTCCCTGATGGGTCTGACGGAAGTGTATTTTTTAAGTGGTATTTGTAGGTCGATTTGCGTGTGTTGGTTGATAGTTTTGTAAATGATGTTGATGGTTTTGTACATGATTCTATAATGGATTGGTAGCCAATGGAGGTTTTTGAGGATAGGGGAAATGTGGTCGATTTTCCTGGAATTTGTAAGGACTCTGGCTGCAGAGTTCTGAACCATTTGTAGAGGTTTAGTATAAGAGGCTGGGAGGCCTAGTAGTAACGAGTTGCAATAATCTAGTTTGGAAAAGATTATAGCTTGCAAGATTGTTCTAAAGTCCTGAGCGTGGAAGAGTGGTTTAATTCTTTTCAGAATATGCAATTTGTAGAAGCAATCCTTTGTGGTTTGATTAATGAATGGTTTGAGGTTGAGACGATTGTCTAGTATGGCTCCTAGATCTCTTACATGGGCTGTTTGAAGGAGTGTGGGTGGTTTTAGAAGTATGTTATTGTTTTCCGGTGATATGAGCAGGAATTCTGTTTTCGAAGCATTGAGCACAAGATTTAGACTGTTGAGGAGAAGTTTAATTTCTAATAAGCAAGTGTCCCAGTATTCCATTGTTTTTGAGATTGATTCTTTTATGGGGATCACGATCTGTACGTCGTCTGCGAAAAGGAAGTGTTTCAGGCTTAATTTTGTAAGTAATTGACATAGTGGTAGCAGGTAGACATTGAAGAGTGTGGGTGAAAGTGATGAACCTTGCGGCACCCCTCTATTAGATGGGTGGTATTGGGATTCTTTGTTGTGAATTTTGACTCTATATCCTCTGTTTCCTAGAAATGTTTTGAACCAGTTTAATGTGGCACCTGTTAAACCAATGTTTGCCAGTTGTTTTAGAAGGAGGGAGTGTCCCACTGGGGAGTGTCAAGCAGCACTAGCATTCCTACTCTCTCTGCCTTCATACATTCAACCTCTGTGAAGACTCTGATAAATATAGTAAGGAACACTTTTGGTGAATCCAACTGCTGTATGTGGCCCAATTCACCAAACACCCATAGCACAGACATGGAATATAAACTGAATAAATAAATGACATATAAGGAAATCCATACTATCTATATATGTATTTATAATCAGGAAAAATAAAATCTTCTCTTTATAAACCTTCAGAGATGAACCTGCTATAAAACCCCTTGCAGAGAACAAGATATTTAAGTAGGAATATGATATAGTTACATTATTTAATAAGGACAGTGAAGAATTCTCCAGCAAATTGCCTTGAATATTTCTGTGAAGCTTTAACCATTCAGTGAGTGATAGTGATTTTGGGTGGACAGGGGATGGCACTGTTGCACCACTTCTGCGCTTCTTTCTGCTCACGTCCTTCTTATCCAGACTGTTTACAGATTCAGCATTTGCTCATGAAGGCAGCAGGAAGTTGTTATTTTGAATTAGCTGCAATTCGTGTTTTGCATAAAATATTAAAGGGATGCTTGCAACAGGCCGACTTTTCTAACATAAAACCCCAAACCGAAGGCAAATAGAGGATCATTGTAGAGCTGGTTAAGGGGACTTCTATTTGTCTTTTCTTCCCTGCCCATTTTAGTTTTCATAAAATTGCCATGAGATAAAGAACGTCTCAGGAAAATGCATTTATCATCAGCCTCCCTATATATGAAGAGGCCCAATAAAGAAGATTCAAGACCTTGTTTCCTGTGCTGGAGATCGTATCTAGCAAAAAATGTATATGAAGATCTCTTCTGCATATACAACAGCTCAGTTTCATTATAGTAGTGAATCATAATTGCTCATCTCTAGTGTATCTTACAATCATTTAAGGCTCAGGCAATGCTAAGACATTAGTGCAACAATACATGTTTCTGAGCATTCTATTGTATTTCCTATTAAAAATTTCTTCATGAAATCTTTTCTGGTTCTAATCCAATTTCTGGGTCATTTTAATAACATGACACTTATACAGTTTCTTGGTTTGCTATTTTCTGTATTTGTAATGTTGCTGAGGTGACGTTAAAATATTGCTCATGAAATTAGATCTTGACTATGAATCTGACAAATGAAATGTCAGCCTTAATCTGTTATGCTGCTTGTATTTATCAATGAAAATGTACAGTTATTAGAAGTAAAATTGTCTGCAGCATTGGTGATAAAATGAGTTTCTTTATGATTGTGAAGCAAATCTTGACAGAATTGCAGCCGTGCAATATATGAATGCAAAGAAACTGAGCTAATGTGGCATGCTGATGGTCAGGTCAGAAACCTTGTATTGTAGTACTACTTGATGTCCTAAATCCTACATTAGAAAAGAATTATTGTTTGTAGTAACTAACATTACAGCTTCTGCGGGGCCCTGCTGGGGTAGAAAACAGGCATAGTCTTTATTTTACAGCTCTCCCACGTGAGCCGCAATAGTAGTAATGTCCTGCTTCTGTAATAACCAGATGCACCGTCTTAGAGCATGGATTTCTAGCTACGTTTCTGAGGAGGTAGGATGTTTTGCTCCTGTTATTGTTTATTTTTTTAATTTTTCTTTCATTTTTGGAAAAAAGAACCCTTAGATCTTATGTCTCAAGTTCTGAGTGTAGAAAAGAGTGGAAACTCCTTTTTCTCTTTCGTTGTGGAATGTTCTTTTCTACTTTTGAAATTCTTTTGAAGGAAGTTCTATTCACCTCTCCTTCTATTGTTTTGGATTTCTGAGATTGGTCTTCTTTTTGTTGCCAACTGAATGCCCACAACATTTGCAGAAGTTATAAAGGACTCTGGGATATCCAGCAACATCCCTGAAGTGGAAGGGAGAAGTAGAGGAGAACAGTGGCACACAACTAGTGCAACAATCACTTGAAACATCACAGATATTTTGGAAAGGAGTCAGGAGTTGCCATCCAGGTATCAACAAGGGATTGGAAGAGGTTAAAGAAGCTTTGTCTATCCAAGACATCTTCATGTATGACAATTTGGGAACTGAAGTACATCATCTGGTTCACCCCAGTAGTGCATCCAAGTTTGGGAAGAAGCTTCAAAACTGCCACTCAAATTGGGAAGGGATCTGGATTAGGAATGTAAACATAGGAAAAGACTAACAGTCACAGATTTACCCAGATGAAGTAATTTTGTGTAAAGGACTGTGTGAGGCCTGGACTATAATTTCATTTTACCAGTCTTCTTAATTGAACTATCAGTAAAATTATGTTGGAACCTCATCATGGCCTTCAGTGGGTTTTTTACTAAAACAGTACTTGTTATGCTCGGCTTGTGAACCCTTGGACCAACGGGAGGATGGTATACCTTAGGAGAAGATCCGTAGGTTCTCCCGTCGGGTGGAGAGGCAGAACAGGAGACGTGATCAGCTGAACCTTGGCACTGGAGACTGAGGCGACTGTGGAGGCAGACGCAGAGATGAGAAGAGAGGAGCTGTGTCTTCGCCACTGGAAGTCTGTGGTCCCCCAGGAGGAGCCTGTAGGGACCCAGACCGCTGGGACTTAGGTGGACCTTTGAGAGGTCAAGGAGCTCGGTGCAAGGGCTGACTGGAGCTTCACTCCTGGAGGCCTGTGGTCCCCCCCTGGAGGAGCCCGTAGGGACCCAGGCCACTGAGACTTAGGCGGGCCCTTGAAGATGACCGTCAAGAAGGCATCCAAGGTCAAGTGCCAGAGGGATGTCACTTACCAGTCCGAGGTCACATACCGAGGGATCACCACTTGCCAGTTCGAAGTCACACACCCGAGAATCACCGCTTGTCAATCCAAAGTCAATACCAGGAATCACTGCTAGCCAATCCGGTCAGGAACCAGGAACACCAAGACAAGACAGGAACGCGGATCCAAAGCACAGGAAGACTTACCGAAGCAAGCAGACCTGACGAACGAAGGATGTTGCCAAGTCAAGGACTGAGCAGAGAAAGCTGGCTTTTATATTTCCCCTGCTCTGGCTGATAGGGAACAGCTGCAGCTGGTTAAAGGGATCAGGTCCCTTTAAATCAGCTATGGAGGCGCAGCCTCGTGCCTAAAGATGGTGGTGGCCATCTTGGATTTCCTCCGCGGAGGAAAACGCTGCTGGACGCCGCGAGGGGGGAGCAGGGACTGCTCCCCCTGCGGCGAGCAGCATGGAGACCCGTGCCGGAGCGACGGGCCTCAAGTCGGGACCTTCCCCCGGGACTCCCACGGCGGTTCACCGTCGCGGGCATGGTAGGGGGACCACGGTCGTGGCCTACCACGGCCGCGGAACACAACAGTACTTATGGGGGATTTTGACACAAGGTCTTGGAAAGACATCTCTCTCTCCCCCCCTCCCCCCCCCCCCACAGAAACCTGGAGGAGTTATGGTTTATTGAAATTATGGGACTTGGTCTACAGATTAAACTCTAGTAGGTAAGAAGTGCCCTTGAACTCCATTGGAGGATATCAGCTCAGGAGTTACACTAGCAAAACACATTTCTAACCAGAACATTCCAAAATTGTCAGGGACGAAAAGCAATAATATGAAATAGTTCCTACACTTGTAAATTCTTGCTGCTTTTTTTTTTTTTGTTATTGTTGTTTATTTTTTTAAAAAGGCAATTTTGGAGTGGAGGAGTTACTTAATAGAACAGCAGGCTGCAAACCAGGGAAGCCAGTGTTCAAATCCCAATGCCGTTCCTTGTGATCTTGGGCAAGCTGCTTCTCCCTCTGTTATCACAGTTACTAACTTACAGGTGAATTTTCAAAAGAGTTACACATGTAAATGTAACATACTATTGAAGCAATTTTCAAAAGCCATTTACCTGCATTAAATGCACTCATCATGGGTAAACCTATTGAGAATTCAATGGCATATATAGTAGCAATTTTCAAAAGTCCGCTTACACAGGTAAAGTGCATTTATATATGTAAAACCCAGTTTTAAGTGTGTAAATGTTTTGAAAGTCAGGCCCTATGATTGTAAGCCCTTTTGGGATAGGGAAATACTGTACCTTTATGCAATCCAATTTGAAGTACCTGAAAGGCAGAATATCAATCAAATAAATAAATATTAGACGTCCTTAATTCAAATCTGTTGTTTAAGTGATCTTTAAACAGCTAGCTATTCTGGATTACATTATTGTTGCACTAAAGTTCATAAGAACATAAGAACATAAGAAAATGCCATACCAGGTCAGACCAAGGGTCCATCAAGCCCAGCATCCTGCTTCCAACAGTTACCAATCCAGGCCCCAAGAACCTGCAAGTACCCAAAAACTAAGTCTATTCCATGTAACCATTGCTAATGGCAATGGCTATTCTCTAGGTGAACTTAATAGCAGGTAATGGACTTCTCCTCCAAGAACTTATCCAATCCTTTTTTAAATGCAGCTATACTAACTGCACTAACCACATCCTCTGGCAACAAATTCCAGAGTTTAATTGTGTGTTGAGTAAAAAAGAACTTTCTCCGATTAGTTTTAAATGTGCCCCATGCTAACTTCATGGAGTGCCCCCTGGTCTTTCTACTATCCGAAAGAGTAAATAACCAATTCACATCTACCTGTTCTAGACCTCTCATGATTTTAAACACCTCTATCATATCCCCCCTCAGTCGTCTCTTCTCCAAGCTGAAAAGTCCTAACCTCTTTAGTCTTTCCTCATAGGGGAATTGTTCCATTCCCCTTATCATTTTGGTAGCCCTTCTCTGTACCTTCTCCATCGCAATTATATCTTTTTTGAGATGCGGTGACCAGAATTGTACACAGTATTCAAGGTGTGGTCTCACCATGGAGCGATACAGAGGCATTATGACATTTTCCGTTTTATTCACCATCCTCTTTCTAATAATTCCCAACATTCTGTTTGCTTTTTTGACTGCCACAGCACACTGAACCGACAATTTCAATGTGTTATCCACTATGATGCCTAGATCTCTTTCTTGGGTTGTAGCACCTAATATGGAGCCCAACATTGTGTAATTATAGCATGGGTTATTTTTCCCTATATGCATCACCTTGCACTTATGGAAAAATGGAATGGGCTCCTTCGAAGCAGTGATATGGAATGCTTAAATGGATATTTCATTAATGACAATGGTTCCAATATTATTAAGGTTCTGGCTGATGGTGGATTCAAGGGCATCCGATGCTTTGCACATACCCTGCATCTGATAGTGAGGGATGCTTTGGGGCTTAGTGACAAGGAAGGTGGTACTAGTTGTAGTAGTCAACTCCTGAAGTGGTTGATTGTAAAGTGTCGCAAAATAGCTGGGCATTTCAACCGCAGTGTGAAAAGTGGGAAGCAACTCAGAAAGAGGCAAATAGCAGTTGGCGCAACTTTGCACAATCTTCTTCAGGATGTGCCTACCAGATGGAATTCCACCTATCTTATGTTGGAGAGGTTGTCTGAACAGCAGACACCTCTTCATGATTTGGCAATGGCAACTGAAATTGGATTGGAGAATCCTCTTGAATGTCAGGAATGGACAAACATTGCACAGATGGTGCATATCCTCAAGCCTTTCAAAGTATATACTGATACATTCAGTTCAGCTATGGCCACGTTGGGTGGTGTCATCCCTGTAATAAACTAGAGGAGGTATTAGAGGAATTTCTGCATCAGCCAGATTTCTCTAAGGAAGTGTCACTGCTTGTTAAATGCTTAAAAGAGCAAGTTAAAAAAAGATTGAAACCTCTCATGCAAAGGGATTGCTATATGTTAAACACGATGTGTGACCCACGTGTGAAAGGCAGTATTGCTCTCAAGTACAATGCTCTTATACACTGGAAAAAAAAGTTGATTACAATGGTTGAAAACATAATGTCAAACAGGGTCTGTGCCACTGGTAATGATGAAAAAGAATTAGGATCATCCTCTCAGTCTCCAACTCCATCCTGCTCAAGTACTAGTATCAGCTGCTCCCCTACGCCTTCCATGACACATCAAATTATTAGTCATTCCAAGTTTAATGAAATGGCTGCCATGCTACAAGCAATAGCATCAGCTGTTGGCAGAAGAGTGACTACTGAGTCCTACCTGCAGGAGAATGTTTCAGAAATGCATTTTAAGAGTTTTCTGTCTGAGCCAATTCAGAGTATGGACGCAGATCCCTTGAGATATTGGGCACAGAAAGCTTCAATGTGACCTGATCTTGCAATAGTAGCACAGCACTTTCTTTCCTGCCCGCCCACCAGTGTGCAAAGTGAAAGAGTATTTTCAATGACAGGGAACATAGTGAGCCTACACCATGCAAGTTTGTCTCCAGACTTAGTAGAGCAATTGGTTTTCATCAAAATGAACTTTCCATTGCTTGGGTATCCGGACTTTCCCTGTGACTGGTAGGAGTGAGCCTCTTGTTGAGGCCCCAGATCCAAGGTCAAGGGCTGGAAGAGAGGCTTGGTTCTATGCAGCTGTGCTCACTGCTCCCCACATCACTCGCTGGGGTGCCCGGCAGTGCTGCTACCACTACACTGCCGCTGGCTGCTGCTGCCTCTTGTGGCCCCCAGGAGAAGCCAGTCTGGAAGTCACCAGACATGAACACTCCATCCTGCTGCGTCCCCGACACAGGCTTCTCACTCCCAGGCTCCTTTCCCCCAGTGTCCACCTCCGAGGCAGGCAAGTCCTCACTGGGTTCCTCTGCCTCAGCATCCATCTCCGATGGCATGATTGTGTGAATGAAGTATGAAAGAATTTCAGGCCAATGCAATATTAAATTGCACTTACAGTGCACAGAGAGGTTGCTAGCTAGTGGCTACTAATGTGATATACAGCTTATTAGCTACTACCAGTAGTAGCTAGCTATACCTGTTATATCCCACTACTGTAACAATACATTGATTAAAAAAAATATACACACCCTCGAGTGTATGTGTGTAGCTGTGTACTGGTAATGTATGCAGATTGCAGAATAGAATAGATACACTTTGATACCAAAATTTTCCATGTGTCCTAGGAGCCCATTTAAAGCAGAGAATGTATTTTAATGCCTGTAATTCTGCCAGTCCCAGTATTGTTGTTCATAGCAATACTACTAATAGTAAAGTACTAACAGAGTACAGTATCTAACTACTACTAGTACTAGGACTAAGAAATCGGAATCATGTGGAACAAACAAAAGACCTTAAGAAATCCTAATAAAAAATGAAAACTGAGCACCCAGCAGTTGTACATTTCTGAAGGGTTTTTGTTTTCATGATTATGCTTTCTTCTTACTCCTACTTTAGTATCACAAGCATTACATTTTCTGCTTCAAATGGCTGTCTTGGTCATGCAGCAATTTTTGGCATCGACGTGTGAGTCGTTGCAGTAGCTTGAGTGCTGCACACTACACAATATTGCATTGGCCAGGTTGAAAGATGTGTGAATGGTCAGTAGCCATGGTTGAAGCCTTGACGTTGGCGCTGCTGCTCACAACTATACAACTTGTGCTAATTCAACCAGACTGAATGTTTCATGGATGTGTATGACTGTCTGAGTGCGATACTATTACTAGTACAAAAACACTGAAATTTGTTGGATTATAATACGACGTACATCCGTATACATGTCTCTGCTCTCTGTAATTTACTTAGTAGTACCATTACCATTACCATACTATTTAATTTTGGAATAATTAATTATTATTAGTTAAATAACTCAGAAATAATATATAAAAAAGAACAAACAAACATTTTCAATAAGAAATATAGAATTTATTTTTACAAAATTAACTAAAATAAAAAAAAATGAGTGGAGGAGCCCAGGCCAAGGTGAAATATGATGCCTTGACTTCATGATGTTGCAGCAGGGTCATCATGTGGAGAGGAGGGTGCCGACCCTGGAGGAGCCTGCTCTGGAGCAGAGGGAACTGGCATCTCCTCCTCATGAGGCATCTCGTGAGGAGGAGAAGCCATTTCCCTTTGCTCCTGAGGGGCCTCCTCCAGGGCTGACAACCTCCTCTCCACATTTCTGACATTGTCCTTCACTTCTGTGACCTCCTGCTGCAACATCATGAAGTCGGCATCATATTTCACCTTGAACTGCCGTACTTCCTGCAGGATCTCCTCCAGCTTTGAAAACTGTGCACAGCATTTACAGCTAGGAGGAGATCCTGGTGCTGGTGCTGGTGCTTGTGCTTGGCCCGTCTGCTGGCGCTGCTGGTTGTTCATCTTCTCCTGTAAAGAAATGTAAAAAAAAAAATTCAACATGAAACACAGAACAATACATACATTACATACATAGTCATATATGGCAAATAAATAAGCAAATACTGGACGTGTGCGAGCAAGTTTATAAAATAATCTACCCCTTAGTTTATTAACCTTGAGGGTTATATGAAAATGAGGAGTCTATCACAGGGGAGAAGGAGGGAGGGGGAGAGCGGAGGGATATCAAATCAATCTACATAGATTAGAGATAGTACATAATTTGAAGGATTAGAAGGAGAAATAATGGAGTCACTCTCAGGTTAGACAGAATATGATAGTAGGAGGTACACTACAAACAAATTTCTTTCTCCTTCCATTCCTTAGTTTACTCTCATAGTACTAGTCACTCAGTGTCATTATAATATATATACAAATAAATAAATAAATACACACATCCCCAGCCACTATAACTGACTGATATAAAAAATGATTTTGTTTTTCAGCCTCAGATATATTATATTATATTATATTATTATATTATTACCTCAACCACTAGCTGTTGCTGGTGCCTCTGTCCTCCTCTGGTGGCATCTCTGACTCCTGCTAGGCCCAGGAAGCCCTGCCTCGTCCCTGCTGGGGTGTGGTTCTGAACAAGACAGATCAAAATTCAGAGAACAACAGTTAAAATTTTAAAAACAAGAATGAGATCAAACACAAGGATTCATTCACTGTTATAGTAAACAAACATAATTAAACACAAATTCCATTACAATTAATTGAATAATATTTGTGTAGTCTTCTGAAAACAACCTACCAGGCAAGGGACGGGACAATGTTTGGCGGATCTCCTCGAGCCACCTACCCTCGTGCAGTCACAAATGGTGACCTGAGAATTAGAGGAATATACAGGAAAAAGAATAACATTGATTAATTATTACAACATGCCCAAGTTTTGCCTTGACCTACTAGGTTATTTTTTATGCAACATAGCAAAGTTAGTAATAAGAAAATACTATTTAATTTATATTTCAATGTGGCATTCAAAATCCCAAATACCACCATTTCAAAATGATAAATATACCACAGATAATTTTCTTTCCTTTGTAGTCTAGTTATTAGTAAGTATTAGTAATAGTATAGTATAGGGTAAGGGTGGTACACTAGTAGCTAGCTAGCTACTAGTATTTCTGTTCTTTTAAAATATATTTATTTAATATTATAACTGTTGTTAATTATAGTAGTTATCTACCTTATAAATGGGCTCTGACCGATGGCCCGCAAATGCGCAGTAGAGAGCAGCTCTACCGCGCATGTGCGGGCGAGCACGTCGGTCAGAGCCGTGCGTGCCCGAAAAAAAAAATGGCGGTGGGGCCGCAGGAGCGGCGGCGAAGGTGAAAAGCTGGAGCGGCGGCGGCTGCCGCGAAGCAGGAGTGGGAGGAGCAGTAGCGAAGACGAGCAGGAGCGGGAGGAGAAGCAGCGGCGCCACGCGCGCGGGAGTGACAGCCCCCCCCCCCCCCCGCGATATCTGCCGGCAGGAGCGGGAGGAGAAGTAGCGGCGCCGCGCGCGCGGGAGGGACACACCCCCCCGAGATCTGCCGGTTGTGGATGATCAGAGAGGGGAGGGGATTGAGAGAAAGGGAGTGACTGAGGAGAGGGAGGGGAAGGTGAGAGAGAGGGAGGTGTGAGAGAGAGGGGGAGGGAGGTGTGAGAGAGGGAGGTGAGAGAGAGAGGGAGGGAGGTGAGAGAGAGGGAGGTGAGGTTGTGTGAGAGGGAGGTGTGAGAGAGAGGAGGGAGGGGTGAGAGGGGTGAGGATGAGAGAGAGAGAGGGAGGGAAGGGGAGAGAGGAGAGCGAGAGGGAGGATGGCGAGAGAGAGGAGAGGGGAGAGAGGTGAGAGAGAGGGGGAGGGAGGTTGTGAGAGACAAGAGGGGTGGGGAGGGGTGAGAGGGAGGGAGAGGGTGAGAGTGAGAGGGAGGGAGAGGGGGAAGGTGAGAGAGAGGGAGGTGAGAGGGAGGGAAGGGGAGAGGGAGGGGGAAGGTGAGAGAGAGGGAGGTGAGAGGGAGGGGGGAGAGAGTGAAGGAGGAGGGGAATGAGGGGAAGGGAGTGGGAAGGAAACGGACCGAGCCCGTTGTTACGGGCTTAACGGCTAGTACTTTTATAATTATATAACTCACTCTATGCTACCAGCTACTGTAGCTACTAGTAGTAGCTAGTACTACTATCATACTCTATTAAATTTTCAATTACAAAATATACATCATTAAATAATATGCCCAACATTATTATTTCTCACCTTTCTTCTTGAGGTCTTCAACCTCACGAGGGTAGGAGGCCTGCCGGCAAAACTCCTCCTGGAGAGAGGCCCAGGCAGCAGTCTCCCTTTCTAAGTTAGGCCTGCTGCCTGGGGGGGTGTAGAGGTTCCTCTCATCCAGGAGGATGAGCCGAGCCAGGAGGTCCACGTCAGCCTGGGTAAAGCGGAGCTTCCTGGACCTGTTTTTGGAAGCTGCCACTTTGGAGGAGGATGGTGGGGGGGAGTCAGAATCTTGGTCCCTTTCACGTTCCATCCTACCATGGATGGAACATGAAAAAAAGTATGTGCTTTAGGACAGCTGTTTGTTCAGAGGCTCACACACTAATGCAGGGAGGGAGCTGTCTCACCCTTCACCATCCTCCCCCCATCCCCCACATACCATTCACTGGTTGGGACATGGGGGAGGGGAGGAGTGAGGGGCCAGGCAGCTCCCCCCCCATCTGTGAAGCCAGCCTCACACTAGTAATGCAGGGAGGGTGCTGTCTCACCCTTCACCATCCTCCCCCCCCTCACCTACACACCATTCACTGGCTGAGACATGGGGGAGGGGAGGAGTGAGGGGCCAAGCAGCTCCCCCCCCCCATCTGTGAAGGAAAGCTGTCTGTCCAGAAGCCAGCCTCACACTAGTAATGCAGGGAGGGAGCTGTCTCACCCTTCGTCATCCTCCCCCCCCTACCCCCCTCCCCCACACACCATTCACTGGTTGGGACATGGGGGAGGGGAGGAGTGAGGGGCCAAGCAGTTCCCCCCCCCCCCCCATCTGTGAAGGAAAGCTGTCTGTCCAGAAGCCAGCCTGTACTAGTAATGCAGGGAGGGAGCTCAGTGGCATAGCTAGACAATTTGGCGCCCGGGGCAAGAGACTTCTTCGGCGCCCCCTCCCTCCATCAATGATTTGCATTGAAATCGGTGCTATTTTTCTGCAGAGCCAGGCGTTTTGGCGCCCCCTTAGACCCGGCACATATGCTCAGTATGCATGGAGTTTATACAGTGTCTAATTAGCATACATGGCTGTTATTACATCCCGTACTTCCCCAAGTTTTTGCAGGATGCGCACAAAAAAAATCCACGCAGAAAAATCAGCAGTCTTATTACATTGGCCTGTCAGATAGCAGCATCACCCCGCCCCCATTAGACCTTCTGAAAGATAAGAGAAACACGATAGTGGCGCATGTGATCACCGTGGAAGTCTCCAAGATCCCAGTCCAGCTCAGTTCACAGATATACTGATTTCCCCGCTGCCAGCGGCTAACACACAACATTCAGTGTCTGACCTGCACTCAGTACGCGGTGCTGCAGGGGCCCTCCACGGCCACACGCCTTCTTCCTGTACCACCCCCCTTTCCTTTTGGCCGCTACAAAGAGGAGTGCAGTTCTGCAACAACGATGCTGGACTCCTCTCGTTTGACTAACAGGGAAAGCTCCCAAAAGAAAGGCGGCGCCACCACCGCCTCAGTCAAAACAGAAACCAAGCTCGAATGAGCTTCCGCCCGCCGAGGTCTACTCCAAGCAAGTCCACTCGCCGTCTCCCGGGAAACACCTCTGATTGCCGGCCGGCTCCGCCAATCAGAGGGCAGCAGCAGCGAAGACAGATGAGAGACTGGCCCAATAGGGGACACGCGCGAGCGAGGTTGGGGAGGCTTTGCGGCCAGTTTTTCTCGGCTACAGTCTGCGCGTGCCGTTGACAGGAACGATTGGGGTTCCTTCCAGTTGTGCGCGACGAGCTTTGGTAAACTGCTGCCACGAGGCGGTGCGCGTGGGAATGGAAAAAGTTGGTCGGAGAGCGTAACAGGAGCTTTGTGATTCCTAGCTCGTATCCCTCACGCGTTTTGGAGCCCCCTTAGACCCGGCACCTGGGGCGGCCGCCCACCCCGCCCACCTCTCGCTACGCCACTGAGGGAGCTGTCTCACCCTTCACCATCCTTCCCCCCTCACCCACACACCATTCACTGGCTGGGACATGGGGGAGGGGAGGAGTGAGGGTCAGGCAGCTCCCCCCCTGTCTGTGAAGCCAGCCTCACACTAGTAATGCAGGGAGGGAGCTGTCTTACCCTTCACCATCCTCCTCCCCGTCTCCCACACACCATTCACTGGCTGGGACATGGGGGAGGGGAGGAGTGAGAGGCCAGGCAGCTCCCCCCCATCTGTGAAGGAAAGCTGTCTCTCCAGAAGCCAGCCTCACACTAGTAATGCATTAAGGGAGCTGTCTCACCCTTCACCATCCTCCCCCACACAGCATTCACTGGCTGGGACATGGGAGAGGGGAGGAGTGAGGGGCCAGGCAGCTCCCCCCCCCCCATCTGTGAAGGAAAGTTGTCTGTCCAGAAGCCAGCCTCACACTAGTAGTGCAGGGAGGGAGCTGTCTCACCCTTCACCATCCTCCCCCCCCCCCTCAGCCACACACCATTCACTAGCTGGGACATGGGGGAGGGGAGGAGTGAGGGGCCAGGTAGCTCCCCTCCCCATCTGTGAAGCCAGCCTCACACTAGTAATGCAGGGACGGAGCTGTCTCACCCTTCACCATCCTCCCCCCCCCCCTCAGCCACACACCATTCACTGTCTGGGACATGGGGGAGGGGAGGAGTGAGGGGCCAGGCAGCTCCCCCATCTGTGAAGCCAGCCTCACACTAGTAATGCAGGGAGGATGCTGTCTCACCCTTCACAATCCTCCCCCCCCTCACCTACACACCATTCACTGGCTGGGAAATGGGGGAGGGGAGGAGTGAGGGGCCAAGCAGCTCCCCCCCATCTGTGAAGGAAAGCTGTCTGTCCAGAAGCCAGCCTCACACTAGTAATGCAGGGAGGGAGCTGTCTCACCCTTCACCATCCTCCCCCCCTCACCCACACACCATTCACTGGCTGGGACATGTGGGGGGGGGGGGAGGAGTGAGGGGCCAGGGAGCTCCCCCCCATCTGTGAAGCCAGCCTCACACTAGTAATGCAAGGAGGTAGCTGTCTCACCCTTCACCATCCCCTCACCCACACACCATTCACTGGCTGGGACATGGGGGAGGGAAGGAGTGAGGGGCCATGCAGCTCACCCCCCCCCCCATCTGTGAAGCCAGCCTCACACTAGTAATGTAGGGAGGAGGGAGCTGTCTCACCCTTCACCATCCTCCCCCCCCTCACCCACACACCATTCACTGGCTGGGACATGGGGGAGGGGAGGAGTGAGGGGCCAAGCAGCTCCCCCCCCCCCCATCTGTGAAGGAAAGCTGTCTGTCCAGAAGCCAGCCTCACACTAGTAGTGCAGGGAGGGAGCTGTTTCACCCTTCACCATCCTCCCCCCATTCACCCACACACCATTCACTAGCTGGGACATGGGGGAGGGGAGGAGTGAGGGGCCAGGCAGCTCCCCCCCATCTGTGAAGGAAAGCTGTCTGTCCAGAAGCCAGCCTCACACTAGTAATGCAGGGAGGGAGCTGTCTCACCCTTCACAATCCTCCCCCCCTCACCCACACACCATTCACTAGCTGGGACATGGGGGAGGGGAGGAGTAAGGGGCCAGGCAGCTCCCCCCCCCCCCACCATCTGTGAAAGAAAGCTGTGTGTCCAGAAGCCAGCCTCACACTAGTAGTGCAGGGAGGGAGCTGTCTCGCCCTTCACCATCCTCCCCCCCACACTGGTGATACTGACAATCTCTGCTGTGTCAAAGTTTTTTTTTTTTCACTAAACTAGCATAAAATAAAATGAAGTACTTTGTGGGTTAAACTTTTAATTTCCCCTAATGTAACTTCATTTAATATTATTTTAATATTATTTTTATTTTATGCTACTTTACCAAAAAAAAGTGCATTAACTAAAACAACTATAACTAACTATATAACTAAACTAACTAAGTAACTAGTAAAGTATAACTATATATAATACTGTAGAAAAACTAAAACAAAACCTTATATACTACATAGTACTTACAGTGGTAGAAATTGAGCTGACTATGTTCTGTTGTTCTAAGAGACAGAGTCAAGTTCAATAGTCAGTCTGCTTGCACTGCACTTATTATTTTGTTGTCTGTAGATTTGATAGTGCATGTAGTAGAAGCAAAATGGCCCCTGGGGACCCCACAGAGTATGCTCAAATGCCTTTGTGCGCACTAACGCGGGTAGTGCACACTACCTCCGGCTGAGTTAAAGTAATGGTTCTACATTCCCATTGGCTGTCTTCAAGGTGCAGTGAACCAGTGGGAACCCAGAACCATACCTCTAGCTAACGAACTCCTCATAAATTGATGCATTTTAACTTTTAAGTTGCACTTTTTGTTAGTGTGCACTAATACCGAGATAGTGCGCACTAACGGGCATACTGCGCACTAACTCATTTTGTCAAAAAAAAAAAAAAAATGACATGTGGGAAAACTAAATTTTTACACGAAGCAGCTAACCTAAGCCCGAACTGATACCTAAAAACGAGGCACATCTCTACAAGTGGAGTCAAATGGGAGAACCCATCTTTCTTTCTGTTTCCATGGCACCTAAGTTCTTCCCATTCCTATACCACATGTACTTCTATTTGGATGAAATACACAGAGAGGGGCAGATTTTAAAAGGGTTATGCTCGTAAATCCTCAGGATTTATGTGCGTAACTGCTCCTGCGTGCGCAGAGTCTATTTTGTACAGGCCCGGCGACGCGCGCAAAGCCCCAGGAGGCGCCTATGTCCCGGGGCTTTGTGAAAGGGGTGGGACGGGGAGGGGGCGGGACTGAGGCCTCCAGCACAGCGGCCATTTGCTGCTGTGCCAGGGGATTGCGCACCGGCAGCTGACGGGGCAGGTGTAACTTACAAAATAAAGGTAGGGGAGGATTTAGGTAGGGCTGGGTTAGATGGGGAAGGGAGGGGAAGGTGGGAGGGGCTGAAGGAACGTTCCCTCCAAGGCCGCTCCAATTTTGGAGCGGCCCCGGAGGGATCGGGAAAAGCCATCGAGGCTCCCCTAGGGCTCGGCATGCGCAAGGTGCACTAGTGTGCACCCCCTTGTGCACGCCGACCCCGGATTTTATAACATGTGTGCGGCTACGCAAACATGTTATAAAATCGGGCATACATTTGTGCGCGCCGGGGAGCGTGCACAAATCTAGGCCGCACATGTATGTTTTAAAATCTGCCCCAGAGGTCATAGAGCTACCAAGTTATCCAGTTCCAGGAGGGAAATATTTTGTCTGGACCTAGTTTGAAGTAACATTCCAGTACTTGGTGGTATTTGTAATCCCAGATTCTTCCCTTTGAAATCAGCACTACAGGCACTAGAATACATCAAGATGAGGGTTATCAAAAATCATGGACTGGCTTGTAATCTCCTTCTTGGAACTGAGACCTTGCAGATGCGGCAGGATGCTGCCGAAATTGCTGCCTCAGGCCTTCCCTCTAGGCACGCATGCGCCCAGCATCACTGGATTTAAAAGTGCATCAAGGGAAAAGGCTGTGGAGCTCTTAGATGAATTCACCACTGCTGCCCTACAAAAGGACCCGTGGGATGGCCCTTAGCAATGGTCTCCTTTATTAATTGCAATGCATGTTGCCAGCATTCCTGTGCCTCATCTTGTCTTCCAGTCCAGCCTTGTCTTGTCTCACCTTCTACTCCAGCCTTGTCCAGCCTTGCCTTGCCTTCCAACCCAGCCTCTTCCAGCCTTGCCTCACCTTCAAGCCCAGGCTGTCCAGCCTGCCTTCCCTGTTCTCGTTATCAGTGTTTTCTGAGTATCCATATTGCCCTTGGATGGCCACTTTGGATCTTGACCTCCTGCCTGGACATGACTACTATTGCCTGCCACCTGAACCTGATCTCTAGCCTGGACCTGATTACTCTTATTCACTGCCTGCCCCGACCTTGATTCTCATCTGACTTCTGTAAGCCTATTGTCTACTTTGTGTCTGATGTGTCTCTGGACTCTAACTACCAACTCTGCCCTAGAGACCCGCCTAAATCTTGCCAGATGCCAGAATCCAAGGACTCAATTTGTGGAGGAGGTGGCTGGTAAAGGTGAAGCTCCAGAATGTCCCGTTACAGGGTGCATTCACCAGCTGTCAGCTTAGGCCTCATGGACTCACTCTCGAGGCTGTGTCATCTATGCCGCAGCACCAAGGGCACACACACCTCATATCCATTACATGCACCTACTTTTACGCATTCACGAGGGCAGAGTTGGGGCAGGGAAATGATTTGCATGCATACTTTTGATTTTTGAATGTGCATCTGTAAATGTCAACTGGACATTTACACCTACATGACCTGATACAAAATTGTGCTTATACTGTATACCTGCTTATCTGATTTTAATAAGATACTCATAATTATAAAATCTACTACAGGTATATTATATTAAAAGCATCTGACTTATCGATGCACATATATCAAACTTTTCACTCAGTACACAATTAAGTTGTGGAAAATGTTGCCAGAAGTCATAGTCAAGGCAACTAGCATAATGGGGTTTAAATGAGGTTAAGACAATTTTCTGGAGGTGAAGACCATAAAACATTATTTGACAAATAGACTAAAGAAAGCTATTCCTATCCATAGGACTGAGTAACAGGAAATAGATCAACTTTACGGAATCTGCCAGGTAGTTATGAAAATGACTGGCCACTGTCATAGACAGAACGTTGGGCTTGATGGACCCTGATCTGTACCAGCATGGAATTTCTTTCATTCTTATGTTCTTTTTCATTAAATGGAAAAATAAGGATAAACAAACAAGTTGTATGTGATACATTTTATTGGACTGACTCAATACATCTGTGACAGCTTTTGAGAGCTCAGCTCCCTTTAGCAAGTCATTAAAGAAACAGCTCAACTTTATTGGGTTTAAATAGTACAGAGTCAGCTAGGCATGAGGTTGCCTACATATGCTATTATAGCTCAATAAAGACATGGGTTGGGGTATGAGGGGAGGGAGGGAGGTAGTCAACAAGGGTGACTGAACTGAAAAGTTTTACTGTCACCTAGGGCCTCTATCTGATAATAGCTTTCCTTATACAACAACCACAATACTTTGTTCATTCATTAAATATATAATGGAAATTTTGATAATACAAGCTACATCTACAAAACAACAAATAAAATGCAATAGTTGCATAGGGTTTATGTTAAAAATGCATATTAATTGATTAAATCATTAGTTATTTTACAGGTTCAATGAAGATTAGTCTGTTTTTCCCTGGTTCTGATTTTTTCTTTTCTTTTACTTAAAATTTTGTACACTCATACAGATGAAGAATAACAAAAAAAATCTAGCTTCTTAGCCTGGTCAATCTCATTTCCCTTTTATGGGGAAAAACCAAGAATAAAGAAATAACAAAGAAATGTATATGAAGTCAAGCAACTGTCTCATGAATTTTGAAGTAAGAAAAATATTAAAGGTTCTTATGCACAGTGCACACTTTGGGCAGGATTCAGTGCCAGAAAGCATGCAGTGTGCTTCACACCATGAAAGCAGGTTGTCAGGAAACTATATGTGTGCTCAGTAACTGCCTGTGAGCTGATAAACGCTATTGTAGCACTCTTCTGAGCCAAGTAGATAGATGTAGGAATGACGTTTACACCTTGGCAAGAGAGGCTACCAATCATTCCTGCAAACATGAAATATATAACACCACATGCAACATTCACATCACATTTCCATTACAACAGTACACACAAGAGCTCAACATATTTTACACCTGTCAAGCAGAACTCTGTCCCAAGGATCAATACAAAACATGTACTCTCTTACAGGGAGCTCTGCTTTAATGTACAGGAATTATGACAGAACCCCAGAAACCTAGCCACCATATAAGTACCACGATCTGTGGTGGAAAACTGGCACTAATCCTTTAAAAGCAGCTTTTGCATGGAAAATGTTAGCTAGTATAAAAAAAATAAACGAAGGTTGTCAAAATTTTTGGGAGGGATTTCTGATGGGGGGAAAAAAAAAGGAATTGTTGAGACTTCAATTTTGCGTAAGCATAATCGTAATTAAATGTGTCAGAATCCTTTCCAGAAGTAGTAGTGGGAATTGCGTGGCTGTGGTGGCATTCTGCCTTGGAGTTATGCCAGCCTTGAGGAGGAATACTTATATTTGGGACTTAGGACTGCTGGATGTGAATAAAAAAAGGTGTGTTTGTTTAGCTTTCAACTGATTTTGGATAAAACAAATAATGGCTTTGGCTAATCACAATATCTAAAACCAAGCCTAATGCAAATCTGATAAAAGTAGCCTCCCAGATATCACTGGACAAGATCACTGGATTCACTATTTAGAATTAACCTTCTGCCAACCAAGCAACCAGATGTATTGCGCTTCATGGATTCTGGGGACAAATAGCCCATAAGTAGAGTGGTTTCAGATATTACCAAAGCTCCCAATGGAAGTTAGTCTTAATTAGGTACTGGATGACTGTAGTTAACTTTGTTTAATATTAGTTATGCAGCTCTAAGAGATCTGATGCCTGTTTTACTTTCAGCCTTCCAGCAGTGTGCCAGCATGCAAGCCGAGCTGTCACTGTGCCTTCTTCCATGCCTGCAGAGGCAGCAGGGAAAGAAAAAAAAAAAGCAGATTGCAAAATACCCTCATTGATTATAATAATCTGGATGACATAAGAGCTTTATAATCTAGAAGTCCAACAGCGGAATTTGACTGCATGAGCAGGGATCCCTGTTTTTACTTTTTATAGCTAAACAATAAATACTGACTGATGCATACAAGATTCAGTTTCAATCTATATAAAAACTGATGGGCAGGATTTCAAGCAAAGGAAGCGATTGATGGAGAAATTGCAAAAAAAACAAAATAAGAAAAAGGACACCTCATCCTTTTCTTTTTAGGAAGCAAATAAAGTGGTCTATTTAATAAATATGTTAAAACACGATAATGAGTATTAGTGTGACACATTTAACATTGCAAATATTACTGCACAAAGCCTTTAATAAATGCATGGTTGTCTTTAGTGAGAAAGAGATTGGACTGTGCCTGGTAACATATCATCATTACCTGCTGAGGTAAACGGCACTGATGGGACTTGAACCCTCCCTCCCAAGTAGATGTAAGATGCTGTGAGCTCCAAGGACTTGAACTCATCCCCAGTGAGACATAAGGGGCGCAGAGCCCTGAGGAATGTCTCCCTCCACCCACCTACCCTCCTACCCTCCCCTACCTACCACTGCAGAATGGAGCAGGAACAATGCTCACTCGCTACTGCTTGGTTAGCTCCAAAGATGACAAAAGGTCTGGTTGACCTGATGCTTTCTTTTATCCAGCACATGCATTTTAGTAAATAGGTCCCCAAACAGCCCTATTCAGTAAAGATATTTTTATATAGGTCTTTTTTCCCTAAGAGACAAAAAAGAAAGAAAGAAGTGTGAATGAAATGCAGGTTCCAAGGCAGATTATGCTATCCAGATTAAAAAAAAAAATCAATGTGGAAATTTGTCTTTAAAAATGTGTGCAGAACAATTCAGATAGGAATGCTCATATAATAAATGTGATAAAATTGGGAGCCCTAATTATAAGGCTGCAAATTCATGTAAATTACTAATCTACCAACTGGGGCTACATAATATATTATTATCATGATTGCCATTCTTACTAATGAATTATTATTTTTTTCTGAACTGTGAAACTTATGTAGCCCTGCAGATAAAATCGTCCCACAATGCAATGGGGTGACTCTTGGCTGAACATCACAGTCAGGGTAGCAAACTGTAAACAAACAGGCAATCAGAAGCCAGCATTAAATAAAATACACCTCTCTAGAATAAGGAGCAGATTTCCCTTCTGTTATATTTTATAGACAAAAGGGAACCCTGGTTACGAGAGGGGCAATTTAATTGTAATTGACATAGGATAACACAAATAACATTTCTTAAACAAAGGCTTATTAACAGGGGGCAGGCTCTTCACCTTTCATATGATAGGTTGAACTTGTTAAAACTGAATTTAAAACAAGTTAAATGCAATCCATAACAGCTTTAAAGAATTTAGAAAGATTTAAAGCAGAAAAAGTTAATGTTTTTGAAGGATAACAATAGCTGTGGTCTATTCTTTAGCAGGTTGCATGAGTGAAAAAAATGGAGAACACAGTCTAAAGGTATTTGTTTGTTTTTCCATAAAAAGCATAATGCTGAGCACTGAGGGAAAGCAGTCAGCAGCGCATGGTTTGGAAGGAGGTATCTTCAAAGGATACTGGCAACCAGGGGCCTGATTCATCAAGGTATTTTCCCCATAGATACAGAATAGGAGAAAAGCCTTAGTGAATCAGGTGGTAAGTTAGAATATCTGGATCAAGAGGTGATTGTGAAAGCTAAAATCAAAAACCTAGATATATTTAAATATAGAGCACACAGATAAAAATGACTCCAATCTGCCTTTATCTTCTGATAATAAGAAGGTTGTGGGTAGATATTAAATTAGAAATACAAAAAAAATTACTTTAAAAAGTCTGTATACAAATGCCAGAAGTCTGAAAAATAAGACTGGAGAGTTAGAATATATTGTGCTAAAGGAAGATACAGCAAGGCATAACAGGCATCTCGGACACCTGGTGGAAGAAGGATAACCTAAGGGTAGGATCCTTTGTTTTCAGTTTAAACCGATTTGCATCCATAAATTCCTGGAATTTTCCAAAAGTGACAATCAGTGTAAACTGATATTCACCCTAATCTTAGGCACTTAAAAAGCTGTTCCCGAGGAGCAGATGAGCATTTTAAGACCTCCAGCCAGTATGGGCCAAAGTGCATGCTGTGTAGGGATGTGCAAGGAAAAAAATGTGTTTTTGTATTCAGTTCGTTTTTGGGAGGTTGTTTCCCAAGAATTTTAGTTTGTGGATTACTTGATTAGTTTCATTCATGTGAAAAAAAAAATGATTCAAACAATACCCCCCCCCCCCCCCCCAAAAAAAAAAACCTGACAAAAACCAAAAACAAGGATTTCTTCTCACCCTCCCAGAAAAATGCTGGGGCCAGGATCCTCCCCAGCCCCCATTTACCTGGTCTGGTGGAGATCCGCTGGCTAGGACTAGGTCAAAGCCTCGGACTTGTGTAGGCCAAAGCCATGGTAAGTTGCCGCAGTCTCAGCCTACTCAAGGTAGATGTCTTGGTTTTAGTTGGACCTAGACCTGATGCCTGGGCCTCAGCCTAGGCCAGAGCCCAAACCCAGGTCTGATGCCGTGGCCTGGCCTAGAGGCTGTATTCAGGCAACAGGATCTTGGCCCAGACCCAGGCCCAACGTTGCAACCTGATCTGGAGGCTAGGCCCCAGTGGCTGGGCCTTGGGTTAGGCCATAGCCCAGGCCCAGGCCTGACACCGCAACCCATCTTGAAGACAGATCCTGACACCATGGCCTAGGCCCAGACCCAGGCCCAATGCCAGGGCCTCAGCCAGGAGGCAGGGTCCCGATATCTGGGTGTCAACCTAGAGCCAGGCCCAGACCTCAGATCGCCTCTTAATGGGTCCTTTTCTCTCTTTAGCACTTGGCCAAATGACACTGTCCTGTGGGGTTATGCTGATGCTGAAGTTAATTAACTCCTGTGCATTCATCCTAGCGGATGGCACCATTTTGATGTATGGTTTAGGTCATGGCACCAGGCCTAGGTCCGGGCCCCTGAGCTAGGCTGAGGTCCTGGCATTAAGACCCAACTTTTGGGTCATAGCATCAGGCCTGGATCCGGGCCTCTGGCCTATGCCAAGGCCCTAGCATCGGGATCCAGACTTCATGTCAGGGTTGTGGTGTTAGGGACTGGATCTGGGCTGAGGCCCCAGCCTCGAGCTTGACCTCTGGGTTGGGTCAGGATTTTAGTCCTGGGTCTGGGCTCTGGCCTAGGCTCAGGTACCAGCATCAGGCCCAGTCTTCATCGGATACTCAACTGATCAGGTGTTTGTTTTTTTTTTTTTCATTTTCAAGGGTCTCGCCCGAGGCCCTGCCGTCAGCCCATGCCTCCATTGAGACCTCGGCATTGCACTCAGCCTAGGCTGCGGCCCCTGATTTTGGCCTCGCCCTATGCCGTAGGTGAGGCCCTGGCTTATTGCCTTGACCTAAATCCAATGTATTAGTATAAAACGAAACAAACGAATAAGGTTAGTTCCATTCTGGGGGCTCCCAAATGCACATCCCTAATGCTGTGTTTCAAGTCCCACTCAGCTCCACTAGTGAAAGTGCTGACCCTCCAGTGCCACCCATGCTGTGCTTCAAGTCCCGCCTCCTCACCCACCAAGCAGCCAAAATGCCTGCTGTCTGGTGCCACATGTGCATTTGAAGCCAGCCCTGACCACCAAAACAGCTTCCCAGCAGGGCCCCTGGCCCTGCGCCAAAGCATAAGTGCATGCTGCTGAAGGAGAGAGAAGCCTGGAGCTATGCAGTAAGGATGAATGATGTTGCAGCGAGTGAAGGGAAGAGAGGGACATCCTAGGCAGGGAGACGGACAGAGATAGGGATGCTCCTGAGTGGGTGGGTGGGAGTATCTACCTAATATTGTTTGATTGTTCTGGCTTCTGTTCACCAAAATAAACTCAGATGTCTACCTGGAAAAATAATGAATCTTTTTTTCCAACTGATTTTCTCCTGTTTTTGTTTTTGTTATAATAAACGCTTATAAATTTGAAGGAAAAATAAAAGAATAATTGTGGCCCCTGTGTGCCACAGAAACAATTGCAGAGTGTAATGTGCAAAGAGTGTATTGTGGTTAATATGATTTCCCCCCTATGGGAAGTCCTCGAGAGTGCAAAAGAGCAAGGAAGATTTCAGCTGATAAGAGATTATCAATTGGTCAAGCAGTGATTCTGAATCTCCTCACAGACAGACTCCTTCAGCCCTTGGCAGCTAGGTTTTGAAAAGGAAATATAACCGTGCTCAGAGCAAAAGCAGGGCTCCCCCAGAATCACCATGTAAGGAGAAGGTAGCAGCTGGATCCCTCTCCAGGGGTTTCAAGGGGAAAGGGGAAGAGTGTTTGGCAGAGATACTCCAACAGTATCTCAGGGAGATCTGGAAATTGTATTTGAGTTAAAAGTATTGGAAAGGAAAGGAACTGTAAAGGGACCAATTGGGAACAGAAAAGAAAATCCTGTACCCGGTTGGATCCTGCAAACATTGTTGAAAGTCTCCCTTTCCCTCCTGCAACAAGAGGAACATGAGAACATAAGAACATGCCATACTGGGTCAGACCAAGGGTCCATCAAGCCCAGCATCCTGTTTCCAACAGTGGCCAATCCAGGCCATAAGAACCTGGCAAGTACCCAAAAACTAAGTCTATTCCATGTTACTGTTGCTAGTAATAGCAGTGGCTATTCTCTAAGTCAACTTAATTAATAGC
Organism: Rhinatrema bivittatum; assembly: GCF_901001135.1. Lineage (NCBI taxonomy): Eukaryota > Metazoa > Chordata > Amphibia > Gymnophiona > Rhinatrematidae > Rhinatrema > Rhinatrema bivittatum. The sequence goes on along the minus strand of NC_042621.1, from coordinate 148,995,877 downwards.
AGGTAATGGACTTCTCCTCCAAGATCTTATCCAATCTTTTTTTACACACAGATATACTAACTGCACTAACCACATCCTCTGGCAACAAATTCCAGAGTTTAATTGTACTTTGAGTGAAAAAGAACTTTCTCCGATTAGTTTTAAATGTGCCCCATGCTAACGTCATGGAGTGCCCTCTAGTCTTTTGTGATGCAGCACAACCCAGTCAGGGACAGAAAAAACCTGGGCATGGTAAGAAAAAGTCAAGCAGGACCCATAGTAAGAAGAGGGCGATATGGAAGATAGGGAGAACTACAACTCCCAGGTTTTTAGAGCCACCACCTGACCTGTGGGCTGAGTCAGAGCTGGAACAGGTGTCGGAATCAAGGGGTAACGATTCTGACACAGCTGAATCAATGGAAATAGAAGAGGAGCGTGTGCTGGCCTGGTAGCAGTGGCCAGAAATATATAGCTCCTCAGAACAAGATGTGGATGAGATGGAGGTAGACTATCAGATGGAAAGCTCCTCCAGTTCTGCTATGGATACAGAGTGAGTAACCAGAATGGGGGAAGGTAAGGGAATGTTAGTTTAAAAGAATGTTTTGGGCTTGCACTGTGAAATTAGTTTAACACTAGCTGTTTGGTTTGGGAAAGCCCTAACCGTTGCACAACAAGAGGGGAGTTGGGAAGTATTGTGTTTTCCCCAAGTGGGAGCGGTAGTGGCAGGCTAGAGTGAACACAGTGCTTGTGAATATTGTTCTTGGGAACTGCTGGATATTAATGTGAGGATAAAGGGGCAGCACTGTTGGAACTGCATTACAAACTGTTTTATAAAACTTTGTTTTGTACTACTTGGGAGTGAAGGGGCTGTGCCGTCTGCTCTCACTAAGAGAACCCTCAAGCCCAGATAGGGTGGTGCTGGTCAGAGCCAAGGACTGGGAAGTTTTGCTGACTGCAGGCCAGTCCGGTGGTCAATGCAGGGTCTTAACGAGCCATCCTTCTTGGCTACAAAAAAGAATCCAGCGCCCGCTGGAGAAGTGGAGGAGTGAATGAACCCCCTGTCAAGGTTTTCCTTAATGTATTGGGACATTGCTTGGGTCTCAGGCAGAGAAAGCGGATACAACCATCCACGGGGCAGAACTGTGTTGGGCAGGAGGTCAATGGCACAATCGAAAGGGCGATGCTGTGGAAGAGTCTCCGCCTCCTCTTTGGAGAACACGTCAGAGTAGTCAATATACTGAAGAAGTAGAGGAAGGGCGGTAACTGAGAGTACAAGCTGAGGTTGGGGTATCTGTTGTAAACAGGTAGTAAAGCAATCGGGCCCCCAGGCCACGTATTGTAGTCTTCCAGTCGATGGTAGGCGAGTGTTTTTGCAACCAAGGAAGACCTAGTACCACCAGGTGAATGGCTTTCTCCTGGATGAAGAAGGATATCTCTTCCTTGTGAGGAACCCCAGTATGGGGGGTCACTGGAGCTGTGTAGAGGGTGACTTGACCGGGAAGAGGATCACCCTGGATGGAAGAAACCAGTAATGGTGGGGTACGATGCATCACTGGAAGTTGCAGTTGGTGTACTAGTTTGGCCAGAATGAAGTTCCCTCCAGCCCCAGAGTCAATGAAGGCCAGAGTTGTAAAGGATCCTCCGGAAAACTGGATGATCACCGGAACCATGCATTGGGGAGTGGGACTGATGCAGCCTAGGGTCAGCTCTCCAGTAACACCTAGGATCGAGAGTTTCCCGGGTGCTCAGGACATTGGGCCAATAGATGACCCTTGCTGCCGCAGTACAGGCAAAGTCCATGAGACTGCGGTGCTGCTTCTCCTCTATGGTTAAACGGCTTTGGCCCAACTGCATGGGCTCCTCCCCGCGTTCTGGTGGAGTCTCAGGAGTCGCTGAGGATACCAAGGGGCGAGAAAATATTGGTGCCAAAGGAACTGCTCGAAGGGCCAGTTTCAATTCTTTCATGCGCTGCTGAAGTCGCCGGTCAATCCGACAGGCCAGGTCGATGAGTGCCTCCAGTTCCTCTGGGAGTTCTTGAACAGCCAGTTCATCTTTTATACGTGAGACAGACCTTCGAGAAAGATGCTGCATAGGCTGTCCTCCCGCCAACCCAGTTCGGAAGCCAGGGTGCGGAACTCCACTGTATATTCAACCAACATACGGGATCCCTGGCGGAGATGGAGTAGGTCAGAGGCACAGGTGGATTGGCGACCAGGCTCATCAAACTCCTGGCGGAAGGTTTGGATGAACTGGGATAGGTCTCCAAGAACAGAATCCCTGCATTCCCACAGTGGAGAAGCCCAGGACAGGGCCTTGCCGTCTAGCAGGGACTGGCTGAATGTAGTCTTGACCTGGTCAGTTGGGAACTGCGTGGGTTGGAGGGAGAACTTCATAAAACAGTGGTTCAAAAACCCTCAGCATTGCCTTGGATCCCCGGTGTAACGAGGTGGAGCAGGCGAATGTAACAATGGAGACGGTGAAGCAGGAATCACCGGGGGAGGGGCAGCCGCCCCAGAGTCAGAAGCGGGCTCCAGGCAATTAGCCAAGCGCTCCACTGTAGTGGACAAAACGTCAAGGCATTGCTGCTGCTGCAAATGTTGGGCCAAGCCCGGAATGGCCTGAAGACCGAACAAGTCCACTGGGTCCATGGCCTTTGCAAACTGTTATGGTTGTGGATCCTTGGGCCGGGAGGAGTGATGAAGTGACCACTGAAGGATTGCCCCCAATGGATCTCATCTCTAGTAGGTGGAGCTAGTGAGGACAACCTGACTGGACCTTCACCTATATCAGCCCTTGTTTCCCACAGGTTGAGCCCTTGGGTGCCGGGGCCAGCAGGACGTAGGTGTAGGTGCCTCAATGAAGACGAAGAAGCTGAGGATGAAGACAGGATCAGATGTCTGGGTCTGGGCTGGCAGCGAAAGCGCAGAACGGGGTCCAATCCAAAGATCCAGGGCAGGCAGCAGGCAAGCAAGAGCGAAGTACCAGACCAAGGGTCAAGATGGGCAGCAGAGACGAGAAGACAAGCTGAAGTCAAACCAGGAGATCAAGCCAAGAATGAGGACACAGGAACTGAGGATCAAGGAGGAAGCCGGAGACAGGAACGAAGGCATGGGCAGGACAGCAGGAACCGGAATGCCAAGACAGGAACTCAAGGACTGGAGCAGAAGCAGGAACAGAACCAGGATCAGAATCAAAGCAGGAACAGGAGACATCTGGAACAGCAACTAGCACTCCGAAGAGATGACCTGTTGCAAAGGCAAGGAGCTGGAGCCTGCTGTGGGGTTTAAATACCCCTCCAGAGTGATGTCATCTCCCGGGGTCAGGCTGAGGTTTCCCGCCGTGGCCCCTTTAAAGGGCGGAGTCTCCCCTGCGCGCGAGCCTAGGGAGAGCCCCACTGGACAGAGGAGGACGGCGTTCGCAGCCTCGTGAAAGGCTGCGGTCGGCCTGCCGCGGAGCGGGGTGCACCACGCCAGACTGCAGCGGTGGCCGGCAGCAGAGAAGGTAGGGAGACCGGCCGTGGCCTGCAGCGGCCGGGAGCCGCAACAGTAATATTTCAAAATTGTATTAATTTTAGCAATAATGAACTGGTAAACATCTTGCAGTACAATGAGTGCCTACCTGCCCATGCACCATGTATTTCTGATAACTTAAGAGCTGACTAGAAGACATATTATATCCTTAGGTTATATGGAAACTGAACAATGATCCAGAGGATATGTGCACATGAAAGCCCAAAACACTTAGAAAAATACCTAGGCATTGATTTATCATGCAGCACAAATAAAACAACAGATGGAAAATCATTAAGAACTAGAGAAAGAAGCTTAATTTGTTTATGATGTCAGTGGTACCCTGAGGTGCATTTATGATCTTTTTCATATATTTTCTGATTTTGATTATGTGAGGCTCTCATTTCATTCTATAATACTTTAAAACCCAAAGGTTATTTCTGTATATGAGTCTAGTTAGACATATTTCAGGTCAAATGCAGCATTGCCAATATCAATATAAATCAGGGTTAAATAATATACATTTGTAAGCATGCCATCAAAAATTCTTGCTGTACACCTTTAACTTTTGACTTGGGGCTCCTCCTTACCCATATGAGACATGAGTATCAGTTCCTTATTTGTAATTATTAAAAGGTGAATTTCAAAAGCCCAGCAAGCGCCAAAACTGGGAGCTATGCGCACAAGCTTGGCTGGCGTGCGCCACACGGATTGTAAAAGGCGCCCATGTTCGCGTGAACCTCCCACTACAGAGACAAAACAATTGTCTCGAGGTTGAGCAAGGGCGTGGTCTGGGCGGGGCATGGGTGTTACTGGATTTCTCAATGAAACCAGTAGGCGTACTGGTGTCCCCTGCCGTGTAACTTTACTTCTGCTATAGAACAGAAAACAAAAAAAAGTAAAGAGGTGAGCAGGGTTTTAAAGATCGGGGTTAAGAGGGTAAAAGGGAGGCTATTTAACTAGGGGGGTTGGGAAGCCCTTTCACTTACCTAGGTGAGCTGGGAACCAAACTGGGAAAACTGGCAATTTTGTTAGCGCACATGGCTACTAAAATCCCTCCACTTACATGGTAGAAGCGGCATTTGCACCCATAAGTGCGCGCTTACTTAAAATTGCGTGCACATGTGCGTGTGTTCAGACTAATTTATTCCATATGTGCATATATGCATATTTGTTATATAATGGGCGCGTTCCTTGATGCGAGCCAGCAAACACATGCACATGTACACCTATTTAAAAGCTACTGTCTAAATATGTAAATAGTATGCAAATATTATTCATTACTCTCAGTGTATCAATTATACACTTCATGTCTTATGTCCTTGATCTTAAATTAATGTGTATCTGAACAATTCAATTGATAGTTGATAATGCTGTTTATGAATACTTCCTATGTATTCTGTTATTCACTGATTAATACATATGAATGTCATTATTGTAAACCATTGTGATCTTTACTTGGAACCATGGTATTTAAAATGTCCAGATAAATAAATACATCTTTTATTTACTGAACCAGAGATCACAGGGCCTTTAGAATAGCACCTGTTGCTTCTAAGTATAGTGTCCCTCACAGAGATACTTCAACATATAGTTCTGAACACCATATCGGAAACAACCAACCTTCTTTAGTCTTTAGTCACAAAATGTATTGATTGTCAAGTATATGCAATCCATTTGCCAGCAGCTTGCTCTTCAAAACCTGACAAAAATATACTCTTTTCTGTTACCTGCCCATGACCTTCAAAATGCAGCACATCAAACAAAGGTATGCACTGTATAATGAAAGACAGAAAGTAATAGAAGTGGCCTTGCTCCCTGTTGTCATACAACTGGACTCATACTGTATGCATTGCATATAATAGACCCAAGGATTAAAACAATAGAGGAAGAATGATTTAATACAGGAACAGAAGTCAAAATTTTCAAAATTTTATCTTGTCTTTTTCTTAGTTTTATCGTCTCTTCCTTTGGATATATTTTCTGATCTTTCTTTTTTTTTTTTTTGTCTTAAACTTTCACTTTTTATTTTTCAGAATGATCATTTACCTTTAGTCACAGCCCAGTGAAGACAAACAAATTCAAAAGGTGTTTATCTGCAGCAGTGAAAAAAAAAAAATCCTTCTCATTCCCAAATCTAACAATAACCTTATATCCCTGGATCAGCACTTTTTCCAAGAGCCTATGGAAATTTTACCATTTTTTTTTTTGATACCATGTCAGAGATGGCCCACTCCAGTCCTCGAAAGCCACAATCAGGCTGTTATGTCAACAGCTCGCAGGAGCTCCCCACAAACCGTGCGATTCACCTCCTCCCAGCGTTCTTGCAGCAGGATGCCACTATCAGCTATGTTGTGACAGGATGCTGCTGGGCCGTCTACGTGTATGCGCTGACAGAACAACATTTAAAGGGCTCGAGGCACAAAATCCCCTGTGAGGTCCTTTGATGTAATCAGCCTCCCCCTTCATAAGGAGGTCTTAGACAATCTCCTTCACTTCAGCAACAAGTCCAGCTACCTAGTAGTAAATTGATCCTAACTGATCCTGCCTTTGTCTGCCCAGCCTGATCCTGTCTCCTCTGCCCGGCCTGACCCAGTTCTTGCTCTGCCTTCCTATCTCCTAGCCCCTCGGACAGAGTTCTGGTATTGACCCCTGCTTTGTCCCTCATCACGCTTGACTGCCACCTGTCTCTGACCTCTGCTTGGATTATCTCGTCTGCTAGCCACCTGCCTCTGACCTCGGCCTGGATCGTTGAATTGACTGTTAGCTGCCTGCCTTGACACTAGCCTGGCCCTGGATTCCACTACTTTTCCTACTCCCAGAGACCCTCATCTAATTCCTGCCGGCCCCGGCACCCAACGGCTCAACCTGAGGGGAATGTGGGCTGGTATAGCTGAAGCCTCTCTTCAGTCTCTGCCATGCCTGGGTCCACCTGCAGGCAGTGAGAAACTGCAGGGCCCCTCCCCACAGGTAGAGCAAATCTCACCCCAGTCCAAGGATCCACAGATGCAACAATTTGCTGAGGCCTTGTCTTCGCTCCAAGCAATTCTGGGTTTGGCCCACAGGTATCAAGAACAGCAGGGGATCTTGCAGCTATGGACTGCCTCACACAGTGGCTGGATACCTTGAGCCCGGTGCATGTGATTCCCCCAGCAGTTCCACTACTTCCCCTGCTGGTTAACCGACTGGTTCTGCAGCTTCCAGCACCACCACATTACTCTGGAGATCCCAAGCATCGGGGATTTATTAATCAATGGAGGATGCAATTTCAGCTCCAGGCAGTCCTCTTCCCTGATGATCAGACCAAGACAACTTATGTCCTCTCCTTGCTGGATGGTTCAGCCATGGCCTGGGCTTCTCCCCTCTGGGAGCAAGCTGACCCTCTCCTCTGGGACCTTTTGGGCTTTCTGGAGCAATTTCGGATCATCTTTGAAGAACCGAGTCAACTCGCCCTGGCTTCCAATCTGCTCCATATAAGCCAGGGTTCCCATACTCTGGGCGATTACGCAGTAGAATTTCGGACCATGGCCCCTGAGTTCAACTGGCAAGAGTACAGTCTGGTCACTATTTTCCTAGAAGGCCTCTCTGGGAAAATAAAGGATGAATTGGCATCACAGGAATACCATACAACATTGGAAGTGCTCATTGCCTTGATGGGCAAGATAGATCGGTACCTGCAGGAGAGGGCTCGAGAAAACTATCCGGTTCACAGAACATTCACGTTGGGCCCTCATTTCCAGTGGCTTCCCTTACCTTCTCTGCCTTCCATGGCCATCCCAGCAACTGCGAAGGAACCTATGCAGTTCAGCTGTTGCACACTGGCCCAAGAGGAGAGGCTGCATCACCAACAAAAGGAGCTTTGCTTGTATTGTGCGACCAGGGGTCATTCTTTGACCTGAGAGGTCAGGAAACTTAAACACCTAGGCTTGATGGGGGAAGCGATCCTAGGTCTGCAATTCTGACTCCCCAATGTTTGGTTCCTTTCACCCTGGAGATTGGGCCAACCTCTTTTGTTACACAGGCCTTCAGTAACTCTGAAGCAGGAGGAAATTTCATCCTTCTGGATCTTCTACGGCAGCCACAGATACCTACCCAGTCATTGCCACAACCTCAAACTATTTCCTCCATGTATGGGGATCCACTCCTGGGTTTCCTCTCTCAGATGATGGTACCCCTTAAACTCAGGACCAGCCTGTTGCACACCGAAGAAATCATCTTGCACATCACCCCCCCAGGCAGTCAACCCGGTGATATTACGACTTCCCTGGCTCTGTCAGCACTAGCCACAATTTGACTGGTCTACCTTGTAATTATCCCACTGGGGACCTGCCTGTTTTGATTCCTGCTTCTCCTTTCCAGAGTGCTCCAGTTCCTTGATACTGGCTTCCACCCCAATATGTGGATTTTCAGCACGTCTTTTCTAGGAAATTGTTATGACCAGAGGGAATGTGAACCCTTGGACCAATGGGAGGTTGTTGATAACCTTAGGAGATGGCTCCTCAGGTTCCCCCGTCGGGTGGCGAGGTGGAACAGAAGTTGAGACTGGCTGGGTCTTCGGTGCCAAAGACTTGGATGGTCACAGAGAGGGCGGAGAGGCGTGAAGTCGGAGCAAGGGACAGTTGGATCTTCGCCACTGGAGACCCGCGGTCCCCCCAGGAGGAGCCCGTAGGGACCCGGGCTGCTGGGACTTAGGTGGACCTTTGAGAGGTTGAAGAGGCGTGAGGACGGTGCAAGGGCCAACTGGATCTTCGGCACTGGAAGCCTGCGGTCCCCCCGGGAGGATCCCATAGGGACCCGGGCCGCTGGGACTTAGGTGGGCCCTTGAAGGAGGATGGTCCGAGAGAAGTCCGAGGTCGAGTACCTGAGGATTGCCGCTTGCCAGTCCAAAGTCACACCCTGAGGGATCACCGAGAAGAGGCAGGAACCAGGAACCGAAGCACCAGGAGACTCACCGGAGCGAGCAGACTTGTAGCAAACAAGTTGCCAAGTCGAAGAGTAAGCGGAGGAAGTCTTCTTTTATACTTCCCCTGTGCCTAGCCCATTAGGAACAGCTGCAAGCAATAAAGAGAACGAGGCCCCTTTAAATCAGCAGAGGGGGCGCAGCCTCACGCCTAAGGAGGAGGCAGCCATCTTGGATCCCGGAAGCCCTGCAGAGTGGCCCGACGCTGTGAGGGGAGGCTGGGGGCATTTCCCCCACCGGCCATCACCGCGGGAAGGTGCAGCAGGGTGTGGAGGCACCCGGGCTGGGTTCCTTTGGCGCTGCCATGGAGGCCCGACGCCATGGCTCAGGTAGGGGGTCGCGGCTGTGGGCGGCCGTGGCACACAACAGAAACGCACTGAGATCTTTCTGCCCCATTGCCTGTATGATTGTGGTACAGAGCTACTTCCTGGGACTTTGCCTCTTCGTGGTTGAGTGTATCCTCTCTCGCTACCAGAGATGCAAGCCATGTCTGAGTACATCAACGACAACTTTGCCAGAGGGTTATCTGACCATCATCCTCCCTGGCAGGCTCAGGATTCTTTTTTTGTGGCCAAGAAGTCGAATCCCTTAGGTCATGCATAGACTACTGAGACCTGAATTCCATCACAAAGAAGAACCGATATCCCCTGCCACTCATCAAACTCATTTATCCTACAAGTTGCCAGGATATTTACAAAACTGGATCTCCGTGGCACGTATAATCTTATTCACATCAAGACTGTCGATGAGTTGATCGCTTTCCACACACAGAATAGGCATTATGAATATTTGGTCTCTGTAATTCCCATGCAGTCTTCCAGACCATGTTTGACGAGATCTTTTGGGACCTTCTCTATACATGTGTGGTTGTATACTTGGATGATATCCTTATCTTTTCCCAAACCTTGATCAATCATTGCAGACATGTCAGGATGGTCCTAAAATATCTCCAGGAAAATAAACTGTATGCCAAGCTTGAGAAATGCCATTTGAGCAACAGGAGCTCACTTCTTGGGGTACATCATCTCCCGGGATGGACTGTAGATGGACCCAGCCAAAGTAAGAGCAGTCATGGAGTGGCCCTATTTAGTGGGACTTTGAGCTTTACAAAGGTTCCTGGGTTTTGCCAAGCCATCCTGGCAGCACCTCTCACTGCTCTTATTTGCAAGGGCATCAGTACACGGAACTGGACACCAGAGGTTCTCAAAACTTTCCAGGATTTTAAGACTGCCTTTGGTCAAGGGCCTTGTCTACATCACCCAGAACCATCACAGTAAGGAGGGTACTCTCCTATGTTCTTTCTTCTCTAAGAATTTTTCACCAGCAAAACACAACTATGGTATTGGAGACCAGGAACTCTTGGCTGTCAAATTGGCCCTGCAGGAGTTGTGCCTTCTTCTTGAATGAGCTCAACACTGCATCTCTATATATACAGATCATAAAAACTTTGATTGCCTCCTCCAAGCTCAGAAGCTTAATCTTAGACAAGTTCACTGGTCCCTCAACTTCGTCCACTTTTATTTCAAGCTACAATACTGCCCACCATCCAAGAACCAACAAGTGGATACATTGCTCCATTCTTTCCATACCAAGGAACTGCCAGATCCTTTAAGGCCCATTATCAATCCTGAAAATATACTCCTGGCCCCTGCTGTACCTCCTAGGGAAGACCGTGGTACCCTCACGACTACATGAGAAAGTGTAACGATGGACTTATGACTCTCGGGTCACAGGATATCCTGGGGTGGCACAAACTCTTGAGTGGTGGCCTCATGTAAGGCATGATGTAAGTACTATGTCAACTCGTGCCTTACCTGTGCACAGCAAAAATCCTTGCATGGCCAAACCTGGGGGCTGTTACAGCCATAGCCAGCTCTCAGGGAACCTTGGACCCACTTGTCCACGGATTTTATCATGGTCCTCCCTCTCTCATACAGCACCACCATAATATAGGTAGTAATATATCACTTATCTAAGATGGCGCATTTCATCCCTTTGCCTGGGCTTCTATCTGCACCCGAATTGGCATGATGCTTCATCCAGCATATCTTTCGTTTACATGGCCTGCCTGATCACATCTTGTCAGTTAGGGGTGTTCAGTTTACCGCCCAGTATTGGTAAGCTCTCTGTTAGAGATTTGGGATCACCCTAGACTATACCACCATCTACCATCCCCAAGGGAATGGTCTAGCCAAATGTACCAACCAAATACTTAAGAGCTTCTTATACTCCTATGTCAACGAGCGCCAGGATGACTGGGCCCCCTCCTTCTCTGGGTGGAATTTTCCCATAATAACCACATTAATGCTGCCACGGGTTCTTCCCCTTTTGAAGTCATCTACAGGAAGCAACCTCAAGTCCTATTGCCACTTCTGCTAATGGTATCATTGCTTGTGGCCCTGCTCTTGGCGAAAGAACTATGGAGGTTCTGGAAACAAGCCAACACCCTCATCAACAAGGCTTCTTCCAGAGCTAAAAAAGTCACTGATACAAAAGGGAGACCAGCACCTCAATTTAAGACTGGAGACAAGGTATAGTTGAGCACAAAAAACCTACACATCCACATCCCCTCATTATGCTTGGCACCCTGCTTCATAGGACCTTTCCTGGTCATATGCCAATTAGATCCCATCACCTCTCGACTGAAGCTACCTCCAACACTAAGGATTCATAATTCCTTCCATATCTCCTTAATCAAACCTCCAGTGTTTTCATGGCCTACATATACCGCTCCGGAACTTAAGGAATTCACCTCTGAGGAAGACAGAATATAAGAGGTCCAACAGATCCTGATTTCCCAGAAAAGGGATAAAAATATAGAGTACTTGATCTCCTGGAAAAATTTTGGTCTAGAGGAAAACTCCTGGGAATCCTCAAATAACATACTGGATCCTAGCCTTCTGAAAGATTTCCACCAACAGAACCCTTCTAAACCCAGACCTTGGGCCTCAAGGAGGGGGCCTAAGGGGGGGGGGGGGGGGGTACTGTTACGTCCATGGCTCATGGGTGCTCCCCGCAAACCATGTGACTTGCTTTCTTCCAGAGTCCCCGCAGCAGGACGCCACCATCAGCTTCAGCGCAGCAGGATGTTGTTGGTCCCTCTAGGGTGCACATGCATCAACAGTACAACATTTAAAGGACCCATGGTGGGAAATCCCCTGCAGGGCCTGGTGATGATGTCATCAGCCTACCCCCTTCATACGGCAGCCTCAGAAGTCCTCCTTCGCCTCACGAACAGGTCCAACTCCCTAGTAGTGTGTATTGCCTACCTAATCCTGCCTTCTTCTGCCCAGCCTGATCCAGTTTCCTCTGCTTATCTTGACCAAGTTCCTGCTCCGCCTTCCATTCTCCTAGTCTGTCAGTCTGATATCTGGTATTGACCCCTGCTTTGACCCTTTTCTCTCTTGACTGCCACCTGTTTCTGATCTCTGCTTGGATTATCATCTCTTCTACTAGCCACCTGCCTCTGACCTCGGCCTGGAACTCATCTTGACTGTTAGCTGCCTGCCTTGACCCTAGCCTGGACCTGGATTTCGCTATTTCACCTACCCCAAATGACCCTCGCCCAATTCCTGCTGGCACCTAAAGGCTCAACCCAAGGAGAACATGGTTTGGTATTCATGAAGCCTCACTTCGGTCTCTGCCATGCCTGGATCTGTCTCCTGGTGGTGAGAACCTGTGGGGCCCCTCCCTGCAGATACAGCCAATCTCACCCCAGTCCAAGGGTCCACAGACACACTACAAACCTGGTTTTAGGATATCCTTAATGAATATGCAGTCTCCCATTGTATGCAAATCTATCTCATGCATATTCATTGTTTTTATCATGAAAACCGGGCCTGTTTGTGGCTCTCGAGGACCGAAGTTGGCCACCTCTATAATAGACAATGCATTGGAGCTTAATTCATTGGAATAGGTCAAACTGATAGGCAAGCAATATTTTCTATTTCCTATAACAAATGAAGTTTTGTCATACATTTTATATGCTGCTATAAAAAGGCTTGATTGGGCCAACATTTTTTTCTGAGACGATTTTCTAGCCCAGCAATGATTAACACTGTACCTTGAGTGTCACAAACAGGGCTAGTTTTCAGTATTCCTAAAATATACATATTACATAAGAGCAGAAGATTGGACCAAATGTATGCAAATTCTATCTCATGAATGTTCATTGTGGAAATCCTGAAACCAGAACTTTTTGGAGAATTTGAGAATCATCTTTTGTTGTTGTTGTTATTGCTCTGTTTAGTAATATTAACACAAATAGTGAAACAGTAAAAAAAAATGATGGAGTAAAATCCTATACCTCCTACTGGCACCCTTGACTGCCTTTAAGCAGAGTGGGGAAGGGAGGTAGAGTGCTGGAGACCAGGGGCACCTAAGTTTTGTAAATTGGGAGGGTATGAGTTTCAGCAGAGGTACTTCCCGGTGCAGTAATTTTTTCAGCTTTACATGGCATGCCATCCTTTTGCCAATCATTCTAAAATCTGGGGGAAAAAAAATGTTTCCAAGTAATCACTCTGTACCATCACTTGTGGGGAGGTTTTTATTTCGCTCTATATTCTCAAAAGCTGGAAAAGCAGTATAATCTGGAAATACCCCTACACCCAGATTCATATATACCACCGATGGGAGGAGTCAAGAAGAGCCCTGTAGTTTTGGAGGGAACGCCAAGTTAGTGTTTGTTGGAGGCAGTGTGGTAGTGCTGATTTTCTGCTGGGTCACGTCCTGTTTCCAACCTGAAATCTTTTTTTGAACTGTGGCAAATTGCTTTCTTTTCCATACTGCTGCAGGAGTAGAAAGTTAAGGCCACAGCTAGCCCTATCCTAGATTTACACCCCTAAGTTAACTGTTAATACTCTTTTTACTTGCAAAAAATATGTAACTACCAATAGGTCCAGAATATCCAATAATTAAATACAAGACCCAGTATTCAGAGTCAACAGTACAGAAAGAAGAACATTTTTTTATATATATAATGAGATGCTTTAAACTTTTACACCTCAACAGGGTTCATGCTACAGGCAAACTCTCATCATAGTTCTTTTGTTTTTTGGTAGGTTTTTCTGTATATAAAATTCCTAAGAAATTTTGTCTTCTAATATCAAATGTCCAATATCACACCTACCTTATGAGTGAAGAGAGGACATACATGACCGCTGAACCCGCTCATGTATCAGTGCTGTGTGCCTAATTTTTCCCCATTTTAACTCCATCCCCACACCTGCGCATATTTTTGGTATCTAAATTTAGGTGCCTAAAATTAGGTGCTTAGCTCTAGTCAACTTTCAAAGGGAATGTTTTAGATGTCTAATGCTATAAGGACATAAGATGTGTCAAGCTGGGTCAGACCCACATGTCTCCATCGGTGGCCAGTCTGGGTCACAAGCACCCAGCAAATCCCCAAAAGCTGTTGCTCATTCCGAGGGATAAGCAGCAACTTCCCCAACTCTGCCTGGCTAATAATATTTTGCGAGCCTCTATAGAGGATCTTTCACTCTCTCCCTCTCCTGAAGTCCAAACCACAAACTGCAATAAAATCCTGTTCAGTCAGTAACACACCATGCCCTTTGCTTCCCAGCTTGCAATGTGGAAAGAACACAGGTGCAATAAACTTAACTCATATTGCAAAAAAATACCTATGTAATGCAGCACCAGGAAAATTTGCCTAACCACACCCCTTTTTATCACAGGTGTTATTTTTGCTATATTTATAGGAAAATAATGAATCTAGGTCTAAGTTATCAGGATAGTTCTGAATATCAGAGTTAGCCAGTTAACAAAGCTGGCTAACAACTCCTTCTAGTTATGTTCCTGGAACGCACCTAACTTAGGACTTGATTTATCAAAATGCACTAAATATTGCCTGAGTTAGAAAAAGGGGCATGTTTTACGGTAATAGGCAGTTTGTGCTAATACCTATGCGAAGAGCTAAGTTACTACAAATTGTGATAACTTTTTTGTACTTTGAAATAGGTGCCAGAATATGGTATTTCCTACATACAACCACTGGGGGACCATGTTTAAGAGAGAGAGAGAGAAAATACCTAGCCATGATACCCACACCCTAGATAGGTATTTATATCGCTATGGGAGGCTCACTTAGTAACTCGAGGTGAGGTTTAGGTATTAGTGTAGGGGTTAGGGGCCACTTTGACATTCAAAGTGAGATGTACGAACAGAACAGTGCTCTCTTGTGAAGATTTGATGACCCTCGGAGTGAGGAAACTCACCCATAGATGATATTTGTGCAATGTTCTCTCAACCTAGCTTGAAGGACTCTACATCAAGCTAGGTTGAGAGAATATTGCACAAATCAGAGTCCGTCAAGCTAGGTTGAGAGAACATTGCACAAATATCACTTTGAGTGAGTTTCCTCACTCCGAGGGTCATAAAATCTTCACAAGAGAGCATTGTTCTGTTCGTATGTCTCACTTTGAATGTCAATGTGGCCCCTAACCCCCTACACTAATACCTAAACCTCACCTTGAGTTACTAGTTGGGCCTATCTAGGGTGAGGACATGATCTCTCTCTCTCTCTCCTTCAAAACTACTAAAACAGGCCGTTAACCCACCCCTAACTCCCCCCCAGTTTTTCGGATTTGCATCACACCATACGTTCTGCTGCTATCGCATGCGTTAAAAGCGTTTTCGCATGCGTTAACGGCGCTTTTCGCATGTGATAAGCCTTTAATGCATGTGAAAACGCCTTATAGCATTTTGATAAATGACCCCCTTTAACTAGCTAAATTGTAGCCAGCTAACATTATCCGGATAGAATTTAGCCAAATAAGTACACAGATATTCAGTTAGCAGGCTAAATGCTTTTGAATATAGACCTCCATGAGACCAAATAACTCATGGTTGTCAATGAATTTAGCATTCTTATTTCCTCATAGTAGATAATTACTTATTTTTAATTTTATATATATGCTGTATATTTTCAGTAGCTAACCTAGGTGCAAAATCCACAAATACTTTTATACCACAGACCTAGTAGGCAATTGTCAAAGAAAAGAACACAGGTAGGTTTTCTTCTGAAAATTTGTTTATGTGGGTACCCAGTGACCAAAATACCTGTGGACTTTCATCTACTTTTTTTATGGAAGAAAAAGTAAGCAGACAGATTTGAACATTCCATTCTGTATTTACTTTACTACCATCACTCTCCTCTTTTTAATGCAACTAAAAGTGCAATTTTAGTCACTCTGCCAATTTTTTACTTTATATTTACAGTTAATATCATGCTATCTTACATTCATTCTTTACATAAATCACTACTAATAGAAAAGTCAGTACTAAGTTACTGTTTGTGATCACAGGCCCCCTGCCCCCAATATACACACACACACCCTACTCACCCTGCTAACAAAGAGGGCAGAGCAGGATATTTCCCCTACATCTCACCAAACAACAAATTCTGTTGTCATCTAAGTAACAGAAACACAAATTTCCTCCAGTATCATGCACATTGTAAAACAATACAAAATCCTGGAAAAACACTCAGCACATACGTAGTAAAACTGCCATATTACAGTAGCATTAACTCACAAGACTCCAAAAGCAAAAAATATGATTAGACACCACTGCAAATATTACACCATCCCCTAAAACACCAATACACCTCCTGTTGGGAAAACAGAATGAATAAGACTGCTGCAGATCCCTACACAGAAACTGCATACTAGCAGAATACTTCATCTTGGTCTCATGTGCAAAATGGCCTTCAACAAATGCAACATAAGTAATCACAAATGAAAAACAAAAACTAGAATGGTAATAACCTGAAGAAGACAGATTCTGCATGGAATGCAGCACTGGAGCACTATAAAGAGATTTGCATTTCCTCCTAGATTAAGCTGGCCACCAGTTATTCTTCTTGTGGGGAGTGAGGGCTATTATGTTACCTAACACCCCCCACAAGAAAAACAACACAGTGGTGCCCACATAATATTATACGGGACTATTGAGCCTTTGCCATTTTTCTTAAGGAATGTGGGTAGGAGTGGCACAGGAGGGAAAGATAGCAACAAGAGGAGAAGTGAGAGCAGGGAGAAGAGAGGAAGGAGGCGAAAGGGAGAGGAGGGTGGATAGGACAAGGGTTGAAAGCAAGAGGGAGTAGAAATGGGAAAAGGGAGAGGAGGCCGTCATTTCTCATTACCAAAAATATAATAATCATGATCTTAAAATTTCACATGCTCTCTCAGGGAACTGAGCCTGTTCACTAGATCTCAAAGAGGCTAACAGCCATATAAAGATACACCCAAATCTGAGGTTTATAGTAGGGGTACTGTCCCTCAATGCACTTTGCATCAGCTCCAAAAGATTTTATCAAATCTCTTGTTGTCCTTGCAGCTTTTGAACACAGACTTAAGTTTCATGCTTTTCTGTGCCTAGGCGATTCATTGATCAAGAGCACATATCAGTCAGGGGAAAATGAGTTAATGTAAGTCACAATAAGAGTGCTGGAGTTGCTAGGTTTCATCATCAACTCTACCAAATATTTAAAGCTGTCAATCTGAGTTTATTAGGGATCTGCTAGATGTTACTCAGGTCATGGTCCATCTATCCACAAACAGACCCACTGACGTGGCTACTATGGGATAAATAGCGCAAATAAACAAACATCTACTCTAAGGTTTTCACAAATAAAGAATTTTATAGATGAAAGTTTAGTTTCAGAATCATCTAAAACTAAATAATTTATAATATATTTTTTAGTCACTTATGAATTTACATGTATGATGCCACTGATGTGTTACTTATTTCAAAGTTTATGATGACACACTAATAGTAATGCCATTTACTGTTCTGTTTTTTGCAATTAATTAATGATACCAATTTTGGGGTATAATTTTGGCTTATCAATGGCTACTTTAAAAGCCTCCTTCTTTTGTATGATGCTTTGAATGTGACTCCTATGGCATAACTTCATTTCTCTCCATGGATGCATCCAACTTGAACTGAGGAGCTCAGGTAGAGAAGCTTCACACTCAGGGTTCCTGGTCCTTTCAGGAAAATTATCTATTCATAAATATTTAGGCCCGAAGTGCACTAATAGAACTCCAATGCTTTCAGAATCAAGTGGCCAATAAAATTATCTTAGTCCAATCAGTTGATTATATTCAACTTAAGCTGGGAAGTCCAATCAGTTGATTATATTCAACTTAAGCTGGGAAGAAAAAAATCTCATCTCCTATATCAATAAGTCCTATATCAATAAGTCCCCTTTGAAGTCCTGTGAAGGACTTAAAAGGGGCGTGGGATAAACACTATAGATCCATAAAGTCTAGAGGACGTGAATGAAGAGTGGGTGGCTCACGGGAATGACGGCTACTACCTGGAGATAATACCCTTATTCAATAAACATACACACGGTTAATGCGACTCCAACATTACTCTAAGACTCCAACATTGCTCGAAGCTTCAACGGCAAGAGGAAATGTGGAAAAAAGGATTTGCATTCACAAAAAAGCGGGGAGTAGCTTGCTTGTTACAGCGGTTACTACCCCAAACCAAATAAGCCTGATACTTCACTTTCAATGCATATCCAGCATAGCTCTCTGCTTCAACAGCAGGGGAGAAAGTCTGATACTTCACTTTCAATGCATATCCAGCATAACTCTCTGCTTCAACGGCAGGAGGAATGAAGAAAAGTGGATCTATACACAAACAACAACCAACAAGGACTGAATTACATAGTCTTGTTTATTGCGGCGGTTACTACCCCTAATTAATTAAGCTAGATATTTCATTTAGATGCAGTTCCAACACTGCTCTCTACATTAATGGTGGGGGTGGAAGGGAAATAGAACCAAAAGGTTACTAAGAGCTAAGAGAAATAGATAAGTATGAGAAAAAAAAAGTGTGAAACTTGCTGGGCAGACTGGATGGGCCGTTTGGTCTTCTTCTGCCGTCATTTCTCTCAAAGAGTGATCCTGAGAGCCAAATATTTTTAGGAAAGGGCAATGTCCTGGACAAAATCTTCCTCTAGTGGGGCACACAAGAGGAGGATGTATTTGTGACATTCCTGAACAGAATGGTATCAGTCTTTTGTTTCAGGAAGTGATCAAAAGACAGATTAGCTACAGACACCTTCATGAAATGGAAAGAGGCAAAATAGAGACAAGATCCTTCATACAGTAATAAATCTGACAGCAAAAAAACAAAACATGAAATATAGTCTGGGAAAAAGAAAAGGGGGAAAACAAGTAAACATTGGAGAGACATGCCAATGAAAACTATAAATCAAGCAGCACAGGAGAAAGTATAGCTATACAAATAGGGAGGGGGGGGACGGGACGACTTACTGATGTGACACATATTACCCTTAACCAGTTAACCATGACACAACTCAAACGAGTAATCTACATGGCCCAGACCCTGATGGTCTATGACTCATGCTGGGCAGACAAGATGGGCAATGGTGTCCTTTTCTGTTATCATCATCTATGTTTCTATGTTTAAATTCTTTGGGGAAACAAGTCTTCTGCATATAGATAGATACAGAGATAGAGAGATAGATACAGATATGTTGAATATTAGTGAAAACCTTAGTAAAACATAAAGGACCAGGGAAGCATGATACTCATAGCTTAGACCAAGGATCTTTGATCCAATTCAATCCACCTCAAATAAATAAACTAGGAGGTTTTTGGGTTTCATAACTTCAAAACTGATCCATTTTATTTTCAAGTAAGAACAGTGTTGTATCTACCAGAAATAATATCTTAACAACAAAAAAGGATAACAGATGTTCCTATACATGTTAACTAATAAGAAATCTTTTCTTATTTTTCTTATCTCCAGGAAGTAACAGAACCGGTTCTGAATATAAATCAACATAACTATCAGATAACTATCTCCTTTAACAGTGGACTAATAAAGATGGAGCTTTAAATCAATAGTGATTTAAAGAAGCTGATTCTTTGTATAAACTCTTTTTTTTTTAGAAGTTGTTACTGGAACCACTTTGAAAAGATTACTAGGAGACTTCTCTGGTAAGTATGTTAGTCACTATTTCTGTCTCTCACTTCTTGTCTCCTTTTACATTTTCGGTCTGTGAGTGTCCTTTCTTTTCTTTAAAACTCTGTTTGCGTTCACTGCTTGATTAGCTGAGAGGCACTGGTAGATGCTATCTCAGGAACTCTTTTTATCAAAATGTACTGATCTTCTCCTGTGCTTTACTTTAAATAAAGGTAAAACAGGATTCCTGACTATGCTAATGCGATAAAGTCTTCCAATCAGGGAAACTAAAGTGTATACTAGATGTTGTCTTGCTGGCTTGGTGTCATTTAATACTATCTATGGCTTCAAAAACTAAATGATAATTAAGTATTCCTATGTTTTATTAAGACAAAGAGGGAGGTTTTGGCATGTATTTTCTGACCCAAACACACAGAAGATTTCCCGTAAACTGACTCAGTTCAAGGTTGTCACTAGAGTCTTAAAGTTGTAACCTATACAGATAAATCAAGTGCAGCTTTGGATTGTGTTGGGACTTTTATGTCTTGTCACTGCAAATTATCCTGCACTTTTTCCTTCTCCAGACATACAAGTGTTTAATCTGGAAATGAAGCTGTAACAAAAGACAGAGGTCACTATTTTCTCTCTCTCTCTCTGTGTTTTCTGTTTCTGTTCACTGTTGTAGTATAAAAAAATCACTTTCACATAAATCTTCCTTTCCTGAATGTATACTTTCAGGTTTACTTAACTTTTACAATTTTTAGAACACAGCCCAGCTTTAAGATTAGGAGTGCTTATTTATGTTTAAACAGTTTTTATTGGATTTTCAATAGTAATACAAACAGAACATATCAGACTGGGGCGAGAGGGTCACAGATCTCACCTCAGAACAATACCACCAATAATAATAATAATAATAATATCTGAACCTACCCATAGTAACCCACCCAACCCAACACCCCCCTCCCCCCCCCCCACCACAGAGAAGTGAGTAAGAACTTTAGTCAAGTAAACGGCCTTTAGCCAGGCTACGCACATTTCAGAAAAAGAGACAAGGCAGTCATCAGGAGTATATTAATCATGAATAACTAGACTATGAGCTCGATGTGAGAGCGATTGTAAATAAGGCTGCCACACCGCAAGAAAGCGTTGTCGGCGCTGAGGATTCATCTTAGCTTCTAGACTTTCCATGGTCATCATGGCATGAAAACTATTCCGCCAGGCCCAAAACAAGGGATTGTCAGGAGACTGCCACATCGAAAGAATTATCTTTTTCCCCACTAGGCATGCCTTATGAAAGAGCAAACGAGAGCCGGGGTCCCGGATCCTGATCGGGGAAACACAGCCAAAAAGTAGCCACATGGGAGTGACCGGAAAGGCGACATCTAACAGATCTGCCAAATAAAACGCCACCCGTTTCCAGAATTTCTGGATGGGGCCACATGACCAGAAAGCATGGGATAATGTCCCCTTACTATGATTGCAATGGGTGCAAGCTGAGGAAGGGGCTATAGCAAAATGAAAAGCCAGCACCAGCGACACATAGGCCCGGTTCAAGAACTTAAATTGTAATTCCCGATAATATTGGTTATTCGAGACCCTGGCGATTCGCCGAAAGCACCCCCTCAGAATAGATGGAGTCACCACGAAGTCCCCATCCCTATTCCAACGGGCCTCTAACATTGAGCTCGTGTCTACTTCCAAGTGCCTTTGCAAGAATTTATAATACATAGACAGCGAAGGAGCCACATTCCTATCAAAGTGGAACACCTTATCCAAGGTATGATAAGCTGAGGGAGACTTCACCTCAGCAGTAAGGGCCTGTATGTAGTGACAAAGCTGCAAATAGGGAAATGGATGCCTCACTCCAAAGCCATAAGCCGTCAAAAAGGCTTGGTAAGGTAAAGGCATCCCCTCGGTAGATAACATATGACCCAGGAGCGTAATACCTCGGGAATACCAACTCCGAAAACTCAAGGACTGGCTTCCTGGGCTAAACTCTGCATTCCCTCTGATCGGAAGAAAATAGGCACATTGATTCGGGATCTTTAACAGCTGGGTAAGCCGCCTCCATGCCTGCCTCAATGGGTAAACCATTGCTGTGCGCGTGAGAAAAGGAGGAAGGTGTACCGAACTGGCCTGTACGACATATGAAGGGGCCTGGTCTGCACTTAGCGAGGTATGAACCGAGTAACCCAGCAGCCAGTCTCGCACGACTCTCAAGTTACTGGCTAGATTCTACGCAGCCAGATCAGGCAACCCAAGGCCTCCTCTACCTCTCCTACCCTTCAGCCATGAAAGAGGAACTCTCGGCTTCCCCGCCCCCCCCAAACAAATTTTCTTATTGCCCCCTCTGTGTTTTTTTTTTTTTAATTTGCACTTTATTATAATTTTCAAAAAGTATACATAATTATACTCTCAGGACAAAAAGAGATATGAGAAATACATACCAAATATAAAGATAACATCAAAAATACATTTAAACAAAGAAATTACATATTCTCTTAGGAAACATTGAGAAATGGAACCTGTTAAATCACAGGGGAGATTTAAAGAAGAAAAATTTAAAGTAACTGGCTTAACGATTGGTGGCTACCTCTTAACTATCGATTACCAACATTTATTGTGGGGTTGTGGCCACTAACCTTGCATTCAAAAAAGATTTCAGCTGTTCAATAACCGTAAATGCAAAACTTTCTCCCTTACCCTTGATTAGACATCTACAGGGATATCTAAGTAGAAAAGTGTAGCCTAAGGCCACAACCTGGGATCTTAATTTTAGAAATTCCTGTCGCCTTAACTGGGTGGGTCTAGCAAAGTCGGGAAAAATCTTGACCAATTGGCCAAAAAACATTGCAGAAGAATTTTGAAAGTATGCTTTCATAACATTGCTAACATCTTTTTCTATGACAAACGATACAAGTAATGTACCTCTGCCTAGTATCTCTAAAGCAGAACTTTCAATATATTCAGTTACATTTGCAAAAATAGCCAATTGATCTCCCTCATTTTTTCTTTCAATTTTAGTAAGGAAATAGGCCTTGTTTATAATAGGCAGTTTAGATTCTATTTTTTTAATATCCTTGCGCTGAACCAGTAATGGGGAGGTTTTGAAAAAGATAAAGCCAGCGCGGAAGAAGGATCATTTTAACAAGGTTCACCCTACCAGTAAGGGAGAGGGGAAGATGTCTCCAACCTTCCAAACTGTCAACTGTCATTTGGATTAGTCGGGGAATGTTTGCCTGGTACATGCGTTCTGGGTCCAATGGGAGTTGTACCCTCAGTAATCGAATTGCATCACTGGCCCATTGTAGTGGGAAAGCGTCAGGCTACGACCCCTGTAGAGTTGAAGGATAAGCCAGGGCTGAGGATTTAGATTCATTTAAGCGAAAGCCAGAAAACACCTCGAAATCCCAGACCACGCACAATAAGGTGGGTAAAGAGTTCTGGGGGTCTGTGATGAAAACCAGTAGGTCGTCCGCGAAAGCAACACTTTTAAAAATTTGTGCACCCAAGCGAACCCCACGAATCACTCTGTTTTGTTGAATAGCAAGAAGAAGCGGCTCCAACTGCAAAATGAACAGTAGGGGTGACAGCAGGCATCCCTGTCTAGTCCCTCTAGCCACCCTCAAGGGCTCCGACTGAGTCCCATTGGCCAGAATAACCGTTTTGGGATCAGCATAAAGGAGACGCAGTGCCTGCATGTAAAAATCACCAAACCCCATCCGGCCCAGTATTGTAAAAAGGTAGCCCCACTCTACTCTATCAAATGCCTTTTCAGCATCAAAATTAATGGTAAGATAAGAGATATCCATTTGACGGCATATAGTCATAGCTATCAACACTCTTCTGATGTTGGCTAGTGTGTATCTCTGCCTCACAAATCCAACTTGATGGTCCCCGACCAGGGAGGGAATTACAACAGCTAGTCTATCCACTAGAATTTTGGCTAGGATTTTAACATCCACATTTAGCAGGGAAATGGGTCTATAGGACTCTGGAAGAAGGGGGTCCTTCCCCTCTTTGGGAATAAGAGTAACATATGCCAAATTCTCATTCGGGGGAAGGAGCCATGGGTAATTGATTCCATAAATCCTGCCGCCAAAGGGCCCGCTACCTGATCCTGAAGCAGTTGAAAGAATTCCGCTGTATACCCATCCGGGCCGGGAGCCTTTAAGGGCCTGAGGCCCCGTATAACCAGACGGACTTCATCTTCAGTAATAGGACCATTTAATCATAGCTTCTGCTCATCCGTTAACCTTGGGAGGGAGAGAGTAGAGCAGAACCGCTCATAAATCTCATTATTACCCCCTGCCGAGGTGTACAATTCCGCATAAAAATCCTGAAAAAGTTTTAGTATAGCAGGGGTATCCCTAACAAGCTCACCTTCAGGGGTGGTGAGTGCTGGGATATGGCGACGACTGCGGGTGGACCGTATAAGATTGGCCATCATGCGACCAGCTTTGTTTGCATATTGATACAGGTGAAACTTATAGTAAAGTATACTTTTTTTCGCGCGCTGATGTAGTAAGGAATTTAAAGCCGCCTGGGCAGAACGATATCTATCTCTGGTTTGTGGTGTCGCTGACACATTCATGTCCCCCCTAGCTTTGTGAAATTGTTGGCTTAATGCCAATATCCTTTTGTTAAGTACTTTTCGTCGATGGGACACATAGGAGATTATTTCACCCCTAAGAACCGCTTTTGCCGTACTCTAGAACAACGCCGGTTGAGAAACGTGAGCGTTATTAAGAGTTGCGTATTCCACTCATTTGGCCCGTATATGCTCGCAAAATTGTATATCATTGGCCAGAAAATAAGGGTATCGCCAAAGCCTTGTGACAGGTTGCCCCCCCCCCCCGAAAACTGGAAATCCACCCAAATCGGGGCGTGGTCCGAAACTACGATGTTGTCAATCACCGCGTCCTGGACCTGTGAGAAAACACGCGTACTGATTAAGAAAAAATCTAAACGTGAGTGAGAGGAATGAGCGCGTGAAATATGCGTGAAATCACGTTCGAACGGATGTAAGATCCGCCACACATCCAACAGTTGTAGCTTATCCTCCAGCATCTTAGGACCCTGTCCCAGCCCCTGTTCTCGCTGGCGAGCTGGGCAGGCATCCAAGTCTCCATCTCTGACTGTATTGAAGTCCCCACCTACAATCAGTGTCACTGTTAAGAAAGGAATCAGGTGAGCGTAAAGCCGCCTGAAAAACTGGGGAGAATATGTATTAGGGGCATAAACATTACAAAACACTACTGTTTGGTCATAAAGCTCAGTGATTAAAATAATGAAACGCTCCTGGGGATCTGCTATTTCCTGCCGAATCTGCAAGGGTAGGCGCTTGTGAATTAGAATGGCTACCCCTGCCGACTTAGAGGAAACTCCCGTTGCTCTCACCTCCCCCACCCAGTCCCGTTTTAATTTCGCATGCTCAGGCGCTGTTAAATGTGTTTCCTGAAGAAACGCCACTGATGCCTGCTTCTTTTTCAGCACATCTAAAACCTTAGACCGCTTAATAGGCGTATGTAAACCACAGACATTCCAGGAGATCACTCGAGTGGGACTACTCAAAACTTAACCCACAGTAATTAGATATATATCGTGCACCCCAATATAATTCAGTGAAAGCCCTCCCAGCTAAGGCTTTCACCCTCCTGCACCATGTCTCCCCGATCCTACAAGCATTCACAGTATCCATAACCAAGCCCACACATTCATCCATTCACACTCACTTCTACCTTTCCCCCCCATATGATCCCCCCTCTGTCCCTCCCTTGTCCCATCCCCCCAGCTCCCCAACCACACATGGGTCCCCTTCTGTATCTCCATATCAGCTACTCCCTCTATACCTCCCCCTGAGGAGATTAGAATCACACACAGACGTGTCTGGGCACCGTCCCGACCCCACTTGTAAAGGTGTCCAGAGGTCCGCTCTATGATACAGAGGCACCTGTGAAAGGAGGACCCCCTACCACCTTCTTAGTCACATATGAGATTTTCCCACCCCACGGAACCAATACCGTAACCATAGGCAAGGTGAACAATGGCATTGTAATAAAAAAAAAAACAGCAGAACCACCCCAGTCCACAATTGCCAAGTATGATATCAAGTCATTTCTACCAATCCATCCGAGGGCTAGCGCCCACAACACTCAAGTCCATTGCAGTAACTTCCAAAGTCCTGTCGGGGACTGGAGCAGTACCACATAACCTCTTGCCAAAGTAATGAACATTAGCTGGTAGGACAACGCTGGCATAGTCTGGGAGTAGTGCAGAGAACAAACACGCGTGGCATCTGAACCTGGCAACAAGCCTAAAAAAAACCCTGCAAACTGTTTCCAGTCAGAATCATGACCAACAGACAGACTCAGGCCACCAAAACTCCGAACTCCAAGCCAGCCTGGGAACTCAGACTGGTGTCGCAGAGTGACCATTCCCAGTTAGATATAGACTTCCATCAAGTGGCTAGGGTATCCACAAAGGCCTGTGCTTTCTCCACCAATTCAAAGTTGTGCACTCGCGCTGCATGCCAGATCCTCAGCCGCGCTGGATAAATCAGAGCGAATTTTAGGCCCCTGTCATGCAAAGTAGAACAGACCTGGGAAAAACTCCGTCTGCTCGCCGAGACTGAGGCAGAGAAATCTTGAAAAATGCGTATGGATGCGACTGGTAGCTTAAATTCGTTTTTCTTTGCGAAGCCCTCCATATCTCCATTTTATGCACCGAGTTTAGAATCTTTGCAATGACCAACCTCGGCCGAGGTATATTCTGTTGCTTTATACCCAGGCGGTGGGCTCTTTCCACTATCAACTTCCCCTGGAGATGCGGCAAGTCCAGTGCCTCTGGAAACCAGGATTCCAACACAGAGGACTGGTCTTCGAGGCTCTCTGGAAATCCCAGAAAACAAAGATTGTCTCTGCGGGCCCTATTCTCTAAGTCTTCCACCTTCGCAGCCAAGGCCTTAATAGCTGCCGCTTGCTCCACCATCTTGCCTGCACTAGTCATGCCTGTGTCTTCCAGGGCTGATATGCGTTCCTCAGCAGCAGTTAGGCGAGGCGGTATGGCAGCTAGAGTGTCCTGGACCTCCCCCCAACTGGTCAGTAAGCCCAGTCCACCTTTCGTCCAGGGCCTCTCTGATCGCCTCCTTAATTCCCTCTAACGTTATCGGCATCGGGGGGGGGGAGGGGGTTCACTCACTGCGGCCACCATCTTGTCCTCTGCCCCTCGCGCTTTTTATTTGTCCTTTTTTGTTCCTTTAGCAGAAATCAACTCCCCCGTTCTTGTCAGCGATCGGACAGCGGGGCTAAGTCTAGCCTCCACAAGCGTCGGGTGCCCTATTTAAGAGGAAGAACGTGGTCTTTTGAAACGCAGTCGTTGAGACTGGCCCGGAGCCGAGCGAAAGCACGTCCGCTCCGCTAACACATCACGTGATTCCCTCTAGGAGTGCTTATTTAAAGAGGAGGTGGGCTCTTCCCTTGCCTTTTCAATCAGTGCATTTATCTTATCTGGGATTTTACTGGAGATAATAACAATATTCCTTCCAGGAAGTTAAAAGGCATTTTAGGTCCAAATAATGATTATGGGCTAAGGTATCACTTTCGCTCATAGGTAAGAGACTAATTTTTTTTTTTAAGTGATTCCTCTCACACTTCCAGAATTCTTCAGCCTTTTACATTTTTTCTAACAAATGTCAAGAAAACATTCCATGGCCTTGGCTAAAATTTATGTTTATCTGATCTTGTCCTGTCTCTTACCTGGGCAAACGTCTTCAAATTTGCATTTAATCACTGTAAGTTTCACACACATATATCCCATTCAATCTTTTTTTTTTTGTAATTTATATTTTATTGAATATATAAATATTTATGACATACAATGTCAAAATGAAATACAGATATCTATTTTCTTGAAATATAATCAAAGAAATATCATTGGATAGTACACCATTACAGGTAAATAAAATAACATAGATTTTGATCCAACCATCCATTTATTTCCAATAAAAATTACAATTTCTAATAGATATCCTATTTACCATGAAATTTTAGCAGTAAACAATTTATAATAAAGGAGCATTATTTCCTAACAATAGATACTATTTCTAAGAAATGGGAAGTAAGCCCTCTTACTTTTAATGTATGGAAATTTTTTTTAAGCCAACAGTACTCCCCACTAACTTTTTAGCTTCTAGAAATATTTTTAGATCTTCTGGTTTATGATATATATACCTTTCATTATTCAATCTCATTAAACATTTACAGGGATATCTCACTACTATCTGGGCTCCCAATTGTGTAGCTGTCTCATAGCCAGAAACTGTTGTCTTCTATGTTGAATGACCTTGGCTATATCTGGATAAATCCAGATCGCATGACTGTGAAATTTAACAGCTCTATTACGCAAAAACAATTTAAAGACTGTGGGGTGGATGTATCAGGAGAGAGAGAGAGAGAGAGAGAGAGAGAGAGAGAGAGAGAGAGAGAGAGAGAGAGAGAGAGAGAGAGAGACTGGCCATAATATCATGGCCCATAGGTAGGTATTTGTATCCCTATGTTAGGCCCACCTAGTAACTCGAGGTGGGGTTTAGGTAAGAGTGTAGGGGGTTAGGGGCCACTTTGACATTCTATGTGACACCTACGAACAGAACAGTGGTCTCTTGTGAAGATTTGCTGGCCTTCGGAGTGAGGAAACTCACTCCAAGATGAGATTTGGGCAAGGTTCTCTCAACCTAGCTTGATGGACTATCTACCTGGGTAACATCAAGCTAGGTTGAGAGAACCTTGCCCAAATCTCATCTTGGAGTGAGTTTCCTCACTCCGAAGGCCAGCAAATCTTCACAAGAGACCACTGTTCTGTTCGTAGGTGTCACGTAGAATGTCAAAGTGGCCCCTAACTCCCTACACTCGTACCTAAACCCCACCTACCATACTGATACAAATACCTACCTATGGGCCAGGCTCTCTCTCTCGCACCCCCCCCCCCCCCCCGGACCCGTCAATTCATGTGAAATAGGGCTTACGGGAGACTGCCATTTGCGATGAAACCTTACCGCAAGGTCACGGCAGCTATCGCACAGCCTAACGCAATCCAAAGAGGTGTAGTTAAAATCGGCGTTATGGCTGTGCGATAGCTCTTCGCAAACAGGCTAACCCAGCCCACTCTCCGACCCTATCTCCTCCTATTTTCTGAATTTGCATCGCGATCGCATGTGTTAAACACGTTTTCACATGTGTTAAGGGCTTATCGCATGTGTTAACGGGGCTTTTTGCATGCGATAAGCCCTTAATGCATGCGAAAACGCCTTATCTCATTTTGATAAATGAGCCCCTGTGTCCCTATCTGAGGGGAATGCAAATTTTACCAACACAGTTCCTCTTTTTTCCACAATCTCTTCCTTAGAAGTCTCAAGTAATTCAGTTACGTTCAGAGGAGATGTTTGATCTTCAATCACATTATTAGCCATAATATAATATATCTTTACAAGAGGAGGAGTGGCTTCTGCTGGTATTTTTAGTATTTCATTCATATATTTTTTAAATTGATCTTGTAAAGATGTTAATCTTGTCAGTGGAAAATTAATAAGTATCTAGATTCATTTTCTAATCTTTCAAGATTTTTCATCTGAATCATTTCCCAGCTTGAACTTTCTGAATTTTTAATACTTTTTGTTCTAAGTCCTCCAATTGTAGATTTTGTTTTTCAATTTGTTGTTCTGTTTTTGAAACCTGATTATTCATTTCCATCATAACATTTGTTAGCTTTGATATAGCTTTTTCTAAAGTCACAATTGCTGACCAAACAGAGTCCAGTGTAATTACTGAAGGTTTTTCTAAAATTTTAGCAGGAGCTATGCTGGCTGGTTCTGTATCTCCAATATCTAACACTTCCGTGTTTTTATTGGAGAGCCTCTCATCTGCCCCCATCAATGCCTTTACTCTTTGCTCTTCCTTATTTGTTTTCCCCACGTCCAGAGATAATGCATTATTAACGCCTGCCATTTCAGGAGATATTCCTTTTTCAGAATGAACTTTTTCCCTAGAGCTGGCCGAAAAGGGTGGTGAGGGAGTTGCCGGTGCCCCTGGGCTGAGTGAAATTGGTGAATCCAGTTGTTGCTCCATAACTGGAATCACAGCGCTTCCCTCAAGGGTTCTTTCAAGGACTGGAGTGAAAAAAACTCTCAATTTTTACTTGAGAAGGGTTTGCTGGGGAGGATGTTGCAACTGCCTCCCTCAGCTTGCCCTTCCTTTTAGTATGGGGCACATTTATATACCAGCAAAGAAAAGGTCAATTAGAAATCTCTGAGAGCAATCAAAACTTCCCAGCTTAATTATAATTGTTACTGCTATATGGAGGTTTAGGAGAGAGAAAGCCAACAAAAATACATTAACTTACTTTTAAGGTGGAGGAGTCTCGAAGGGCAGTTTTCCGGGCAAAGCCGCGCGCGGCTTGGATGACGCGCGCGCCCATGGCAGCTGCGCGCCGTAAATGGGCCGATTTTATGTGGCCCTCAACGATGACGTCAGTGAGCGGGGTTATGCGGATTCCGTCGGGGCTAGGCTTCCTCCTTACCCCCGAAGCAGGCAATCAATTCGCAAGTGCAAAAAGGCAGTCCCGGCCACTTCCTGGTTCGGCTCCTTTCTCCTCCACCTCACAGAGACACCATAAATGGGCCGATTTTATGCGGCCCTCAACGATGATGTCAGTGGGCGGGGTTATGTGGATTCTGTCGGGGCTAGGCTTCCTCCTTACCCCAGGAGCAGGCAATCAATTCACAAGTGCAAAAAGGCAGTCCCGGCCACTTCCTGGTTCGGCTCCCTTCTCCTCTACCTCCCCATTCAATCTTAAATGTGCTTATACCTTCCCTCAGTGTCCTTTTTTCCTGTAAAAATGTCACTTAGACTCTGTGAAAGAGTAGCTGCTCTGAGCTCCTTCTCTGAGCTGTGCCCCACATCTCTCTCTGCACGTGCTGCTCCTCTCTCCAAAAGGTGGGGGCTGCTTTTGCAAAACTGAAAGTAAAATCTCAGCAGCTCTGCTCCTCCTTCTTAGCTGAAGGGGTGGGGAGCTCTCGCAGTAGCCTGCACATCTCCCCCATGCAGTAACATATTGAGAGAGAAATGAAAAAGCATGCCACATCCCAGCAATGCTTTCTTTTACAGCTCCAGGACTCAGATCGTCACTCCCTTATTTTCATATTTTAACCTCTGTTGGAGAGGAAAAGCCCATTTCAGTATGGCCTTCAGTTCTCAGATTTATGTAGGGCTTGATTCAGTGGAAGCCTCCCTCTGTGTCATGGGACATTGTGATGGTTCTAACCTAGCTGATGAAAGCCCCACCCCCACCCCCCTTTGAGTTTCTGAACTCTTGTGAGCTCAGATGAGTTCCAGATCTTTCTGGTTTACCCTGCTTAACCTTTTGGAACTGCTTTTTAAATATTAATTTTATTTCATTTGTATTTATTAATTGTGTTTTGAATTGTTAGGGAAATGTGCTCTGCTCGGTACTAGGCGCAGTCACGTGACCCACATGTGTGACTGACGAACTGTTGTCTTTTACAGATGAGCAGACTTCAGAGGCCCATTGCCTCCACTGGGCCTCTGTATCTCTGAAACAAACACAGGATTCATTATGACACTCCTAAAACAGATCTGAAATGAAAATTCTTTCTTTAGCCTTAAGATAAACATTTTCAGAATAATAATAACATCCAGTGTGGGAGCTTCCCATTAATGACTGATATGATAAGGGCTTTGTCCCCATCACCAAAGCACTAACTCCTTGACGTCTGTTATTACTTAAACATATTGAGACTCATTTACAATTACTTCTTTGCATTAGTATTATACCAATAGAGCCAGCGCTAAGTAAATCAGAGAATTTACAGCCCTGTTAGTGCTGTGATTAAACATCTATTTACCAGAGGTTGTAAATTGTGCCCTATTAATGTACCTTACTGGTGCATCTTAAATTTTTTTCTATTATTATTAAATTTTTAAATTTATCTTACATACAAATTAAGAATTGCAAACATTTGTAATTCAAAATAAATAAGATATGTTGTGAAGAAAACAATACATCTAAGATTATTCTCTACAAAATTACATAGACATGCATATTTCCCAAGCTATTAGTACAAGGGGGAAACCAAGGCAAAAATATACTTCAAATGAAAAAAGAAAAAATGGTGACTCATAGTGACAGTGGGTTGCTGATTGCAGAATTAAACTCACAAACACCTCAGAGCATGATCCCATTTACAACTTCACTGGAAAACAATGGAAACATCTCAGGTCTTATCCTCAAGAAAGAAACCTCAGTTTCCAGAGCTTAAAAACACATTTGCAGGAAATCAGCATCTCTAGAAAAGCCTTCCTCTTACTCTATGAATTCCTACAAGCATCTTGGGAATCCTTGACTTTCTGACCATATGAAAAACAGCAACTAAGGATAACCTAAACACCTAGTCAAGAACAAAAGATGGCTGTCTCAGAGCTGAGTCATCAGATTGTCCAGTGATTCCAACAAATTAATACCTTCCTTTTCCTGATTATCAATACATTTAGAGGTTGGGATATCATAAACCCTAGAGAGGTAGGAAGGTCAGGTTCTAGAGGAGCATAAAAATGTCTATCAAATGTTTCTTCAGCATCTCTGCTGGTGAGGTAAGGATAGAATTTGGAAAATTAAAAAATTCGGAGATTGTAGATTTATTTTCCTTATAGCATTCTCAAGGATCTCAGACTTACTATTATAGAAATATATATTGTCTTATATCAGAGACACATTGGAGGTTTGCAAAGCTGAAATCTCCCCCCCCCCCCCCAATCTGTATATTCTAATAGCCATGTTCTTAGTGCTGTAATTTAGTCACTGAGTCTACAAAGACAGACTATAGCAGAAACATACAAGTAGTTAGAGTTCATCCTGCCAATCATGGTCTATATTTCTTCAGCTGAAACATTGTTTAGGGCTATCAGGTCCTTCCAGTTTGAGATTTCCCCTGCAAACTGTCTCCATTAGCTTCTGTTCCAGTCTCTCTGTGAAAGAGAGGTGTGGGAGGGCTTTGCAAACTTTCTTTTCTTTAAAAAAAAAAAAAAAAGTTTTCTTTCTAGAGATCAGTGGGAAAAACCTCAATTTCCCATGGCCTCTAATCTGCAGAGCTGAGGCCAGTGCTAATGCTAAGAATAATGAGGTTGATACTGAGCAAGCAGAGGAGTGGGAAATTTGCCCAGGTGGGTTTAATTGGATATTCGGCGGAACTTAGTTGGCTAAGTGTTTGGTTGAATATAACCGGCTAAAGTCTCCCTCATAAACTTAACATGGGTAACTGTAGGTCAGTGATTCACGCAACCAGTCTTACACAGGTAAGTTTATCTGGCTAGCACTGAATAACAGTGCATGCTGGATCACTTTTAGCCATGACCCTCGAACGCCCCTGTGCTGCCTCTTTATATTCATCCCTAATCCCTTCCCTTCCTACCACCATCTGACATAAGAAAAAATCTCAAGTGGCCAATGCCAAACTCTCCAGAAGATTCCAGAAGGCCTTTAGCCAGGCATCTCTTACGTAGTTAAAATTTTGCTGCTGAGAGGAGCAGGAAATTTGAAACGTATGAAGTCTGGGCAGTTCAAAAGTTCTCATTCAAACCCTTTGGAATATTAATCTCAATGCTGGCATCAGACCTAGTCCCATACAATTGATGCCTCTATTCTGCAGCATATAATTAATTTAAACTTTCCCTGTAAATTGGTCAGTTTGTAAATTTAACACCTCTGTACACACTAGCACTATTTTATTTATTTACATATTTAAGAGCATTTAAAGCCCGCTATTTCAGAAATCTGTTCATAGCAATTACAGTATAAAATTTAAACATAAAAACAATGTCAGTCAAATAAAACACATCATGACATAATTCTAACATAAGCAAAGATCTGAAATCTGACAATTAAAGTTACAGTATAAACATAACCTAGGCATAGATCCTCAGAACTGACAAAGAGCAAAGGAAGGCCTATGATCATCACATATGGGCAAATACTTGGTTATGAAAGAAAACAAAACAGGTTTTGACCTATTTTCTAAAACACACATAAGCAGGCTCTAAGCATATTTCTAATAGCATTGAATTCCAAAGGCTCAGTGCCATCCAAGAAAATGTTCCATTTCATGATTCTGTCAGCTGCAGTTGCTTCACTGAATGAATACACAGGCATGCCTCATTTGTTGATCGTAAGGCCTGACTGGGTATATTCTGTTTGCCGTAAACTGGGCCCACTGCTTTAGCTCCTGGCTTTGTAAATGATCCCCAATATGTTATAGCTTGAGGTTATATCAGCATATAAATATTTTAATAGAGATGCCAATAATTTGTGGTTCTTCCTAAGCCAATTGTCTGTGTATACACAGTAATATTTACAATGAGATAAGTCTGTCTATGGAAATACTGTAAAACCTTGAACAAACTGTAGCTTATATTTAGACAATTTGTACTGATTTGTAAAGGCACCTTTAATGAATAAAGCTCTATAAATAACTCATTTGGCATACTGTTTTTTTGGATTTCTGCCTCAGCTTAAGAAGCGTAGAGATTTAAAATCCATCTAGTGAGCTGATGCATTACTTAGGAAGGGGAACAGAAGAGGCATCAGAGCACAAAAAGAGATGATTAACCAAAGTCCCTTCTACAGCAAGTTAGCACTTTCAAATAAAGTTGAATGTCAAAACTATTCAAAATACTTGAAAGAAAACTTATAAATAATTGAGGTAAGAATGGAGATAATGCACTTACTTATAAGCAGGGATGTAAACAGATTATCATTCTTACCCATGTTGTATTGATTAGAGATGTGAATCGTGTCCTCTATCGTCTTAACGATCGATTTCGGCTGGGAGGGGGAGGGAATCGTATTGTTGCCGTTTGGGTGTGTAAACTATCGTGAAAAATCGTTAAAATCGTGAGCCGGCACACTAAACCCCCCTAAAACCCACCCTGACCCTTTAAATTAAATCCCCCACCCTCCCGAACCCCCCCAAATGCTTTAAATTACCTGGGGATCCGGCGGTGGTCCAGAACGGCGGCGGTCCGGAACGGCCCCCTCAATAGAATCGTGTTGTCTTCAGCTGGCGCCATTTTTCAAAATGGCCACCGCAAAATGGCGGCGGCCATAGACCAACACGATTCAACTGCAGGAGGTCGTTCCAGACCCCCGCTGGACTTTTGGCAAGTCTTGTGGGGGTCAGGAGGCCCCCCCAAGCTGGCCAAAAGTCCCTGGGGTCCAGCGGGGGTCCGGAAAACGATCTCCTGCCGCGAATCGTTTTCCGTACTGAAAATGGCGCCGGCAGGAGATCGACTGCAGGAGGTCATTCAGCGGGGGTCCGGAACCCCCGCTGAACGACCTCCTGCAATCGAATCGTGTTGGTCTATGGCCGCCGCCATTTTGTGCCGCCATTTTGAAAAATGGCGCCGGCTGAAGACAACACGATTCAATTGCAGGAGGCCGTTCCGGACCGCTGCCGTTCCGGACTGCCGCTGGACCCCCAGGTAATTTAAGGCATTTGGGGGGGGGTTCGGGAGGGTGGGGGATTTAATTTAAAGGGTCAGGGGTGGGTTTTAGGGGGTTTTAGTATGCTGGCTCACGATTTTCACGATTTTCACGATACTTTAAACACCCAAATGGCAACAATACGATTCCCTCCCCCTCCCAGCCGAAATCTATCGTTAAGACGATCGAGGACACGATTCACATCTCTATTGGTATCTCACTGGTGTTGTAGGCAGCGATGACTTCCTGGCAGAAGTGGTATTCAGTAGCAAGTCCGGAGACGAGGGCCCTCGAGGAGCGAGTACCGGTTCCAGACTGTGATCTGAAAAGCAAAGAGAACGAGGCCCCCGAGGAGCGGGTACCCTTGGTAAGTCCGAGGAGGCAGAGTAGCTAGGAGCATAAGAAAACCAGTCCTTGCTAACTCGATTAGTTAGCAATTTCAGAGACTTTAAATATCCAGTGGAGATGACGTCACCTCAGGAGATGCCCCTGAGGTTCGCGCCACTGCTGGTACTTGAGTCGGGGCCGTGCCACGCACGCGCCCTTAGGCTGCTGGGAAACATGGCGGAGTGCGGCGTCTAGCCGATCTGAGGATGCCGGAGAAGAACGGCACGATGACGCCGCGGAAGCCAAACTTCCAGGAAAAAAGGGAGTCGCCAAATAGGTAAGTTGGGTGTAGTGGAGACGTCGGGCAGCGACGGTCGCAACACAGTCAGACAATTTCTATCCACTATGGGGCACATTCTGTAATAATACAAAACCCTTAAAAAGAGGCACTAAAGACACTGTTTTGGTATTGCAAGTTTAGCAAACCTGCAATACCAAAACAACATTAACTCCCAGATCTCAAACAGCAACATCTCTACCTATGAATAGGCATCATTGCACATGCACCAGAACACCAATACACATTCTATTGGAAAATAGTGCAATCAGGATTGCTACAGATCACTTTACAGAAATTATACACTAGAAGAGTATATCGCCCTGGTCACACATGCAAAACACAAACATATTTCACCAAATACAGAATAGGTGACCCCCAATTTAGAAATGGAAATATGCATTAAAAAATGGAACCAGAGAAAGAGAAATGCATTTCCTCTTGTGCAGAGCAATATTCAAAGTTAGAGATACACATTTCCAAAGATTACATATTCCAATAATTATTAAAATGAAAATAAAATACCTTTTCTTCTGCCTTTTATTGTTTATCATTTTATTTTTCTAATTGCTTTATGACATGGAGTGGGGAATCAGCTGGATGGGAAATTTCCCCAACAGGAGCAGAGCCAGACTCTAGGGCAAATCCAGACACGGTCTTCTGCCTGACCAGCTGCTTCCCTCTTGGTTTGAGCTCACATATTCTGGTGGCTGGCAGGGCTTTCCAGGAGTAGTACATAGTAGGCTGGGTTCTGGGAAGGCTGGGTCAGATGAAGTCAGTGTCCAAGCAGAAATTCTGGGCAGGTAGCGAACAGATGAAATCAGGATCCAAGCAGGAGGTGAAGGTAGGCAGCGACAGACGAAGTCAAGACCAGAGACAGTCCAAGCCAGCTAAAGATAAGCACAAGGGATGCTTGCTAACAGGGAAGGCAAGGTGAAGCAGCACCAGGGAACCAGGCAGGAGCAGGGGACAAGCACAGGAGACAAGGGTTGGAACAGGAGGCAAGGCTTGGGACTGGAAACAGGGACTGGAACTGGTGATAGGGCAGGCATGGGAGACAAAGGCTGGAATCAAAGGCCCACAGAGAGGACCAGGAAGAAAAGGATAGGCAGGGTAGAACAAGGCTTGTACTGGATAGGGCCATGAGAAAAGGACAAGGAATTTACAGACACAGGCTAACAGGGAACTAAAGCAAAGCAAGAAATATATAAGACCAGACAAGGGAGAACCAGACAAGGAGGCCTAAGCAGGTCACAAGGGAAGGCTGAATGGGGGGTGGATCCAAGATGGCCTCACAGTGATTTTGGCCAGCGTGAGGCTCTGTGGGTGAAAGTTAATTTTTCCTGCTAACTTTTTTCCTTTTGGATGGGAAGAAAGTGGAAGCCGAGGGGGGAGCCCTACCCTGAGGACCCCAAGACGCCGCTATTTACAGGACCCATGGATGCCCACGTTGTCCGCGGAGAACATCAGCAAGTGGGAACGCAGCCGCTGGAGAGTGGGGGCTCACTATCACCTTTAAGTCCCGCTGAGGGTATCCCGCTAGGAATCCCGCTGCCGAGAGAAGCACCACTGGAACAGCAGGTACAGCACCAGACCAAAGAGTCGAGGAACTGTTCCTGGCAGGGACCGCAGGAGGCACGACGGCAGCGCTGAGCCCAGTTCTTCCGGGGCAACTCGATGAGGAAGAAAGACCAGCGCTCAGAGAGACGGGAAGAAGCGAAGATTTTCCCATGGATTCTTTACTTGCGAGTGGGGTAAGACCTACCATTTTTTCTTTGGAGACGATCTGGGAAACTATAACAGATATGAAAGCATCTATCTTGCGATTATTGCAACCGATTAAATACTAGTTTAAAATCTATGGAAGAGAAAGTAGAAATACTGACTCA
This sequence comes from Rhinatrema bivittatum, assembly GCF_901001135.1. Taxonomy (NCBI): domain Eukaryota; kingdom Metazoa; phylum Chordata; class Amphibia; order Gymnophiona; family Rhinatrematidae; genus Rhinatrema; species Rhinatrema bivittatum. The sequence goes on along the minus strand of NC_042621.1, from coordinate 148,958,362 downwards.
AGCCAATGTTAATTTGGAACAGTGGGTGAAAATTAATAGTGAGCAGATTAAAGAAATTCAACAAGTGCAGACTGTGATGATAAAGGAAAAGAAGAATATGGCTGCAAAGATGGAAAATATTGAAAATCAATTAAAAAGCAGGAACCTAAGATTTATTAATTTTCCGCAAGTACCTCAGATATCTCCTAGAGAGACTTTTAGGAGATATCTTCGGGAAGTGCTTCGAATGGAAGAATCAGCTATTCCACCACTTTCGAGAATATTTTATCTGCCAAAAGTCAAGAACCAAATAGAACAGTGAGATCCAGTCGATCAAGAAAATCCAAGAGTTGATGTTCCAATAGATATCTCGGCATTTTTAGAGGTATCAGATACTGAACAAGCTACTCCTGCCACTTTAATTATCACTCTGGCCTTAGAGCCAGACAAGAACTGGTTGCTAAGATTATGTTTAAGACAAAGGAATGTAGTTTTTTTGGGATGTAGAATAAGGGGTAGATTTTCAGAGCCCTGCTCGCCTAAATCCGCCCAAAACCGGGCGGATTTAGGCGAGCAGGGCCCTGCGCGCCGGGAAGCCTATTTTACATAGGCCTCCCGGCGCGCGCAGAGCCCCGGGACTCGCGTAAGTCCCGGGGTTCTCGGAGGGGGGCGTGTCGGGGGCGTGTCGGGGGGCGGGCCCGGTCGTCGCGGCGTTCCGGGGGCGTGTCGGCAGCGTTTTGGGGGCGGGTACGGGGGCGTGGCTACGGCCCGGGGGCGTGGCCGCGCCCTCCGTACCCGCCCCCAGGTCGCGGCCCGGCGCGCAGCAGGCCCGCTGGCGCGCGGGGATTTACGTCTCCCTCCGGGAGGCGTAAATCCCCCGACAAAGGTAAGGGGGGGGTGTAGACAGGGCCGGGTGGGTGGGTTAGGTAGGGGAAGGGAGGGTAAGGTGAGGGGAGGGCAAAGGAAAGTTCCCTCTGAGGCCGCTCCGATTTCGGAGCGGCCTTGGAGGGAACGGGGGGAGGCAGCGCGGCTCGGCGCGCGCAGGCTATACAAAATTGATAGCCTTGCGCGCGCCGATCCAGGATTTTAGTGGATACGCGCGGCTCCGCGCGTATCTACTAAAATCCAGCGTACTTTTGCTTGAGTCTGATGCGCAAGCAAAAGTAGGCTGATCGCGCTTCTTTTAAAATCTACCCCTAAGTGTTCCCAGACGTATTGAAAGATACTCAAAAGAGAAGGAAGGCGTTCCTTCTCTTGAAACCACAAGTGTTGTTAATAGAGGGGTCCTTTTTCCTCAAGTACCCGTGTAAATGTATTATAAAATATGCAAATAATACTTATGTTTTTTGAACCCCCACAGCTTACACAATTTCTTATAGGGAAAACTCCGCCAACACCTATAGGCAACAGCACTGTGATAAGTCCCTCATAGAAATAATAGGTTCTCTGGAACTGTGTTTGATTTCCTTAGCAAGTAAAATATATTTTAGGTTGTGAAACCCTCCCCCCCCTCAATTCTGAGGACTTAATTTAAGAGAATATGTATAAAATTATGTAGAAATATTGTTTCTTCTTTATCTTTTGCTTTACTATTCTCTGTATTTTCCTACAAGAATTTATCTTGTGATTGTTTTGTTAAAATGCATAAAGAAAAAAAAAAAAAAAAAGGGAAGGCTGAACAAGACTAGTAGGCCCGAAGGTCACAGGGCAGTGCAAGGAGGCCCAGGAAGCCACAGAACAGGGCAGGAAAGTCAAGGCTACAATGTAAGGCACAATATGAAGGCACAGGAGCCATGCAGAAGCAAAGCAAGGCAAGATAGGCCAATACAAAGAGCCGAAGTGACTCGATGAAGAGGCACCAAACTGTGGGAGAGGCATGGCTAAATAAGGTTGGCCCTACTGCATCATGGGAGAATTAAGGAGGTGGCTAGCACAGGAGAGGGATGTCTTCATGAGGACCTCTGCTGGTGGGGAGGCTGCCTAGCAACCAGGATTGTGGCACTTTAGTCCCATTTTTCCATTTTTTTCTTGTGATTGGGAAGATATCTTTTTAATTTGGGTAGATAAGATAGTTAGAACTTAAGATATGCCAAGGTGGGCTAAACTAAGGTCCATCGAGTCCAGCATACTGTCTCCCAACCTGTTTAGCCTTTCTTCATAGGGGAGACATTCCATTTCCTTTATCATTTTTGTTGCCTTTCTCTGGACTTTTTCTATTTCCGCTATGTCTTTTTTGAGAAGGGGTGTCCAGAACTGCACGCAGTACTCATGATTCAGTCTCATCATATATTAAAACAGAGGCATTATGATATTCTCCATTACATTCTCCATTTTTCTCTACATGATTCTTAATATTCTATTTGCTTTGCTTGAACACTGATCACAGCTGAGGATTTCAAAATACTGCCCACAAGGTCCTTTTCCTGGACGATGATTTCATATATGGAACCCAGCACTGTGTATCTGTAGTTAAGATTATTTTTCCCTTTGTGCATCACTTTGCACTGGTCCACATTAAACGTCTTCTCACACTTAGATGCCTAGTCTCTTAGTCTCACATAGTCCTTTAGAAATTCCTCACAATCTGCTGCTGTTTTAAGGACTTTGAAAAATTGTGGATCATCTGCATATTTTATCAGCTCACTCCTTGCACATTTGGCCTGATCATTAAGGAAGTGAACAGCAGATGTCTCAGAATAGAATTATGGGACACTCCACTATTGATCTTTCTTCATTTGGAAAACTGACCATTTAGTAGGGATGTGTAGGGGAAAAAAATGTGTTTTCGTTATTCGGTTTGTTTTTGGGAGGTTTATTTCCCCCAAAGTTTGGTTCATGGATTTATTTCCCCCAAAGTTTGGTTCATGGATTGCCAATAAATGAAAGCAAAGCCTCCCTCCCACCATCCCGGAAAAATGCCGGGGCCAGGATTCCCCCAGGCTTCCACTTACCTGATAAGGACTAGGCCAAAGCCTTAAAATTGCCTAGGTGGAGGCTACAGTAGGTTACCGTGGCCTCGGCCTATTTAAGAATGAAGCTTTGGCCTAGGCCAGAGCCTGAGCCCAGGCATGTTGCTGTGACCTGAGTTGGAGGCTGTGACCTGACACTGGGGCCTCGGCCAGGAGCTTGGGTCCCAAAGCCTGGGCCTCGGCCCAGGGTCAGACTCAGTCCTCAGAGCCCAAGCCTGGGAGTTCCTCTTCCGATCCTCTTTTTTTCTTTGGCTCTTCAACACCAAATGAAAATCTGCTGGGGTCTTGCCAGAGCTAATTATCTCTGGAGCATTCACCCTTGCAGATGGCACCATTTTGATGTACGGCCTTGTAAGGCATTGTTGTATATCAAATTGGTGCCCCAGCAGATGCCATTATTTGGCATTGAAAAGCGAAAGAAAGAAGAGGATCGGAAGAGGAGCTCCCAGGCCTGGGCTCTGAGGCCTGGGCTTGATCCTGGGCCAAGCCCCAGGCATCAGGATTCAGCCTCCTGACTGAGGCCCTGGTGTCAGGCCTGGGTCTGGGCCTAGGCCCTGGCATTGGGACCTAGCCTCTGGGTCAGGTTGTAGTGTCATGTCTGGCCTCTGGGTTGGGTCAAGTGTCAGTCCTAGGTCCGGGATGAGGCCCCAGTTCTGGGACCCGGCATTTGGGATGGGTTGCAGTGTTGGGCCTGGGTTTGGGCTCTAGCTTGGTCCAAGGCTCAGGCTCAGGACCTGACCTCCGTGTTGGGTCATGTATTAGGCCTGGGTCCGGTCTGAGGCCCTGGCACTAGAACTCAGCCTCTGGGTCAGGTTGCGGCATTGGGCCTGAGCTTGTCTCCAGCCTAAGCTGAGGACCAGGCATTGGGACTCTGTCTCTGGGTCAGGTCATGGTGCCCGGTCTAGGTCCAGGCTAAGGCCCAAGCACCGGGACCCAGTCTCCGGGTCAGGTCGCAGCATTGGCCCTTGGTCCAGGCCTAGGCCCCAGCATTGGGACCTGGCCTTCATTGGATATCCAACGGATCAGCTCCGTTTTTTTTTTTTTCAAGTTTCATGGGTCTTGGATGAGGCTCTGGCATCAGTCCATGCCTCTGCTGAGACTCCTGCATTGTGCTCTGCTTTGGGCCTTGGCCTAGACCCTAGGCATTGGGCCTAGGTCTAGGCCCAATGCATTAGTTTAAAATGTGACAAATGAATAAGGTTCATTTCATTCAAGAGGGGCCCCGATTTGATTCGGAGTCCCACAGAATGAAATAAATTAGCCTTATTTATTGCATTTTTCAGTTTCGTTTTAAACAAATGCACATCTTTAGCATTTAGTCCTACTTTCTCATTCCTATTTTGTAACCATTTCCCACTCCACAAAAGGGTACTGCTTCCTATCCTATGACTTTTTAATTTCTTGAGGAGTTTTTCATGAAGGACTGTCAAATCTTTCTTAAAATCCAATACAACAGATCAACTAGAATGTTTACCCCTTTGTTCCATGTAAACCGATTTGATATGACACCCGTCATGAAGGTCGGTATATAAAAAAATTAAATAAATAAATAAATAAAATAACATCTTTATTCACATGTTTTACTTACACTGTTAAAAATATCTAATAGATTTGTAAGGTCAGACTTCCTTTTCTTAAAATCATATTGATATTCCTCATTAAGTCATGTCTATATGGCCAGTAATTTTATTGTGAACAATTGATTAGCTTTTACCATTTTGCCTAGCAAAAGTGTCAGGCTCACTGGTCTATAATTTCTTGGATCATCCTTGGAACCCTTTTAAGAATTAGCATTACAGCAGCCACTCTCCAGTCTTCAGGTTCTGTGGCAGTGTTTGAAGAAAGGTTACAGATTACTAGTAATTCATTTGCAATTCCATATTTGAATTTTTCCATCCGGTCCTGGTGATTTTTCACTCTTTAGTTTGTCAATTATTTCTACTGCATCTTTTATTTTTCACAGTGATTTGCTTCAGTTGCTCAGATTCATCACCATCAAAAAAGATTTCTGGTATGGATAAATTCCCAATATCCTCCTCAGTTAAGAAATACTGATGCAAAGAATTCATTTAATTTTTCTGTTATCTACTTGTCCTCCCTGAGCCCCCTTTTCACCCCTTGGTTTTCCAGCGGTACAATTGACTTCGTTATGGGCTTCTTGCTCCTAATGTGTTTTGGAAAAAAACTTTTATTTGTTTTTACCTCTGTGGCAAGTTTATTTTCAGATTCTTTATTGACCTGTCTTATTATGATTATACATTTACCTTGCTAGTTCTTATGCTCTTTCTATTTTTCTAATTTGGTTCTATTCTCCATTCATTGAAATATGCCCTTTAGGCTTTAAATACCTCTTTCACCTCACGATTAAACCATGCTGGCATTCAGTTGGTTTTCCTTTGACTATTTTTTAATGCATGGAATACATTTTGTCTGGCTTCCAAGATGGTAATTATAAACAATGAACTAATAAACAAAAAGATTATGTAAACAAATTTGTATCAGACCTAACAATGTAACTCTTAAACTGATATCAGAATTTGAATGTGTTTAAGGTTCATTCCTCTGCCTCTTTCCTCGCAATGGGATTCAAGCAGACTCAGAGCGTGGCACGCATAATTCATAATCATTTACCAGTTCATATCTAACAATAGTGCCCCACTCCACTTAATTATCTCACACTCACAAGTTACTGATTGTAACCCAAATGATTCTTATCTTACCAAAATGAAATGTATTCTGCAAGGGGCATTTTGTAGGGGCCGTATTTAAGAGGAAAGAGTTTGTATGGCAATTCCTGATGTTAATGGTTCTTATCAAAAGTATTAGTGGCTTATGAGTGGCTAATAATTGAAGAAATGTATTATTTTAATTTTTTAAATATTTATTTTATACTGTATTATATTTTAGTGCACATCACTTTGGGAGTTTTTAACAGTAAGGTGATTAATAAATAAATGAAATAAATAAATAATGAATCAACAGATTGCCAAAACATTTCCGCCAGGATACCCTGGTCAACTCAGATAGAAAATAATTTTTTGTCCAACATAGACCTGCATTTTAGCATACATGCCTTCTTCGGGGTCAGTTGATTCAATCTCTGCAAGCCACACATACATATCTTAAAAGGACCATGTTTTTTCTGCCTGCTGGATGCTGCAGTCCTCCCCCTTCTCAGCTGTCAACTCATGGGCAGATGTTGTAAGTTTGCAACTTCTGTCTGAGAATGGCTACTGAGAAGGGGGAGGAACACAGCTTGCAGACTTCATGTCTACATCCCCCTACCCCCAAACAATGACCAAAGATGAGGTCTAACTGGGCTGCCATGGAGCCCATTCTGGGATGGCTGAAGATGAAGTCCGGCTGGGCCACTCTGGGGCTCATTTCACAGCGGCTGAAGTAAAAGCCCAGGCCATCATGGAGCCCATGCCATGACAGCCAAAGATGAGGTCCCAAAAAGCCACTACATATTTAGGGAAATATTAGAACAAATTTATGTGCAGTTTTAATTATTGGATGTTCTATTTGTTGGCTGATTCGGAATATTTATTTTTATTAGCATGGTTTTACTATTATGACTGATGTTTTATGAGGAATGGTGTGATTTTTTTCTTTGGTTGCACTGCATAATACAGTCAGCCTTGTTGCAGTTATCAGTTTAGTTATGGTATGTACATTTATATTTCTACTTTATGATCTCTTTTTTGTTCTGTTGAGAGACTGCAGGGTACAAATCCACTCCTCTTTTTGGAATTTTCATCACTTATAAGGTTTAAAATTCTTTAATGATGTCAATTTTACAATGAATACCTCTGAATGTGTCTGTAACAACACCCCCCCTAAGCCCAACTCACCTCCCAAAAACTCACCCCGAATCAGTGTCCCCTTTCAATGGGCCATATATAGTAGGGATGTGAATCGTGTTCCATATCGTCTTAACGATAGAAATCGTCTGGCAGGAGAAGAAAATTGTGTTAGGCACGATTTTTTAGTTAAAAAATCGTTAAAAATTGTTTTTTCCGATTAGTGCGCACTAACGGGAGTTAGTGCGCACTAACAGAAAATGATACAATTTGACACTTTTCAGGTCAGTTAAGGTCAGTTTAGGAATGAATATGTATTCCTATTGGCTGCCCTCTTATTTATTCATGTTACCAAGGTTCCCACTGACAATATATGGGGGATGGGAAATGGAAACAGTTGGTAGCTTGACAAAAAAAGTAATGTGATCAGTCAATGTGACTAGAACTTGTGCCCTAACCCTGATACCAGGGGTGTTGTGCTCTTCCTGCACACAGTGCCCTAACCCTGGCACCAGGGGTGTTGTGATCTTCATGTACACAGTGCCCTATCCCTATTAATACCAGGAGTGTTGTGATCTTCCTGCACACAGTGCCCTATTCCTGATACTGGGGGTGTTGTGATCTTCCTGCACACAGTGCCCTATCCCTATTAATACCAGGAGTGTTGTGATCTTCCTGCACACAGTGCCCTATCCCTATTAATACCAGGAGTGTTGTGATCTTCCTGCACACAGTGCCCTAACCCTGACACCAGGAGTGTTGTGATCTTCCTGCACACAGTGCCCTAACCCTGATACCGGGGGTGTTGCGATCTTCTTGCACACATCCCGGTATCAGGGATAGGGCACTGCATGCAGGAAGATCACAACACTCCTGGTATCAGGAATAGGGCACTGTGTGCAGGAAGATCACAACACCCCTGGTATTAGGGATAGGGCACTGTGTGCAGGAAGTTCACAACACTCCTGGTATTAATAGGGATAGGGCACTGTGTACTTGAAGATCACAACACCCCTGGTGCCAGGGTTAGGGCACTGTGTGCAGGAAGATCACAACACCCCTGGTATCAGGGTTAGGGCACAAGTTCTAGTCACATTGACTGATCACATTACTTTTTTTGTCAAGCTACCAACTGTTTCCATTTCCCATCCCCCATATATTGTCAGTGGGAACCTTGGGAACACCAGGGGTGTTGTGATCTTCCTGCACAAAGTGCCCTATCCCTATTAATACCAGGAGTGTTGTGATCTTCTTGCACACAGTGCCCTAACCCTGGCACCAGGGGTGTTGTGATCTTCATGTACACAGTGCCCTATCCCTATTAATACCAGGAGTGTTGTGATCTTCCTGCACACAGTGCCCTATCCCTAATACCGGGGGTGTTGTGATCTTCCTGCACACAGTGCCCTATTCCTGATACCGGGGGTGTTGTGATCTTCCTGCACGCAGTGCCCTATTCCTGATACCGGGGGTGTTGTGATCTTCTTGCACACAGTGCCCTATTCATGATACCGGGGGTGTTGTGATCTTCTTGCACACATCCCGGTATCAGGAATAGGGCACTGTGTGCAGGAAGATCACAACACCCTTGGTATTAGGGATAGGGCACTGTGTGCAGGAAGATCACAACACTCCTGGTATTAATAGGGATAGGGCACTGTGTGCAGGAAGATCACAATACCCCAGAGGAGTCAGGCAGCTCCCCCCTGTCTGTGAAGCCAGCCTCTCACTAGTAATGCAGGGAAGGAGCTGTTTCAGCCTCACCATCCTCCCCCCCCCTCACCCACACACCATTCACTGGCTGGGGCATGGGGGAGGGGAGGAGTGAGGGTCAGGAAGCTCCCCCCTGTCTGTGAAGCCAGCCTCTCACTAGTAATGCAGGGAGGGAGCTGTCTCAGACTTCACCATCCTCCCCCCCCCCCCCCTCACCCACACACCATTCACTGGCTGGGACATGGGGGAAGTCAGGAGTGAGGGTCAGGCAGCTCCCCCCTGTCTGTGAAGCCAGCCTCTCACTAGTAATGCAGGGAGGGAGCTGTCTCAGCCTTCACCATCCTACCCCCCCCCCCTCACCCACACACCATTCACTGGCTGGGACTTGGGGGAAGTCAGGAGTGAGGGTCAGGCAGCTCCCCCCTGTCTGTGAAGCCAGCCTCTCACTAGTAATGCAGGGAGGGAGCTGTCTCAGCCTTCACCATCCTACCCCCCCCCCCCTCACCCACACACCATTCACTGGCTGGGACTTGGGGGAAGTCAGGAGTGAGGGTCAGGCAGCTCCCCCCTGTCTGTGAAGCCAGCATCTCACTAGTAATGCAGGGAGGGAGCTGTCTCAGCCTTCACCATCCTACCCCCCCCCCCCTCACCCACACACCATTCACTGGCTGGGGCATGGGGGAAGTCAGGAGTGAGGGTCAGGCAGCTCCCCCTTGTCTGTGAAGCCAGCCTCTCACTAGTAATGCAGGCGGGATAGGGCACTGCATGCAGGAAGATCACAACACCCCTGGTATCAGGGTTAGGGCACTGTGTGCAGGAAGATCACAACACCCCTGGTGTCAGGGTTAGGGCACTGTGTGCAGGAAGATCACAACACCCCTGGTATCAGGGATAGGGCACTGAGTGCAGGAAGATCACAACACCCCTGGTATCAGGAATAGGGCACAAGTTCTAGTCATATTGACTGATCACATTACTTTTTATGTCAACTACCAACAGTTTCCATTTCCCATCCCCCCAACCATCACCTCAGTGGGAACCTTGGTAACATCAATAGATAAGAGGGCAGCCAGCCAATAGGAATACATATTCATTCCTAACTGACCTTTACTGACCTGGAAAGTGTCAATTTGTATCATTTTCTGTTAGTGCGCACTAATGGGAGTTAGTGCGCACTAACTAACACGATTTAACGATTTTTAATGATAAATCGTTAGAATTTCTATTGTATTGTGTTCTATAATGATTTAAGACGATATTAAAATTATCGGACGATAATTTTAATTGTTAAAAAACGATTCACATCCCTAATATATAGAGTATCAGACTGAGTCTCATAAAGTGGTTCTCTCTCTCTCTCTCTCCTCATGTTCACTGAACTCTTACTGAGGAGCTGTAACAAAGTTACATGTGAATATTAGAGCCTATGCACAGCAGTGCTAGAGCACCATTCTCAGCTATTTAAAATTCATGTGGCCACTTTTACATGCACAAGGCTTTTAAAATCTACCTCTTAGTGAGCACATGAGCAACATCTTGTGTATGTGTGTGCCTTTGTGTCAAAGAGGGAGTGATAGAATGATAATGTGTGTCTTTGTGTCTGAGAGAGAGTTAGCCTTTTCTTTCATGTGTCTGTATGTTGGGGTGGGTCATTTCTACCTGCCCATGAAAGGCATGGCAGATCTCTGCCTTTGTGAATTCTGGTTTTGTGGGGTCTCAATGTATGAAACATTGGCCACCCCTGTCATATATGCTATTGTGTGTCCTTGCAATAAAATATATATATATACAAAACAGCAAATTAAGACCCACATATTGGAGCATAGAAGTTGTATTCAAAATAGAAGAGGCTCCATTGGTATCTCATTGGCTATTGAAGAATTATTCTATAGACGATTTTAAACTTTTTGTGATTCAGACCTTACATTTAAAGAGAGGAGGAAGCCTTTCTCAATGTTTGCAATGTTGTCAATAGCGGTACATTTATGATTGGCAAACACTTGAATAGAAATAGAGTAGCAGACATTTTTGTAGTTTGCTGTCTTTCCATGTGACTGGTGGTTTTCTATCTGTAGGAAGTGTATAACAAACAGGCTTTCACTATTTAAACCAGTCTCATGGAAAAAATTTGCTGAAGTCTAGACTCTGCTCCATAAGTTATTTGTTTTTTATTTTATAGCAAGCCAAAGTAATAAAAGCCTATATTTTGTATGGCCGAGTTTTTCTGAAAGAGCTGCCTCAGGGGCTTAGGGGCCACTTGAATTGGCACAGAAATGGTGCACCATGTTCGTTGAGCAGTGGTTTGAATTTAAACACCATTGCTTTTGCTACGAGCCGCTGTCAAAAGTGTTTGAAAAAAAGTGGCTGATTTAAAACAAGTTCAATAGTCTGTTTCTGCTGATGAATTTTTCTTTAATTGTGGCATATGAGAGACATGTTATTCTGTGCCAATTCAAGTGGCTCCTAAGCCCCTGAGGCAGCTCTTTGAGCGAAACTCGGCCAGAGTCGGGCAAGATTTAACAAAGTCCTATTTCACCGTTTCAACTCCTTGTGTTTGTTGCTATCAGCCATCTTGGATCGGCTACCGGTTTGTTTTCTTGGACCATCCCTATATTTTGTATGTACAGGATAGTTTTTGAAAGAAACTATTCTCTTATGATGTTGTTTTTGGTTTTAGAATAGATTTTTGGAGCTGGTTATATACAGTATAAACGAGTACATTGATGCTAGATGAGAATAAAAAACTGATTATGTCATGTTTTCCTTAAAAGTGTTACGAGTATCAAGAAACAGTTCCTGAAGGCTATTTTCCCATGTTGCTTGCAATTGTGTGAAAAGGGGGAACAAGTTAAAATTAGCACGCAGTTGTTAGAGAAGACTCTTTTAGATAAGATAAGTGACACACATTATGATGTTAGACTAAAAATGGAGGCTTAGCCAGTCAAAACATGGGCCGCATAAGTGGGTAGGAGTCCAGAACTAAGCAGAGGTGCGGGTTGTGGGGGGGTAAAGGGAAGGGAGAGAAAATTCAAAAGTAATCAAAGGGGGGGTGGGGGGTGGGTGGAGGGCAATGGGCCTCCAATTCCTGATATGTAGCAGCAGGAGTCTTGAAGGGAAGTTTAATAGGTGGAAGGGAGAGTCGGGGGGAAGCACAGTGCCAGCAGAAAAAAGGCAGAGAGCAAGCAAGCAAAAACATGCAAGCAGAAAATTTTAATTACCAAAGGTGTCATTAATATAACGGCCTCCCTGTGACTGGTTTTAAGGAAGGAGGATTGCAGGATTCCCAGTCTGGTAAAGATGTGCCAACCTGTACCGGAACAGAGGAAACAAGAGAGGATATCAGGTACATGGGATGACATATAAAGTAACCCCTTTGCATTAAAGACAAATTAACAGTACTGGGAAGAGGGTGATTTTTATTTGATGCTCATGAATTTCTGGATCTCAATTATAAATAGGGTAGAGAGTTTTTTGTTTTTTTTTAATCCTAGCTGACGTTTCAGTCCTAGTACATGGCAGTAGAGTGAAAAAGTCTGTGATGGGTCTAAAAGAGGAAACTGAGAAGGAAGGACCCAGGACAGTGAGGGTCCAGTGGGAGAGAGAGATCAGATGGGATAGCGAAGCACTAGACATAGACACAGACAGACACAGACATATGAGGAACAATGAGGGACACGAGAGAGAGGTGTGGGACCAGAAAAAGATTCAGATGGATGAGTAGTGCTGATGGCCGTGGGGAGAGCTTTGGTCAGGTGCAGAGTGATGAGGGACAGGAGGGATGCAGGCACATGTGCAGCGGGGGGCATGAGAGACAAGCAGGCCCACATGGAGCAGCAGCAACTATCCAGAGAGAAAGAGGCAGACAGAAGCAGTAAGCAGAGAGCAGAGGAGATGTGGGATGCAGCGCAGATGAAACACAGTGATCGAGAGATACCCACTAGGTGGTGGTACAGAGGGACTCTCTGCTAGCCCAGGTGGATGGCTGGAACAGTGGACATGAGAATGGAGGGTGTGTATGTGCTGGGGGGTTAGATAGAGGGATACTTCTATGAGGTCTGTTCTCTTTTGAAAGAAATTGAGGGAAAGTCATTTTAATGGCAAGATTCTAAAGACAAGTTAGTTATAGAGAATTGTCTATGGCAGGAGCAAACTTGTGCTAGAATTACTAATGAGCTGTGGCAGCATGTGGGGTGGACATTTGCAGCTAGCCTAAAGCAGTAAAACAGATAATCTTTATTCAATAGTAATAGTGCATGGTATAGAAAACCTTTCTAGTTATATAGGGCAAGAAAATGGATGCATTCTCCAACCATAAAATACTGCCCTCTTTTCTATAAAGAATCTATCTGGTAGCAATTTCACCAGCTAGGTGTTTCTGGAAGAATCCGATAACACCTAGCACCATGGGGTTTGCAGTGAGAGGTGGGGTTGGGGGAGAGAGATTGTACATGTATGTTTGTTTACAGATATATATATATAACTAACATATGCTGCATACAGAATTTACATGAATAAGTTGAAATATATAATTTTTATTAATTTTCTACTAAGCTTTCTTACAAATTGTCTCCTTCAAGGAATTAGCCTAAATGACTAGAACATATAGTACAAAAAAATAATAGTTCAATTTAGTTTACTAAACTAGCAGAGAAGGTTACTTTGACAGTAAATTATAACGGAGAGGGGTATGTAAGAAAATGTGTTGATCTAAATGTTTCTGGAGGAGATTGATTTAATTTAGGATACCAATATGTTTTCCTTGACTTAACAGCATAATTAATAGCATAATTCAGGGTTATGCAGGAATGTTGAACATGGGCTGGCTCACAGGGGAGTACATTTTGGCATACAGTTATGAGACCAGCAGAGGCCCTGTGAGACTGGGTTTGCATACCATGCAGTTGAATGGGGCGGTGTGCCGGTGGCAGCAAGAGAGGCTGTGGGGCAGCCAATGAAGCTGAACTCGCCAGTGGCCAAAGAAGGAGAGAGAGGCTGCTTGACACCAGCACTCAACCTGCCCTTGGCTGAAGGATTAATGCTGCAGGCCGCTGGCACTCATCCTGCCGGTGACCGAAGAAAGAGAAACACTGCAGGCCACCGGCGCTCAATCCATTGAAAGTGAGAGGCTCGGGTCTTCTGTTGTGCATGCGCCCATGCACAATTTCCACTCCCCCCCGAAAAGCAAGAAGGTCAGTAGACCATGGTGGAGCTCATCCCACTATGGCCCAATGACAACTGGAGGCCATGTGTGTATGTGTGTGAGCTTGTATGTGTGTGCAAACTTGTATATCTGTAAGTGAGTGAAAGCCAGTGTGTGTGTCGGAGAGACTGTGTTGGTGTACATGTTTGTATGACTGTGTGAGAGCCTACATGTGACTGTGTGTGTGTCTGTGTGAGAGTCTGTGTGTGTCTGTTTGAGAGCTTATGTGCCTGTGAATGTGACTGTGAGAGCCTGTGTGTTTGTGTTTGTTTGTGTGCCTGTGAGAGCCCATGTGTCACATATAGGCTATCACAGGCATGCACCCATACACACACAGGCCAATGAAACTGTGCGCTGGCCACAGTACAAGGCTCAACACGTGATTGGATGCATGTTTTGGACACTCGTCCATAACCCCATTGCAAAATGGGGATTAGTGCATCTAAAGCGCACGTCCAACCAAGCACATAGCTAACAGTGCTCATCACATATAAATTAATGTTGATGAGGCTATTTGTTATTTTCCTCTGATGCAAAAAGAATGGGGTAGATTTTCAAAAACGGCGCGTTCGTGTACTTTTGTTGGCGCTCCAGGCGCAAACAAAAGTACGCGGGATTTTAGTAGATACGCGCGTAGCCGCTAAAATCCTGGATCGGTGCGCGCAAGGCTGCCTATTCCGTGTAGCCGGCGCGCGCCGAGCCGTGCAGCCTGCTGCCGTTCCCTCCAAGGCCGCTCCGAAATCGGAGTGGCCTCGGAGGGAATTCGCTAACGCCCTCCCCTCACCTTCCCCTCCCTTCCTCTACCTAACCCACCCCCCCGGCCCCGTCTAAACCCCCCTCTTACCTTTGTTGGGGGATTTACGCCTCCCAGAGGGAGAAGTAAATCCCCGGGCGCCAGCGGGCCGCTGGCGCGCCTAGACGCAACCCGGGGGCGGTTCCAGAGGGCGCAGCCATGCCCCCGGACCGCCCCGGGCCGAAACCACGCCCCCGGGCCCGCCCCCGAAATGCCGCGTCCCGCCCCGAAAACAGCGCGCTGCTCGGCCCCGCCCCGACACGCCCCCGACACGCACCCTCGGAAAACCCCGGGACTTACGCGAGTCCCGGGGCTCTGTGCGCGCCGGTAGGCCTATTGAACATAGGCACACCGGTGCGCAGGGCCCTGCTCGTGTAAATCCGGGCGGATTTACGCGAGCAGGGCTCTTAAAATCCGCCCCAATCTGCGCTTGATGCGCACATTTTACCCTCAAAAATTAATGCCTGCCCCAGAGCAGGTGTTAATTCTTGAGGAGCCCAAAACGTTTACAGAAAAGCAGAAAAAACAGTTTTTCTGTTCCTCATGGCGATATTAAGTTGGAGGAACCAAAAAAAGGCGAACCCTAAAAAAAAAAAAAAAAAAAGTGTTCCAGCAGTCAGGTTAATTAAAGGGAAACTCAGTTAATGAGCGTCCATTTTTCTAAGCTGTGGCTGTGCACAGGTTTGGAAAACGGATGCTTATAAAATTGAGTGTCCATTTTCCTAACCTGCTGACAGCCACCCCTCCTGGGTGCCCGATGCCGAGGAAGCACTAGGGACGCAAACTTTTTCCTAGTACCTCCTGTTTACGGCAGCCGATTTAAATATTAAATTGGGCTTTCAGGAAAGGTGGATCAGTGTGCGTAAAGAGAGAATGCGCTCAGTCATGAGTGCCCGTTTAACGAGCACCGATATTGCATTGGCCTGATAATGTATCTGTGAGGGAGAGGGAGCCTGTCTATGTTAGAGAGGGAGCATGTGAGAGAAATGAATGTGTTATTGTGCATGTGTATGAGAGAGAAGATAAAATTTGAGAGGTCCTACTTCCTCCAATCTATGACAATCTCAGGGTGACTGGAAATCAGAAGATCACAGCTAGGGAGAGCAGAAGATTTTTTAATCCTTATTAGTTCTAATTACTGGGTGTAATTTGCTAATTCTGCTCTTTCAAAATATTTAATTTTTTGGGAGGAATAGAACATTTTTGTAATTATTGGATTTTTTTATTCATCAAATATTTTGAAATATTTTATTGGTATTTGAGAAGTTTGGGATATTCTATTCATTAACTGGCTTGAAATATTTATTCTTTTTATAAATATGATTTTACTATTATAATTGATGTATATTAATTTTATTATTTAATGTTTTATGAAAAATGGTAATTTATTTATTTTTTTTTTTATTTAAATTCTTTTAATATACCGATGCTCAAGACCAGGTCTTATGTTGCTCTGCATATAGAGGCTGGCTTCTTTTGGGTTCCAGTTCAGTTCTTCTCAGCAAATTTCTGTTTATACTTTCTGATCTCTTTATTCTGTATTTGGTGAGGGTCTGTCTATTTTCTGCATTTGTGACTGAGATGAGGTATTTAGGTGAGATATTTTACTGGCATGTAATTTCTGTGAAGGAATCTATAGCATCCTGGTTTCCTAGTAAGAGTTTTATTGGTGTTCCAGGGCTTGGTTTAATATTTGAGGTGTTGCTTTTTCATAGATAAGTTTGTTAAGGTTGTTTTTGTATGGGAGGTTTAATATGTTGTAATGGTAATTCTGTTTATTCATGGCTTTCTGAGGGCCAAGCTCACACCCATAGAAACAAATAGAAACATAGAAGTGATGGCAGAAGAAGACCAAATGGCCCATCCAGTCTGCCCAGCAAGCTTTCACACCTATTTTGTAGGAGCATTGGATGGCACTGGACGGCCGGTGCCATCCATTGGATGGCCAGCACTAACTTTAAAAATGGTGCCGGTCGTCCAGTGCTCCTACCATGTGACAGGGGCCGGCCTATGGCAATGGGCCGGCCAATGGCACGGTTACCCTGTCACATGGTAAGGGCAAAGGGCCATCGGCGCCATTTTTATTAGTGGCAGCCGACGGCCCGAGAGTGGGAGATCGCTCCCAGGGCCCACTGGACCACCAGGTAATTTTAAAACATTTTTGGGGGCTCGGGAGGGTGGTGGAGGCTAAGGGGCGGATTTTAAAAGGCGCGCGAATAGCCTACTTTTGTTTGCGCTCCAGGCGCAAACAAAAGTACGCTGGATTTTAGTAGATACGCGCGGAGCCGCGCGAATCTGCTAAAAACCTGGATCGGCGCGCGCAAGGCTATCGATTTTGTATAGCTGGCGCGCGCCGAGCCGCGCAGCCTACCCCCGTTCCCCCATTCCCTCCAAGGCCGCTCCGAAATCGGAGCGGCCTTGGAGGGAATCCTCTAACGCCCTCCCCTCACCTTCCCCTCCCTTCCTCTACCTAACCCACCCCCCCGGCCCTGTCTACACCCCCCCCTTACCTTTCTCCGGGGATTTACGCCTCCCGGAGGGAGAAGTAAATCCCCGCGCGCGGTGGGCCTCCTGCGCGCCGGGCCGCGACCTGGGGGCGGGTATGGAGGGCGTGGCCACGCCCCTGGACCGCCCCGGGCCGTAGCCACACCCCCGTACCCGCCCCCAAAACGCTGCCGACACGCCCCCGAAACGCCGCGACGACCGGGCCCGCCCCCCGACATGCCCCTCTCGGAGAACCCCGGGACTTACGCGTGTCCCGGGGCTCTGCGCGCGCCGGGAGGCCTATGTAAAATAGGCTTCCCGGCGCGCAGGGCCCTGCTCGCGTAAATCCGCCCGGTTTTGGGCGGATTTACGCGAGCAGGGCTCTGAAAATCCGCCCCTAAGGGAGCAGTTTTAAAGGGTCAGGGTGGGTTTTTTGTTTATCGGCCAACAGCCTGAGTGCGAGAGAACGCTCCTGGGACCCCCGCTGGACCACCAGGTAATTTTAAAAAGTTTTTTGGGGGGTTGCGAGGGTGGTGGAGGCTAAGGGAGCGGTTTTAAAAGGTCGGGGTGGGTTTTTAGGTTGTGTCCTAACTCCCGTTAGTGTGCACTAACCCAATTAACGATTTTTTCACAATAAATCGGTGGAATTTCTATTGTATCGCACTCTTTAACGATTAATGACGATTTAAAAAATATCGGACGATATTTGAAATCGTCAAAAAATTATTCACATCCCTAATTTAAACCATGCACTTTACAACTTGAACAGAGGAGGAGCTCCAGATTGCAATCAATTGTGCCACTGGGATTGAATATCAAGGTGGATCTCAGTGTTTTTGTAGGCTGATGTTTGACATCATTCCACCATTATTAACATGCTTTTCTTATATTTCAGATGAAGTGGCTATAATGTCCTTTTTAAGCACCTATATAAGTGTTAAATTCATGGCTTCAGTGTTCCTCTATGAGCTCCTGTTGAGGCAAGATGTCCTACTAAAAATGGTACCTCCAGTTACAAGATAAGCACTTTTTTGATATTTTTACATTGTTAATGTTCTGAAAGTTAATGTTATTTTTTATTTGACAGTCAAAGTGGATTTATAAACTCAATTTACCCCTGAGGAAGCTTTCTGGTGAAACACGGGCCATGTCAGGTTTATGACTTGTTAACACTTAAGACTATTTTTTGCTTTTAATTGCTTAAAAATGTATTGATTCTATTATCTTAACTGCTTTTATTATTACATATTTTACTTCATTTGTATTTTATCTATTTCATTATTTTTATCTCTTATTACTGCCTTTCTGATTTTATATATTTATACTATTATTGTTTAATTTTTATAATTCTCTTTTTTTATTTCTTTTTTTAAAGTTTTGTAAACCGTTGTGATGGTTCCTCCAAACGATGGTTTATAAAATCAATAAATAAAATCAATAAATAAATACATAAAAAAAGACTCAAAAAAACCTTTTCACTTCCAGCTAAAATGGTGTATGAGTGATAGGTCCAGGCGATCTTAGTACTGCGGTGCACAACACGCAAACATTTCAAATTTTTTGGTTACCGGAGTTTATAATTTTTGGATATTTGATCCCATCTTTTTAGTTTTTCTAGTTTCATGCAATAGGGAAAAAAGAACCAACTTGGTAGCATATGATATTTTAAAGCCTTTGGGGGAGATCTTTTTTTTTTTCTGATTAGCTGCTTTAAGACAAAATGGGTGGGGTTCTAACAGTAGGTCTGCAGACCACTGATGAACTGAAAGGGTTCAAACAAAAGGCAATTAACATCTAGTTGTGAGGAAATGAAGCTGGAGCTAGGAGGCCCATATCCCAGCAAACCATCACTGAAGGTATGCTGTCTGTGGGTGGTGACACGAGAGGAGATAAGACTTCTGCTTGAAGATTGAGAACTTTGTCTCCTGCAATAGGGAAATCCAACATTTGATAATTTAAAGCTTGTGAGAAAGATCAATCCTTGCTGACTAGCTTTTTTGAGGACACTAATTCTGCTTTCAGTATTAATGTAGACAGGTACTCAAGCGGTACTGATAGTTAATTATTATTTAAGAACTGGGTCACATTCTGAGTATAAAGTTAAAAGGTAAAGGGTTATGCGGTTCTGGCAGATTTATAGTTGGGGGTGCAACCCTCCTCCCCTTGGTGAGCTTTACTGCGTGAAGACTTTTCTTTAGAGGAAAGGAAGCCTCACAAATTGTTTGGAAGAAATGCTGCTAATTGACAATATTCTACTTTATACAAGATGTATCTGCATTACTATTGGTATTAAGTAAATAAATAAACAAACAATTCTATGGACAAAGAGCTGGGCTGGTTTGAGAATTGTGTAGCACAGGCAGAGTGGCAGAGCACTACTCCCTCTTTTTGGAGCTGGCCAGCTCATGGTAAGGGAAGCAGAAATAGGCTCTGCTTTGGTTTGGATATTTGGGCACCTTCAAAATTTGGTAGCTGCTTATATTGCCCATGCTAAATCTGGGCCTGACAAAGTATGTATTCCCACTTAGTTACCGTAAGCTACCTATGAGGGTTAAGCAGTCTTTTAAGACTTGGGGGTGTAAATTAGTTACTGTGGGGGATGCAGAATAAAGTGTTTTTTTTACACATTCCAGCATATTGCTGCAGCTGCTATGAACAGTAGGATTAACGTGTTTTAGAATAACTGCTTTGCTTACAGTAAAATGTTATGTGCTGACTTCTTTCCACTTGTCTTATATGCAGGTCATGGACTTCTGAGGCGGAGGGGTGAACTGTGAGGATCCCAGCATGGTGACAGGGCCTGGGGTTCTTGGAGTAGTAACTCTAAATAAAACGGCAAGCTTATGGAAGGGCTAGGGGGAGGTCTAAAAGATAATTCAATTATCTGGCTAAGCACAGGGTATCATACCTCCCATAGTGAGGATCAATCTATTCTGCTCG
This sequence comes from Rhinatrema bivittatum, assembly GCF_901001135.1. Classification (NCBI taxonomy): domain Eukaryota; kingdom Metazoa; phylum Chordata; class Amphibia; order Gymnophiona; family Rhinatrematidae; genus Rhinatrema; species Rhinatrema bivittatum. The sequence continues at coordinate 148,938,481 of NC_042621.1, read as the reverse complement.
CTGTCTGAACCATTGTTTTAAGTGACTGCTACCAAAAAAGCTGGGAGATGTTTCAATGTATTGCTCACACATACCCTGGAAAGCAAAGGTGCTTTGGTGGGCTATGGGGATCCTGAATGCTTTTTTACTGCCCACTCTCCAAATTTCAGATGCTGATGCATCACAGGCAACTTGAGTGAAGGTGCATCGTCAAATGGTCAGATTTTAGAAATAAGGAGGTGGTGCCTAAAACCAGCTCTCCACAATCAGAGAATAACGACTTGTTAACATTTTTCCTTTAAAGTACAAGCCATAGGGTCAGCATTCTACTATTTCTTAACACTTCTATAGCACAATCAATGTTTGCAGTGCTGTAGAAACATTGCTCTTATCATCAGAAGGAACAAAATTTTAACTAAACAGTTTACAATAGAGTGACCTGGGAAGGGGCCCTGAGATGGGGATAATATATTTATCCAGAACATGGTAGGGGTGTTCTGGTTCTTTGGGGTATCTAAGGTTGGTATGAGACAATGCCAGAAATGAGGAGCACAACTCTTGGACCAGTGATGCCAAAAACAGATGTGCTAATGATGAAGTACTTTACAATAAAATACATAACTTCAGAATAACATAAGTACAATGATAAAACTCATGTATAAACAGATAAAAATCTTAGCAAACAGAAGCCTAAACGGCGACATAGTCTAGTCAAAACCATTATGGATAGGACCATATCCAACTCTTCAGGTACTGTATATTAGACAAAGGTTTGTTTAAAAAACAAGCCTTAATTGCTTTGCAAAAAGATACATAAGAAGAACAAGGGGGCAAAGTGGTGGTGTACAGGGTGTGGGATAAAAATTAAGGCTGTGGGATAAAAATTAAGGCTGTGGGAGCAGAAATACACAATAAGCAGCCAAATGTCCAATCTGTATTTATTTATTGTGGAGACAAATATGTGCAAATGAGCCCGACTCTAGCCGAGTTTCGCCCTCCTTCAATAGGGCTGCATCAGGGGCTAAAAACATACAATAAATGACATTAAATAATATTAAAATAAATTAAAAACTGATAAAAACACATAATAAACAAACATTTAAAGTGAACATATAAAATGGTAACATGGATATATGTGGTGTGAGCATAAAACCAGCAGAATAAAAATTGCAATAAATAATTCAAAATGTGATAAATACATAAAAGTGAATATTGCCTTTACCTACAATAAATAGATATATATGAATTATACATCTGTATTGTTAATACGAATGCAGTCGGCTATAAAAAAGAGTAATAAAATAACATAAGTAACTTAAAAAGTCTATGAAATAAAATGCTCCCCACGCCTGTGAAATGTGTCAAGAGAAGAAAAAAAGGAAAAAAGGAAAGTATATTGAAAAAGGGGGGTGTGCGCTATGTAAATGTAAATCATGTAAAAATATTGCTTACTATTTGCATATATGAATTCTATATCTTCATCAATTTGTGTGTATAAACTGTGAGCGATACCTATGAGAGTAATATGAAACAGTAAATGTTAGACCAAAAATGTGCAAGAAACAGAAATATTGTGTCAGTGAATCAGACAATAAAACGATCTATAATTAAGCATCCCATAACAATGGTGAACATAATAAATTGAAACCATTAGTGTTGATGCTCGGACTAATAGTTTTAAGACTATTTATACAAGAAAATATTTTGAGAAAATTGCAACAATAACTATTTAACTTAAACCCCATAGCACTAAAAACAATTTAGGTCTCCCAATCTTAACAAACTGAAAAACGGTAAAGTGCAAAATTATTTAGCCATAACTACACAGTATACTAATTCGGACTGTCAAACTCTGGCGGCAAATATTTGCATTATGTATAATAAAACTGCTAATGAATCCAACTTACAGAAAAAAGTCAGAGCGCATTAAAAACATATTAAAAAATCGCTAAAAGAATATATACTTAACTGTCCCACCAACCTAAACGGCGGCAAAATACAAAATACCTAACCAAGCTGTCATGCTTAAATCTATTGCCACAAATTGACAAGAAAGTGTTAATGTATCAAATACTGCCGCCGATCAAATGGACTTACAGCACAGAAAATATGTCACAAAAGTAACGCAAATGTTAGCAAATGCATACCAAATGTAGTGCTCCGAATCTTGAATTGTACACAATCAGTTTGGTCTCTTTCCAAAACAAATTGTAAACACTGAGAAACGCCGGCACCGGCGTGCCTTATTTAAAGGAAGTGAGAAAGTGCACCAAACGGGCTGTCAATCAGAGAGTCGGGGAGTGACTGTGTAAACCGCGTAGGTTGGGGTTAAATAAAGTTGAGTAGAAAAGAAGGGGAAACAGTGAAAAAAATGACCAGAACAAAACTGACACTTATTAACACCATCAGTGCAGTGTATGCTCTCTAACCTATTGGAAAATAAACAGTAATTAAATATAAATGTGAGACAAAATTAGTTATTGTGGCATATATTGAGATGGTGAATGAAACCTAAATACCAAGACAGTATTGCAAATAAAAGGATATACAAAAAGTGATAAAAAAGTAATAAAAAAGTAATCAGGAGTATGTGAATACAAGTATACAGTGAATAAAAATAAATATGAATAGCACTCATGAAAAACAAAGAGATAAATATTGAGTGCGATGTGCAGTGTATGTTCTCTAACCTATTGAAAAATAAGAAATAATTAAATATAAATGTAAAATAAAATAAGTTATTGTGGCATATATTAAGATAGTGAAAACTAAACACCAAGACAGTAATGCGCATAAAAGGGATAAAAATACACAAAAAATGGAAAACAACGATGCTAAATATTCAAAAGTAATAAAAGTGATAAAAATGATGAAAAGTAATCTAGAGTATATGAATACAAGTGTGCAGTGAATAAAAATAAATAAGACACATGAGGAGCAAAGAAATGAATAATGGGTACAATGTAATGTATAATAATGAAAAAAAAATATAAAAAATATTTTAAAAAAACTAAGGGCCTCATTTTCCAATATCACATTAAGGGGTGTTTCCCATGCAAATGAGGCTTTTTTCATGCAGCTGGGAAACTTTGCGTGCTGAGATGTTTTCGCAAATCCATCTTCACGGTGCACAATAAACAACCAAAGAATTATCACACTGCATGAACAGCCTGTTTCAGTATCTGGCAGGTGGGGGGGAGAGAGAGAGAGAGAGAGAGAGAGAGAGAGAGAGAGAGAGAGAGAGAGAGAGAGAGAGAGAGAGAGAGAGAGAGAGAGAGACTTGGTATAATGTCTACTTCCTAGACAGATATTTGTATCCCTATGGGAGGCCCACCTAGTAACTCGAGGTGGGGATTAGGTATGAGTGTAGGGGGTTAGGGGCCACTTTCACATTCAACATGAGATGTACGAACAGAACAGTGGTCTCTTGTGAAGATTTGATGGCCTTCGGAGTACGGAAACTGACTCCAAGATGAGATTTGGGCAATGTTCTCTCAACCTAGCTTGATGGACACTCTACCTGGGCAACAACAAGCTAGGTTGAGAGAACACTGCCCAAATCTCATCTTGGAGTCAGTTTCCGTACTCCGAAGGCCATCAAATCTTCACAAGAGACCACTGTTCTGTTCGTACGTCTCATGTTGAATGTGAAAGTGCCCCCTAACCCCCTACACTCATACCTAATCCCCACCTCGAGTTACTAGGTGGGCCTCCCATAGGGATACAAATATCTGTCTAGGAAGTAGACATTATAGCAAGTCTCTCTCTCTCTTCTCTCTCCTGAAACAGGCTGTCATGAACCATGATAAACCTTTACCAGCCTCTAGTGCACAACATATCACAAATGAAAGGGTTGTAGCTATTGGCTGCACTAACACTGCAGCTGTTTCACTGCACATGATAACTTTACATAAACTCCACCCCCTGAATACAAAATTAAAAATGTGCAATTTGCAAACTTATCTCCTGCCGTAACTCCTTGGAAAATGACCCCCTAATTAGTAAAGGAAGAATTAAATAAACCTGTATTAAAAAACAAACGTGGGAGCATATGTAATAAACAATAATTAGACCAAAACAAAAGGTAGGAAAGGCAATATACAATGTAAAAACATTAAATCAAAGGAAAACAGAATAATCTAGTTCCAGATTTAAACCATTGGGTTCCATAGCTTTGAAATCAAATATAAATCTTTGTTCAATTTGTAGTAAAAAGGTGATCTACATCACCACCTCTCCAATTAGCACTGACCTGTTGTAATACACAGAACTTATACTCATCAAATTTGTGATTGTTTTCTACGGTATGTGTGACCAATAGGCTGGTTAGAATTTTTCTATTAATACTACTTCTGTGCTCAATGATTCATTTATTGAATTGTCTGATGGTCTTGCCAATATATATTTTGTTACAGGGGCAAAATGCAATATACACAACTCCTGTACTTTTACAATTGGTAAATCTATTGAGTTTGAAATGTTTATTGCGTCCAGGAATGTGTAATACATCAGTCCTCATGTTTACACCACACACTGAACAATTCCCACAAGGGCGATGCCCAGGTGGTCTTATATCTTTTGAGCGAATGATAGGTAGAGCGGAGGGAGAGATACATTCTTTGATGTTTTTTTCTCTTTTATTCGCAATCATCAAATGTTTACCCTTGAAACAAGGCAAAATTTGTAAGATTGACCAATGTTTTTTTAGAATATTTGTAATCTGAAACGACATGTGAGTGTATGTAATAGGACAAACTATACGATCATTATTTTTTCTCTCTTTAGATTGTAGTAATGTTTGTCTGTCACAGTTGGAAGCTTTCAGAAAACCTGCTGTGATATGTCTTTTCGGATAGCATTTCTCACTGAACCTAGTAGACATTTCCTCAGATCTTTTGCGAAAGGTTTCTTCATCGCCACATATATTCTCTTGAGTCTTAAAAATTGAGAAAATGGTAAATTCTTTTGTAGAGACTTATTGTGGCAGCTTTCATAATGTAATAACTTATTAGTGTCCGTAGGTTTTCTAAAAATGTCAGTAAAAAAAGAACCATCCTTAAAAGAAACTAAAATATCTAAAAATGAAATCTGATTAAAATTAAATTCAAGAGTAAAATGCAGGTTAAAATCCAAACTGTTAAGCCAACTATGAAAAAGCTTTAGCAAATCTGAAGTACCTTTCCATATCATAAAAATGTCATCAATGTAGGAGGCTATTCCACACTTGCTATCACCGCGGTGAGATTCGGGACTGTTTTCGGACCTGTTTGCTGAGGGAGGATGGGACGCCGGCTTGCCTGACGTCAGAGGGTGGCGCCGGAAGACCCTTGAAAAGGCACCTCCCGAGAGAGTTCCCCTGAGGCTATTCCACACTTTCTATCACCGCGGTGAGATTCGGGACTGTTTTCTGACCTGTTTGCTGAGGGAGGACGGGATGCCGGCTTGTCCGACGTCGGAGGGTGGCGCCGGAAGATCCTTGAAAAGGCACCTCCCTCTCGACGCGTCGTCGAATCGGCGCGTCGTCGAAGCCGCGCGTGTCCAAGGGGCGTGCGCGACTTTGCCCGACTTCGCCCGACAGAGCTCTGGCCATAATCTATGGTTTGGTTTATCCTGTTGTTACTGGTTAGAGGAAATAGCTACATAAATCAAGAATTCTACTTTATTCGAGATACAATTATTGGATTTATGCCTGTGAAGAGGAAAGGGAAGGTTCGGATCTTCCCTCCGGAACCAATCCCATCCACCTCAACCCAGTTAGAAATTCAGCAATTCTTGACCCAGCTGGGAAAGCAAGGAGCTGATGAAGCCATTGGAAATCCCCTAGGAGGAGAAATGGGGAATTCCCGTGAAGAGGCGTCCTTAAGCCCGGACACCAGACCACCACCGGTACAGCTAGCATCTGAGGAACAGGCTGTTCACTTGTCCATCCTATCAGGGTTGGAAACAAATGAACAGGAGGGAGCCTTATCCTCAAATTTGATGCAGGAAATTGTTAGACCAGAGAAGGTGACTCTTGAGGCAATTTGGGATGCAGTTAAAAGCTTGAATGGAGCCGTAAACCGATTGGAAAAAAGATGGACTCATTAACTCTTGAAAATCAGGGTAAGATTCAACAAATGCATACTAACTTATCAGAGGTTTCAAAAAAGGTGAATAAAAATGAGGAAGATTTAAAAATGATACATAAATTGAATGTCATGGTAGTAAAAGAACAAACTGTTATTTCACATCGATTAGAAATGATAGAGAATAAGGCAAGACATTTAAATGTACGTATCACTAATTTTCCACAGGTATTAGGGGAAATACCTTATATTTCTTTAAAAAAATATTTGAAGGAAGTGTTATTGTACTCTGAGAATGATTCACCATCTGTTAATACATGTTATTTCTTATCCACAAAATCCCCTGTTCCTTCAAATTTATCAAACTTTTTGGAGGATTCATCATTAGAAGTATTACATAGAAATACCCTGATAGTTTCTTTTATTTTAACAAAAGATATCAGTACCCTAATGAAAAAATATTTTCAAAAATTTCCAACCTGTTTCCATGGCCAAACTGTGAAAATATACCCTGACTTGGCTCCTATCACAAGGTTGAGACGGAAAGAATTTTTGAAATTGCGACAAAGAGTTATTACCTTGGGTTTTACTTTCTTTCTAAGATACCCGTGTAGATGCGAGCTAAAGAAAGGGGAATGTGAATATGTGTTTTTTCAGTCAGAACAATTACTACAGTTTTTAGAAGCTCAACAACAGCCTACAGCGTCTACACCATTGCCCAATACGACAGCAGGGAGACGTCTTGAATATTTTAAGGAAAATTGAGCAGAAATTCATATATCAATGGAAGACTGTTTATCCCAATGGTCTCAATGAGATGATTGAATGGGAGGCGTTTTATGGTTCTTAAAGTTGTATTGTGAGGACAATCATTTCATGCAACAGATTAGGTATGGTTTGTTAGATCCCCTGAGTAATCATGTTGAATACGTCAACACGTGACGCCGTTGAGCGTCACGTTACAGGAAGTGGGATATTTAAACACTGGTTAGCGTTTCAGTTCGATGGCGGCGTTTTGATAGCAAGGTAACGGGAGAAGCGGCGGACCACACACGGTAACATTTGGAACGAGAGTGGAAGTTTTGAGATGCTGATACAAGGTATATACTGGTAAATGAGTCGTATATATCTGTCATATAATAGTGGTTGGTAACATGGGTTTAGATTGTGGACCCGTTTAAGTATATTTAGGTTAACTTGTTTAATTTGTTTGAATATGTTCTAGGTGGTCACGATCACCACTGTAGTTGAGTGCAGAGCGTTAATACGGAGATGTGTACTTCATTGTGAAGATTTGTTTGTACATGGCCAAATGGTTACCGGCGGTCTATATAAGGAATATTGTTGAGATAAGCCAGTATACAATAATGGTAAGAGTAAACCTGGATACTATATTATATTTGGTTGTTGGGTGAGATGTAGAATTCATCATGTATAATTAATCTTTATTTATGGGTGTGTTATTTCTATTAATATACTATAGCACGGCTGAATGAGAAACATATATATGGAAGGAGATTTACAAAGCATGGTGGTGAATCCATGATTGGGAGAAGAACTGAGAGATCAGGAAATATTAAAAGCAGAAGTTTTATAAGGAAAGTGACCCTGATTGATAATATATAGAGGTTCCCTGAGGAAGCCTGTATTCACAGGCGAAACGAGTGAACTCGTCGGAGCAGAGAATTTCAATAGATGTTAAACGTGTATGGAGTGGGTAGTCTAATGTTAACAGGGGTATTTTTGGAAAACATATGTTAAATGGGGGGTAGACTAATGTTAACAGGGGAATTTTTGGAAAATATATGTTAAATGTATATGGAGTGGGTAGATTGATGTTAATAGGGGCATTTCTCAGCATGTATTAATTCATGTCATAATGTTTACATTGTGTATGTCTTAGGATTTTATGGAATGAATGGATGTATGCGGTATGATTGAGATATCATTGATGTTAAGTTATTAGATTTTAGGATGTGTATATGTTTCACATGAAGTCAGCATGGTGTATAACGATAATACATTTAATAAATTTATTTAATCATTGGGCTTTGGATTTTTGCCTACTTACCTCTGGTATATTAGTTTTTGGTTATATATTAGACAGAGGGATTGCACGAAATTATTGTACCTGTTGTGCATCATTAAAGCCTTTCAGGTATCTGAAGGTCTGATTCATATCTCCCCTGCACTTCCTCTCTTCCAGGATATACATATTTAGATCCTTCAGCCAGTAGCATAGTCAGAAGTGATTTTTTGGGTAGGCACAAGGGTAACATGAGTAGGCTGTAGCCATGCAGGTCTGAGACCTACTAGTTGTATTCTTATTGATAAATAATGCCATATATTGCACCCAACAATGGTTTTTTAAATAGTTTGCAACAGCCATTATGCATCATGCGTGAAACTTTAAAACATTTTACCTCAATTATTTCAAGCACTTACCAGAATTAAAAATTCCTTATTAATCTGTATTATTTTATATTTCTTGCAGTTTATAAATGCACAAGTATACCATGTAAAAAGCAAAGAAAACAAGCAGATCCAATCAATGTATTCTTTTGTGAATCTTTGCAGAAAGCAAGAAATCATAACTACAATAAATTAGCATTAATCATCAGAACAGGAGCAGAGCTAGGTCAAGTCACATTACAACCAACATGGAAAAAAATATTCAAATTATGGTGTCAACTCAGCAAAAAATATCCCTCCACTGCTAAACATTTTGTGAAGTAACACAAATTCCTGCCAAAAAAAGAGACATGTAGACCCTTGCCATACCATACAATCACAACACTGACTTTCACGACTTAAATAACAGCAATTTTATGAAAAGCAGTAATGCAAATACTACACCAGGCCCTAGAACATTAATATATCACCTACTGGAGTAAGAGAACAAGCTGGATTGCTACAGAGAAACTACACGCTTGCAGAAATACTGCATTGCAGGCACACACAGGCAAAACAGAGACCGACCCTTACCTAATATAGAAATAAGAGACTACAAATTAGAAACAGAAACATGCAGACAAATCTGAAATAGAAAGCCTGAGAAACTAGACTCTAAACAGTGGAATGCTGAAGAAAGAGCAAAATACAAAAATATAAGGAATGCACATTCCCAAAGATGGCATATTCCAATTGCTATAATCTCAAAATATATTTGTTTTTACCTTTGTGTCTGATCTTTGTTGGTCACAGTCTCTTTTTTCTCAGTTTTCCCTTGTTGGTCATTTCCTAATTCCATTTTAGGGTCTCTCTTCTCATTGTATTTCTTCTCCTTCTGACTTCCTCCCTTCCTTCCTCACTCACACACACACACACACACACAGGCTCATGCTTTCTCACACAGACTCCCTCACCCACACAAGCTCTCACTATCATATGCTCTCCCCCCCCCAAAGCTTTCTCTCACATTCTCTAAACACACATACATACACACACAAGCTCTCACTCTGTGCTGTAGCACAAACACAAGCTCTCACTCTCATATAATCTCCCAACACACACAAACACAAGCTCTCAGTCTCACATGCTCTACAACAAACACAAGCTTTCACTCTCATATACTCCCCTTCACACACAAGCTCTCTCTCTCTTACATTCTCTCCACACACACACACACACACACACACACACACGTTCTCACTCTAATATGCTCTACCATACACACACAAGCTCTCACTCTCATATGCTCTAGCATTCACAGACACACAAACTCTCACTCTTTCAACACACCCCCCCCCCACACACACACACACTCCCATTCTCATACACACAGATGCACACCCAGGTCCCCATTCTTATACACACACAGATGAACACCCAGGTTCCCATTCTCACCCACAGACAGATGCACACTCAGGCTCTCATTCTCATATACACATGCACGAACTCCCATTCTAATCCACACACACACATTTAAGCTCCCATTCTCACCCACGCACACACGGGGCCTTTTCATTAGGCCTAGAAAAACACTTACTTCTGCCACCGCGGGGATGGGATCCCAGGACGGCCTTCCTGCTCCGGCCTTCTTCTTCACCGTCACAGGGATGGGATCCCATCATTGGCCTTGCTGCTCCAGCCTTCTTCTTTGCAGTTGTGGGGATGGAATCCTGTGACAGTATTGCAGGTTCAGCCCTCCTCTTCTCTGTCACAAGGATGGGATCCTGTAATGGCATTGTAGCTCCAATCCTCCTCTTCTCCATCACAGGGATGGGATCCTATGACAGCATGGCAGCTCAGACTCCCCTCTTTGCCATCACAGAGATGGGATCCCGTGATGGCATTGCAGCTTCGATCCTCCTCTTTGTCATCGCGGGGATGGGATCCCGTGACAACATTTCAGCTCCAATCCTCTTTGCCATCATGGGGATGGGATCCTGCGATGACATTTCTATTCCGGGCTCTGGCCCTCTTCCAGGTCATTCAGCCCTAGTTGGGTGGACCTGAGACCAAAGTGGGTGGGCCATGACCCACCCAGTCCCACCCGTGGCTATGCCCCTGCCTTCATCTTGTCCTCATGTGTCTTCCAATACAAACCTCAAGCCATTTTGGTTTCCATTCTCTGAACTGCCTCCATCCTGTCTCTATCCCCTCCAGTCTGGTTCTTACTCTCAATTAAACCTTCATGTTCTATCACCCTCTCTGATGCACTCTCACCCTGTCATTCTCTTGCATGCTCTATCCTTCGCTAGCATTACTCAATGTACTCAGAACTGTACAAAAATGCTCTCACACACCTACCTATGTATGTGTCTCTCTCTCACACTAACCCTTTCCCCTCACTCTGCCAGACAGCCCAAGATTGCATTGTGACTTCAGGAATATGGGGATGGAGACAGCATTCACTATCTCCTCATGCTCCCCCAAGCTTTCAATCTCGTCTTCACATCCCCAACATTCACCCTTTTTTACACAACCCACCCAAGGATTAATCCCTTCCTAATCGCTCCCAACATTCACCCCTTCTCATACCAGCCAAGCATTCACCCCTTGCCACCAACATTGGAGGGAGGTGTTATGGATTGCACACTGGCTAAAAGACAGGAAACAGAGAATAGGACTAAATGATCAGTTTTCTCAATTGAAGAAGAGAAATAGTGGTGTATTCCAGGGTCCTGTACTGGGATCAGTTTTATAAATATATTTATAAATGAGTTATTACATCCCAAGTGAATTATGAGAAATTGCAGAAGGAGCTTATGAGACTAAGAGACTGTGCAACCAGATGGCAAATAAAATTTAATGTGGACAACTACAAAATGATGTACATAGGGAAAAAATAATACAAACTGTAGCTAAATTATGGTAGGTTCCATATTACTACTGTAATGTGCTGTTTTTTGGGTCTCCTTAAATCTCACCTGCAGTCGTTGCAATTTATTTAGAATTTGGAAGCTTGCCTAATTCATGGTACTGGGTTGCTGGAACATATTACCCTGGTGTTGTTCTTGCTGCTTTGGCTCCCAGTCGTATGGAGATTTACATTTAAAACCCTAACACTAATTTAGAAAGCACAGCATAATCTGGTCCCTATAGGTGTTTCTTCTATGGTCCAGAAATATCAGCTAGGAAGACTATTGCACTCATCTTCACAATGTCTTCTGGAAATTCAGAGATCCAATTAGCAGAATCTAGGAATTGCTTGTTCAGAGTTGCTGGGCTGACCTTATAGAACAGCCTCCCAGAAGAAATCAGGGCAGAAAGAGATTATTTATGGTTTAGGAAATCCCTTAAAACCTATTTCTTCTCTCTGGTTTTCCCACTTAATTAGTTAATACACCATGGGAACAAAGAAACACAGAAATGATGGCAGAAGAAGACCAAATGGCCCATCCAGTCTGCCCAGCAAGCTTTCACACTTATTTTTCTCATACTTATCTGTTACTCTGACTGCTGAGGTCAGAGCCCTTATTGGTAACTTTTTGGTTCTAATTTCCTTCCACCTCCGCCATTGATGTAGAGAGCAGTGCTGGAGCTGCATCAAAGTGAAGTATCAAGCCTAATTGGTTAGGGGTAGTAACCGCCACAATAAGTAAGGTACTCCCACGCTTATTTGTGAATGCAAATCCTTTTTCCCACATTTCCTCTTGCCGTTGAAGCATAGAGCAATGTTGGAGTTGCATTAACTGTGAGTATGTTTATTGAATAAAGGTATTAATCACCAGGTAGTAGCCGTCATTCCCACAAGCCACCCCCATGCCTCTTCTCTACGTTCACATCCTCAAGACTTTATGGATCCACCATGTTTATCCCATGCCCCTTTGAAATCCTTCACAGTTTTGGTCTTCACCACTTCCTCCAGAAGGGCTTTCCAGGCATGCAGAGGAAGTGGTGAAGACCAAAACTGTGAAGGATTTCAAAGGGAACATGTCTGAATTCAGGGCAAGAAAGCTGAACTTTAGTTGCAGAATTTTATTGTGGTTTGATCTGTTTTGTCTTGTTTAAATTTATTTTTTAAGTAATCTAGGTGTCTTGATTATGAATGTGATGTTGTTATCCACCAAGGTCTATGGATTGTTGGAATATAAATGTTTTAAATAAATAAGCAAATAAATAAATAGATATTAGGAGTCACCATCCAGGAAAAGGATTTAGGTGTTATCGTGGATAATACATTGAAATCCTCAGCTCCGTGTGCAGTGGCAGTCAAAAAGCAAACAAAATTTTAGGAACTATTAGGAAAAGAATGGAAAACAAAATGGAGCCAGAAATGGAAAATAAAATGGAGCAAAGTACCTTTGTATCACTCCATAGTGCAACCACATAGAGTATTGTGTGTAGTTCTAGTCACCACATCTCAAAATAGATAGCAGAACTGGAAAATGTCCAGAGAAGGGTTACCAAAATGATAAAGGTTCCCCTATGAAGAAAGCCTAAAGAGGTTAAAGCACTTCAGCTTGAAGAAGAGATGGCTGAAGGGAGATATGTTAGAGGTCTATAAATCATGAATGGAGTGGTATGGGTAAATGTAAATCAGTTGTTTACTCTTTCAAAAAGTAAGACTAAGGACACTCTATGACGTTAGTAAGTAGCACATGCAAAACAAATCAAAGAAAATATTTTTTCACTTAATGCATAATTAAACTCTGGAATTCATTGCCAGAGGAGGTGGCAAAGGCAGATAATGTAGCTGGGTTTTAAAAAGGTTTAAATAAGTTCCTGGAGGAAAAATTCATAAACCATTATTAACTAGATAGACCTGAGGAAAGCCACTGTTTATCCTTGGCATAAGTAACATTGAATCTGTCAACTGTCAACTATTTAGGCCACCATTGGAAACAAGATATTTGACTTGATAGATCTGGGACTAAATAATCAGTTTTCTCAAGGAAAATAGTGGCATACTCCAGTCCAGAGTCTGTACTGGGATCAGTTTTAAAAATATATTTATAAATGAGTTATTAAATCCAAGTGAATTGTGAGAAATTGCAGAAGGACCTTATGAGACTGGGAGACTGTGCATTCAAATAGCAGATGAAATGTAATGTGGACAGCTATAAAGTCTGATCCAGTATGATAGGTTTTGTGCACTCTCTTGGCTTCAGGCAAGGGAGCAGAGCAGCTCTTCTTAGTTCTGCTCTGTGCTCTTTCCATTCCCTTCTTACCCCATCTCTCCTGTTCCCTACATTCTTCTTGGGAGGGGAGCGGCTGGAGCAGTAAGCAGAATAGCTGTTTTCTGATGCCTGAGATTTTGGGCAGTGGCAATTAGTGTCAGGGCATTAGCCCTGTGGGTGATGCCCCTTCTCACCTGCTGTGAGGATTTTCCCCGGCAACTTGGCTTTCTCTCTTTCTGGAGTACCAGCAGTAAATATCTTAGAGGTACCGCGTACCTAACCATATCAGTGTACTTTTAGCACTGCTGCTAAGGCAAATATATGTTTAAAGAATATGCATGAGAAATGAGTAAGATCTCTTTACCAGTCAATACAATGCTGCCTGATAAAGGAACTATGCTTAGCCTTGAAAAGCATACATCTTTATTTGTTATCCTTACCAACTTCCTAGTAGACTTTCCTTCAACCATTTTACTTTTGATTGATTGACCCAGTATGTCCTGTCCACTTTTTAAAATAAAACATCACCCATTGCAACTGAATCTGGCAGTTGTGTGTAAAATATTGTTTGAGTCTTTAGTAAAAGAGTTAAGGCTGGTAAGTTTATTTGCAAAAGTATTCGATAATTAAGGCACTGCATGTAAAGCAAGTTAAAATACTTTAGAAAGGATTGTAAAATGTCAAATCTTATTCAGCTGTAACAGCGGGGTAAACCAAATCACATTGGGTTTTCTTAAATATTAAGTGCATTTTATGTAACAGAAAGTGCTTATGTTTTCACTTTGCCCATCTGTCCATCCATCTGTAACGCTGGGGCCACAGGCAGGGGAGTAGCAGCAGGCAGGTAAAAAAAAACCCCCAAAACCAACAAACCATGTATGCTGGTGGGGGAGCTGGTAGTGGCTGAAGCACTAGGGTGGGTGGGATTCTATGAGCCCCACAAAAGTCAGAGGAGAAGTCCCTAGCACAGGAAGCAACCGAGTTTGGGGGGGTGGGGGGCTGGGGGTGGGTATCCTCTGAACAATTTGGAGCCCTCATCTTCAAAAGCAGTGGACAGCTATTAAATTGGTCAAAGGTCTTCTTCATAAAGCAAATGGGGACCTGCTTAAAGACGTAAACATGCATACAGCGGAGGAAAGAAGGGAAGTGGGAAATATGAGCCATTTCAATTCTTCTAAGGAATAAATGCACAGGAGGCAGGCATCTTTCGGTGGAAAAGGGGGTCATGGGATGAAGGTGAAAGGTAATAAAATGAGGAGTAATCTAAGGAAATATTTCTTTACAGAAAGGGTGGTGAATGCATGGAACAGCCTCCCAGTGAAGGTGATGGGGACAAGGACAGTATCAGAATTTAAGGATATTAGACTGAATCACAGATATTTTAAAACAAATAAGAAAGCATGGGACAAGCACAGAGGATCTCTAAAGGAGAGGAAGACTAAGCAGGAGATATGGCTAGGCCGACTGGATGAGCCATATGGTCTTTATCTGACATCCTGTTTTATGCTCCTATGCAATCAATATGGAAGAGGAGCCACCAACAGCCAGAGCCAGGGCTGGCAGAGTTCCTCAGGCCCTGCCAGCCAAAGATGAGGTGGATCCGCCAGCCAAGGTAGGAGCTATGAGGTTACTGGAGTTTATGTGAAGGATGGTGTGAAATTAGTGTGAGAAGAGGGAGAAAGATTGTGTGAGTAATTGGGAAATGGGAAAAGCCGTGGTGTGCTGGAGGAGAAGGGGCCTTTGAAGAGGAGGAGAGGGAGAGGCCAGGTGAGGGGGATCGGTATGGATAGGGGATGTGTGTGATACAGATTAGTGTGTATGGATGAGGGGGTGTGGGGGAAGAAGTCCTCCCCTCAAGTTATTCTCTTATACTTTCCACTCACCCAAACACCTCCCTCCCCTCATCCCTCCTGCAGTAACTGCAAGGCATACCTTAGAAGTAAATCTACATCTCCCCATACTCCCCTCATTCACATACACCTCTCATCCACTCACATCCCTGCTCCTTTTTATTCACCCTATCCCCTACCCACACATGCCTCCCCCACACCCACACCCTATCCCTCCGGAGTAATTACAAGACATGCACACATGGGGCTTCTGTAACCCAGTGACCACGCCCTCCCTCCCCAGAGCAACTGTGACATACAGATACAGGTTAGAGAGTCATTGTATGTACATGCATTTAAAGTTACCTTGCAATTCTAGAGCTTGAATGGTAATTTCTCATTACACTGACATCAACAGAATGGAAAGTTTTTGTACAATGGGATGTTTTGTTGCTTGCCATAGCAACACTGTGTGCTCCAGGGACATATATTGGTGCCTGATTGTAGTTGGTTACAGGAAAATTAATTTAGGCTCGTGTTTATTTTTTCAAGAGTAAGCATTGCACTATCATACCTCATGCTGCATATGAACTGAAGATTTTCTCTTGGAAATTAAAATGTTTCACCTAAGGCCAGTATCTTTTTGCTCAAAGAGCTACCATCTGTGCAGAAATGTTGCAAATAATTTGATGCAAGTTTCTAAAACTCTATATGATCTGATTACGATATACTACATACCAATACTGCCATGTTGAGAGCGTAAGAACATAAGAAATTGTCATACTGGGTCAGACCAAGGGTCCATCAAGCCCAGCATCCTATTTCCAACAGTGACCAATCTAGGCTACAAATACCTGGCAAGTACCCAAACACTAAGAAGATCCCATGCTACTGATGCCAATATTAGCACTGGCTATTCCCTAAGTTAAATTGATTAATAGCAGTTAAAGGACTTCTTCTCCAAGAACTTATCCAAACCTTTTTTAAACCCAGCTACACTAACTGCCTTAATCACATCTTCTGGCAACAAATTCCAGAGCTTAATTGTGCATTGAGTGAAAAAGAATTTTCTCTGATTAGTTTTAAATGTGCTACTTGCTAACTTCATGGAGTGTCCCTTAATCCTTCTATT
The DNA here is from genome assembly GCF_901001135.1 of Rhinatrema bivittatum. Lineage (NCBI taxonomy): Eukaryota > Metazoa > Chordata > Amphibia > Gymnophiona > Rhinatrematidae > Rhinatrema > Rhinatrema bivittatum. The sequence goes on along the minus strand of NC_042621.1, from coordinate 148,921,911 downwards.
ATCCGAAAGAGTAAATAACTAATTCATATTTACCCATTCTAGTCCTCTCATGATTTTAAAGATCTCTATCATATCCCCCCCTCAGCCATCTCTTCTCCAAGCTGAGCAGCCCTAACCTCTTCCCTAAGAGCCCCTTTATCCCTCGGTCATCTAATGGCCCAAACGACTCCCTCACAGGTTTCTTGCTTTGGATATATTTTAAAAAAATGTTTATTATGAGTTTTTGACTCTACGGCCAATTTCTTTTCAAATTATGTCTTAACCAGCCTTATCAATGTTTTACACTTAACTTGACAATCCTTATACTTTTTCCTAATTTCGTTTGAAGGATGTTTTTTTGGCTAAAATAGCCTCTTTCACCTCACCTTTTAACCATGCCGGTAATCATTTTGCCTTTCTTCCACCTTTCTTAATGCGTGGAATACATCTAGATTGCGCTTCTAAGATTGTATTTTTAAACAATGTCCATGCCTGTTGTACACTTTTATCCTTTGTGGCTGTACCTTTTATTTTTTTTTCTATTTTCCTCATTTTATCAAAGTTTCCATTTTAAAAACTTAGTGTTAGAGCTGTCAATTTACATATTGTCCCCCTTCCAGTCATTAGTTCAAATTTAATCATGTTAATTATCACTATTGCCAAGTGGCCCCACCATTACCTCCCTCACCAATGTTGAGAACGGTGGTTTTAGTGTGCCCATGGGCCTCAGCCCGACCCCGGCCGTCCAGGGCCGAACCAAGGGTTGACGGTGGCTCCGTGTGGCTGGACACTCTACCCTCTGCCAGGCCGGCAAGCTCCCATGGCCAAACATCCGAGGATGTTGGAAGGTGAATGGTCCTCCGACCATTCCGGGCCCTTTCGGACCTGCTGCAAGCAGCATGGAGCAGCAGGCCTGGCCTGAGGTTGAGGGCAGACGGGCCTTGGCATGGAAACACTGGAGTTGATGCAACGGCATCACATGACACGAAGACACTTGGCAGAAGACATGACACCAGGGCTGTGGACACAAGACACCAGGATCGATGCGGACGGCATCACAGACGAGACACTTGACAAGGTTGATGCAGACGGCATCCAAAGCAAGACACATGGCTGGATAAGGCAGACGAGGACACATGGCATCAAGGCAAGACACAAGGCATGGGCATTGGCACTGTCTCTCAGGGCGCCCTACTCAGGCCACCCGCGGGACTGAGTCGCGGACCACCCTGTCCGTTACGCGCCCTACACAGCTCCAAGGCTGGTCGCAGACCACGACAGGAGCGGGACAGCGCAGGAACACACAGCAGGCTTCACGGCTCAGGAGCACAGGACAACCGTCCACCGGCAGCCTAGTCCACCCAGGAACTACATCTGGGGAACCCCCGGCCTACCGGTACCAGAAGGCTCCAGAGCGAGGACGAGGCGGAGTGAAGGCAAGAACATCAGGAAGGCAGGAACACCAGGACGAAAACGAAGAAACCTGGACATGGACCTCAGGCACAACATGGAACATGGAACGAGACATCAAGGTGAGGAGCTCCAAGAAGAAGACCTTACAACGAGCTCTGGCAGGCGGGAGCCTCCAGAGCGAAGACTGACCACGATGCAAGGCAACGAAGAACTGACGGAGCAGCCCCTTTATAGGGCTAGAACCAGGAAACAGTCATTAGGTGGGGCCCAGACACTTCCTGTGTCTGGCCCTTTAAATAATGTGAAGAGACGCGGCCGCGCGCCTAGGTAGGAGCAGAGCAGGGCTGTGTCTGCACGTCGGCAGCGTCAGATGCTGCAGAGAAGGCAGGGGAGAACCTGAACGCAGGCTCCAGCATAAGCAGCGGCTCCAGCCGCTGCTGGAGCCCTGGGGGCGGCTCCTGCCACTAATCGAGCCCGGGGCTGTGGCCTAAACGCTGCGAAGATCCAGAAGACGGCGTGGGCGGTCCCAGGCCTCAAGGAAGACCGCGGAGCTGAAGAAGAGCGCGGCTCCAGCCGCGTGGGAGGCCCGACAGCGGCATCCTGCCGCGTCGGGTGAAGATGCAGCGTGGGGTGAGTCAGCTTGCTCGCGGGGGGGACGGGGACCCCGCGGGCAGCGTATTCATAACAACCAAATCCTGTGTTCCACTAAGAATTAAATCTAAAATAGCTCACTCTCTCGTTGGTTCCTGAACCAATTGCTCCATGAAGCAGTCGTTTATTCCATCCAGGACCTTTATGTCTCTAGCATGTTCTGATGTTATATTTTCCCAGTCAATATTGGGTTAATTGAAATCTGCCAAACAAGTAATACAATTAAAGGTACACATACCTTTAATTGTATTCCCTCCCCTCACTATTTTATGTTATTCCTTCCCTCACTATTTTATGTTATATTACATTACAGATATGAATAATTCCTTTTGGGTCCCTCCCGATGCAGCCTCCGCGAAACACGGGACCGTGTCGGGGGACTTGTAAAAAATACTTTTGCTATTACCTATATGGAGTTGCCGTATTAAATGATTGATGAACTTTACTTGCGTTTAATAAACCTCTTACACTAGTGAATGGGACCTTTATCTCTTTACTTGCACCATTGACTTTGTGGATTGACTTACGTGCAAGGTGCTTCTGTAATATTTCTGGTTAATTGAAATCTCCCATTATTACTGCACTGCCAAATTGGTTTGCTTCCCTGATTTCTCTTTGCATTTCTTCATGTGTCTGATCATTTTGTCCAGGTGGACGGTAGTATACTCCTATCACTATACTCTTACCCAACACAGATGGGATTTCTACCCATATAGATTCTACTGAGCATTTAATCTCTTATATGATTTTTATTCTGTTCGACTCTGTTGTCCTGGACATAAAGTGCCACACCCCCACCAAGCTGATCCTCTCTATCATTGTAGAGGGCAGTCTACAATGAATAAAGCAGCGGTTTTTATTGAAGAGTGCTGATGGAGGCAGTGGTATGAAATTTTTTCATAGGATCCTTAGGTTGAACAAGTTCTACATTAAAACATGAACAGTTTCAGCATGCACAGGATGAGTACTAACCTCTGGATATCTTTCTTCACACCTAATGACATTTTATACCGCTTGGTAGACTGTTCAAGAGCATTTGAGAGTAAAGTCTTATTCTGGTTTGCTGAATGTAAAAAGTGCCAGGGACTTGAAAATGGACCCTAGAGTTACTAATGAAGGCGCTCCTCTATATTTACTATTCCTGGTAAAAATCATCCCTGTGCAAAAAAAAAAAGTATTTTTTTCCTGCAATCTATGCATATTAAGAAATGTAAAACATGGATAAATATTGCAATGAATAGCTCAGAATTATTTTCTCGTTGAGCTCTTTCACATTCGTCCTGTTTCTCTCTGGGCTGTGAAAATGTCGTTGGTCTTTCTTCACTTTTTCCCCTCATCCTGTTGAACAGAGAAACCATAGGCTGTTTGCTTTTGTAAGCCACCAAAAGAACAGATTCGTGCCTTCCACCCCATTGCTACTCATTAAGTGCTTATTGATTGGAAGCAAATGTAAATTAGAATTAATTTTTACTTGATCAAGTAGTCAAACATGAAAAGTTTTCCATCTATCATAGTCCGGGCAGCCTGTTATCTAGATTAAGTATTTTTATTACGTGAAATGGCAAGTACGGTATTTAAATCATTCTGCATTGATCAGAAGGAAATTTCATGTGTAAAACCAAAGGCAGTAAATAAGTGCAGCTGGCAAGTGATTTTGTCTTAAAACTTATAACTTGGGTTAATTTTCCCTGTTATAACTTTCTCCAACACAAAGCTGTTTGTTGTTTTTTTTTTTTGTTTTTTTTTTTTTACTTTGTGATCGGAGGCAGACAATCACTTGCCCCTGAGTAAGCAGGCACTGCGTAACCAACCAGTCTTTAAACTGCAAATAAATCAGCAGAACATTATGCATTCTGGATGAAGCAACATGGATCTCATTAGATGTGCACTGAATTGCTGATCTGAAGCCGGTGATCTTAATAAAAGGGGCAGGGGCGGGGAAAGGAGAACAAAACACAACCAAATCCATTTCTTACATTCTCCAAACATGAGATGGTTAAGTAGACCGTATAACTCTCAGAGGACTCACAGGGTTTAAGAATGCAACACTTTATTAATCTGTGTACTGCAAACTGCACCTCAATTCATCTTTGGAATCACTTATTAAACTATCCACATTATTTATGAGGTTTAAGTCAGTGCTGCTTCTTCCACCACTGCAAGTCCACCACTGCAAGTCAATGATCTTGAAAGCCATGCTATTCTTGACTCACTTTACTGGCAGTCGTTTTTAATTGCGTTTTATTCCTGAATGAATTTTGGTTCCCAGACCATATTTAAACGCCTCTCACGTTTGGATGCCTGTGCAGTCATTGATGCGTTTTGTTTTAGTGGGTGAATTAGTCTTCTGAGTCTGTGTATGTCCCTTTTATGAATTAGATTTCATTGAAAGCCTGAATCAAAAGGGGGCGGCTCGGTGACATGCCAGCTTCTAACACATAAATATCAAATTTTCATTTAGATCAGAGCATGAAAAGATCCACCTTGTACAGTGTTTATACTGTAATACAGGAAAATAAAAGATTTCACATCCTCTCCAGTGAGATTTTTATTGTAAAATCCAATAGCTTGAAAGTTTGAAATAGTGTAGATTTTGTAGTGTTCCTCTTTTTTCCATCAGTTGAAGTTTTAATCAGACTTTTCTGAAATCAAAGTCATGAACAAAGAAATCAGGGATACCAGACTATCTCATAAGAACATAAGAAGCTGCCATACTGGGTCAGACCAAGGGTCCATCAAGCCCAGCATCCTGTTTCCAACAGTGGCCAATTCAGGTTACAAGTACCTGGCAAGTACCCAAACAAATAGAGCCAAAGCTACTAAAGCTGTTAATAAGCAATGGCTATTCCGTAAATCAACTTGATTAATAGCAGTTTATGGAATTCTCCAGCTACACTGCCTTAATCTCATCCTCTGGCAATGAATTCCAGAGCTTAATTGTGCATTGAGTGAAAGAATTTTCTCCAATTTGTTTTAAATGTGCTACTTGCTATCTTCATGGAGTGTCTCCTAGACCTTATATTATCTGAAACAGTAAATAACTGATTCACATTTATGTTCCACTCCTTTCATGATTTTATATACTTCGATCATATCTTCCCTCAGCCATCTCATCTCCAAGGTGATCAATCCTTACCTCTTCAGCCTTTCTTCATAGGGGAGCTATCCCATCCCCTTTATCATTTTGGTTCCCTTCTCTGAACCTTCTCCATCGCAACTATATCTTTTTTGAAATGCGGTGACCAAAATTGTACACAATATTCAAGGAGGTCTCACCATGGAATGATACAGAGGCATTATGACATTCTCTGTTGTATTCACAATTGCCTTCCTAATAATTCCTGTTTGCTTTTTTTGCACAGCACAGCACACTGAGCCAACAATTTCAATGTATTATCCACTATGATGCCTAGATCTTTTTCCTTGCTGGCAATTCCTAATATGGAACCTTACATCGTTAATTACAGCATGGGTTATTTTTCTCTATATGCATCACCTTGCACTTGTCCACATTAAATTTCATCTTCCATTTGGATGCCCAATCTTCCAGTCTCACAAGATCCTCCAGCAATTTATCACAATACACTTATGATTTAACCACTCTGAATAATTTTGTGTCAACTGCAAATTTGATCACCTTACTCAATTAGTATACATTCTTTCCTTCTCTGCACTTTTTTTGTTTGAAATTTAGCAAATTCAAAGGTGACAGTTTATTTGCTGTACTGCAATAGATGACATACAGTCTTATATAAAGAACTTTCCATGCTCAAACTTTTTTTTCAGCATTTTTCCCCAGTGGAAGCAAAGAGGTCATATTCAAACACATTTAACCAAATAACTAAAGAAGTTATTCAGCTAAATTAAAATCTGGCCACTTATCCGACTAAATTCTAGCCCAACTATTTGTCTGGTTAGAATTTTGCCAGATAAGTAAGGAGCACTTCAGAGGCATTCCAGGGAGGAGCTGAGTTAGCCAGATAAGTTATCTGCTGCACTGCTGAATATATAGCAGGAGTTAGCCGGATAAGTTTATCTAGCTAACTAGCAGAGCTGTACAGTGGCTGAATATGGACCTCAAATTGTGTAGGTTCTGTTATTCCTGGGGTGCTGTGCAATAGGCACAGTGTACAACCATCCTCATGCTGATTCTACTGAAGAGGCACTGCTCCTGCTTCAAGGTGCTAATCTCGTACTGCTCATCCTCCTGAGCAGCCAGTAGCAGGGAATAAACCCTAGACCGAGTCCTTCAGCAAGACTGGAAAAGCTGCTGACTCCTTCCCAGCTTCCAGGCAGAAACTAGAATCTGCAGGGGAAAGTCAAGAGGCCTTATGCCCACTGTATGCCCAATTTAGTTAACCTGAGGTGTGTACTGTGCAAACAAATGCATCTTCTCAAGATCCACATCTACTGTGCTGGAGGAAAAGGGGGCAATGAACCATAAATCATCCACTCTTGTTACTCACCAGTGACATTCTTCAGTTTCATGAAGGATCTGTCTCTAGAGCATTGCCAAAGCATCGCCAAAGCTTGCAACCACTCCTGCACTTTGCTTTCTCTCCCTGATCCTAACAGCTTCTGATGAAACCTGAAAAGATCTCAAGAAATCTCTCCTGTGGTACATATGATCACGGAGTAGCTTGGTGAGCAAACATTTCTTGTGCTTCTCCCTTTTCAACTTGTTTTGTTTGTTTTAAAGATGGACGTGGAAGTCTCATTCAGCGACCCTTTCAATCAACTTCAAATCCATTGAGTTAATGTTGGTCTGTATTTTGTATATTTAATCAATGACATTCCACCATACCATCCTATTTTTTTATTCAAAATCAAAAATATATCCCACCCGTTTATTTTTTTATTTATTTCAATACTGAAAATGCAATTTCTTGAATATTTTAAAAGTTTCCGTCATTTACTTAACTTATGATAAAGTAAGTAAATGGAAATGTAGCAGGGGTCAAAATCGGTTTAAATTGAAAACAAAGGACCCTAACCATCCAAAATACTCTGAAAGATGGCTGGCAGTGCATGAAAGTCTGTGCTCAAGACACGAGGCGAGTATGAAGGCTGAAGCTACCATATCTCTTTGATCAGGTTTTGAACTGTGAATATGCAAAATAATCATCCACTTAAATATCTGAACATCCCTCAGTAATAAGCCCTTCTATTCTGGGGTAAATTTAGCCCGAGAACCCAGCTTGTTAATCTTAAGCACAGCATAATATACAAAAGGAAATGAACCCTAAACAGCAAACAGCAAACTGTGAAAAAAAAAACCCCATCATTCAAAAAATCTTTAACAAAGCAAGTAGCATAGCATGACAATTCAGTTGTCACACAGGCTTTCTTAACTGACAATCTGAACAAGCAAAACCTGAACTAACTTTTCTGCCAAAAATAATTTTGTATCATCCATAAAGCATGCAACTTGCACAAAAAGGAAATGCTAGTCACACATGAATTAAGGGAACTTGCAGAAAACCCTCCCTTTGAGTGTACAAAATGAATTCAAGGACCTGAGAACTCGGGATAGAACCCATAAGAACCAGACCGTCTGATCTTGAAAATCAATAAACTGTCTCCATCCTCTTTCATAAGCCTTCCAAGCATTGTCAGATACCAGTTCTTCAGATGCTGCAGGATGACAGAACATCCCACAAGCTCCTTAGCATGTTCATTGGATTCTGTCTGTCCCAGGAGCCAAAGACCTCAAACGCTGCCACTGAAACTGAGAAAGGGCGACAGCAATCCTTAACACTCAAATCATGCTTTGCAGGGTAACCCCTATATTGGCTTGATCTGGATAACAGTTCCAAAGGCCATTTCTCACATTTCTGTGTTATATGGACACTGTTATTCTGCTTTAAGATGTGCTCTCCAGGGTTTTCTGTTTGGGGAGAAAGTTTCCTTTCAAGGCCTTTCACATTGCATTTACTGATTTCATACAAATATCTTTTGCACACAGCATTGATAAGCTCAGCATAAAGATGAATGAAGTCACTACTTAATGAGAGTTATTTGGTTTCCAACATTTCTCTTTTGCTGATAAGGTGCAAATGGTGATTTAAAGTCTATTCAGCTATGTACTTCACTTTTAAGATGGTACAAGTTCTTTATTAAGTTTGTGACTTCTTAAACTCTTAATTCCAGCTGTTATTGCAATTAAATTAAGTCTTTTAGTTACTTACAGGCCGATTCAGTAAAGTCCACGGGAGAGCGGACGAACGCCCGCTCTCCCGGCGCGCGCACTGGCCACTTGCCAGGGCGCGCGATACAGTATTTAAATTAGGTGGTGCGGTAGAAACGGGCAAAAGGAGGCTGTCAGCAGGTTTGACAGTCAATGCTCAATTTTGCCGGCGTCGGTTCTCAAGCCCGCTGACAGCCACGGGCTCTGAAACCGGACGCCGGCAAAATTGAGCGTCCAGTTTTCGGCCTGACAGCCGCCGGCCCATTTCACATTTTTTTTTCTTTTTTTTTTAACTTTTTTTACTCTTCAGGACCTCCGACTTAATATCACCATGGGTAGGCGCTAATTTCTTAAAGTAAAATGTGCGGCTTGGCTGCACATTTTACTTACTGTATTGCGCGGGTATACCTAATAGGGCCATCAACATGCATTTGCATGTTGAGGGCGCTATTAGGTGCGGCGGGTTGGATGCGCGTTTTCCTCCCCTTACTGAATAAGGGGTAAGGGAAAACACGCGTCCAAGGGCAGGTTAACAGTGCGCTCCGTCGGAGCGCACTGTACTATATCGGCCTGTTAGTTCTTTCCTCCCACTGGATACTGGGCAAAGCTTCCCTCCCACGGTAGATGAAGAATCAAAAGATGTATTTAAAACTTTTAATCTTTTATCTCCGACCTCCTTCTGTAATATTAATGTGATACCTTTTATTTCTCATCTCCCAGTCTTCAGTAGATGCCCATGGGCCACTGAAGTAGTCCATCTCCTCCTTCTCTCTGGAGCATTGCTGTATGTTGAAATGGTCTTCTACAACCATCTATCAAGGGAACTTCTTGATACGTGGTGATGTGCGGTTGCTATTTTGGTTGTCCCTTGATAGTTGGTTGTAGAAGATCTCTTGAGTAAGGGAATGAGGATGGTTGTTGATTAGTATGTTGAAATGGTGGCAAGTGTTGCAATTAGTTTCCCCTTTAAAAACTCTTTGTAGACCAGAAGACTTGAAGTTGCTAACTGGTAAGAAATAATTAGATACCAAGCAGAACGAAATGAGCAAGGCCTTGAAAGGGTCATGACTGTTGTACTTGTAGACTTGTCCACTAAACAAACTAGCCTTTTGGATATTCTACCTGTGAAGATCACTGGTGAGACCTCACTTGGAATACTATGTACAATTCTGGAGATCACACCTTCAAAAGGATATAAACAGAATGAAGTCAGTCCAGAGGGAAGCTACTAAAATGGTCAGTGGTCTTTGTTCTAAAGCATATGGGGGTAGACTTAAAGATCTAAACATGCATACCCTAGAAGAGAGACAGGATAGGGGAGATATGATAGAGACATTCAACTATCTCAAAGGTTTCCATGCACAGGAGATAAGCCTTTTTCAATGGATAGGAGGCTCTAGAATGAGGGATCATGAGATGAGGGTGAAAGGGGATAGATTCAGGAGTAGTCTTAGGAAATAGTTCCTTACAGAGAGAGCTGTGGATGTATGAAACAGCCTCCCAGTGGAGATGATAGAGACAAAAACAGTATCTGAATTCAAGAAAGCATGGGATAAATGCAGGGAATCTCTAAGGAAGTGATGAGAATTATAATGCTAAATTAATTGGTCAGGTGGGCAGACTGAATGGGCCATATGGTCTTTTTCTGTTTCATGTTTCTATGTTTCTTACCTCTTTAAGAAGCAGCCTCCTTTTGTGCTTCCTCCTAGACTGCTGAGCCTTTTTAGGAGCCATAATGTAAAATAAATACATCTTTTATTATTATTAGTATCATTATTATATCCCAGAAAAAAATATATTAATGTTTGCATCTGGAGACCTATAAGTTACATACAGTGTATGAATTTCATACATCTATACCCAATTCCCAATTACATAACCAATGGCTGATTAATTAAATATTCATATCATAGTGTATTTATATTAAACCCTGAAAAATTATATATAATAATAAAACACACAGAACACAACAACTGGAATAATTTTAGGCCACAGCTTTATTAGCAATATGTATATATACCCGAGCCAAGTCAGTCCAACAAAATAATTTTCATCCTTCAGCCACTAAGCGGCTTAAATCCAATCAGTCAATTTACACTCCTCTGTACCGCACAAGGGCTATGAACCCTTCCCACCATACCACTAGCTAGGAATCCAGGCTCAGTTAATCCCCTCTGCTCCCCAGTAGTACTTGGCCATCCTTGCCCTCACTCCACCAGCTGGGCAGATGACATGAGGATGACCAATAAATAGCAAACTTAATAAAAGCATTAGCTCGGGTACTCACCAAAGTCATATTTTCATTCAAGAAACCTAAAACATCCTGAAGAAATCTCTTCAATGTTATAAAAAGAATCTCCCCAACTACTCTGGGGAAATTCAAAAAATGCAAATTAAGATATTTTATTTGATTTTCTAGAAATTCAATACATCTTGAAAGAGACATACGATCTTTCACAGTTACGGCATTAAATTCCTGGATGGGTTTAAGTGTATCTTCAACTTTAGAAACTCTGAAAACTGTGGAATTAACTTGTTACTGCAAGTCAGACATGTTTTGATGGTAGTTAGAGGAAAAAGGTCCATCTTTGCATTGAGCAGCTTGAGAGAACTCCCGAAGCCAGCCACTAAATCCCACAGGGCCTCAAGGGTCACTGCCTCAGGGTGAGATGGAAACCAAAGAACTCACTGCCATCAATGAGCAGAGCTTCCCGGGATAAAGAGAACAGGGATGGTCCCAACACTGGCTCCAAGCCCGACGATCCCGATGCCGTGATGGCTTTGGGAGCCCATTCAAAGAACCTCCCTCTGCTATCGAGCAGGGAAGATGGAGCCGATCCAGGTGGTGGAGTTGGGAAGGATGTCCCCTCCACCGCAGATGCAGACATCATATCATCACTGTGCGTGGTGGAGGTGCTTTCTTGAGGATCTCTGTGCGCTGGAGGCTGCCGATAATCCGGGCTAAGGGTAAGGGATGCCTCCTCTGCAGGTGATCGTGGCCGCTCATCAGACTCCTCGCTTCCTACATCCATTCATCTTTATCAGGTCCCTCACTCCATCCCCGTTGTTGCAGGAAATCCTTTATTTTCAAGTATCCACTGCAATACGCTGCCCAAGTCGCCTGTGCAACCGATCTGCGAAGTAACTCCTACACTGCTGTACTCCAAGGTTCCATAAATAGTCTGGATTGCTGTACCTTCCAAGTCTGTCCCAGACCAAATGAGGTAAAGTATCAGTAATGTTATTGTTATAACCTGGAACATGTTTCACCTGAATAGTAATATTGTATCTCAAACAACCTATTACTAATTCCTTCATTAAAGCTAACACCATCGGACATCTAGCAGAGTGTCTATTAATGACCTCTACCACTGCTCGATTATCACACCAGAATACAACTTTTCTGTTCTTAATTAAATGTGGCCAAATAGCAACTGCCACTACTATTGGAAACAACTGTAAAAATGTAATATTTCTGGTAATTCCAGACTTCTTCCATTCGTCAGGCCATGATGCGGCACACCATGATCGCCTACAATATAAACCAAAACCAATACCTCCAACCACATCTGAATACAAGTCAAGATCATTATTAGACAAAGGTTCAGCCTGCCATGCAGAAACACCATTGAATTCTCTCAAAAATGTCCTCCATACTATCAAATCCTCCCTTAAAGCTGATGTAATTCTAATAAAATGATGCTTTTATTTTAACCACCCCAGACATAGATGCAGACAACCTCCTCAAAAATGTCCTTCCCATTGGGATTACTGTACAAGAAAAATTAAGAATACCAACCAAAGATTGCATATATTTTAATGTAAACTTTTTAAAGCCACATGCCTCTTCCACCATAGCACACATCTTCAGCACCTTCTCTTCTGGTAAGCAAGACATCATTTGCCCCATATCTAGCTCAAATCCTAAAAAGGTTATAGTTCACACAGGCCTTTCTGTTTTCTCATGTGCCAGAGGAATACCAAAATCTTCTGCCACTGACATAAAACACTGAAGGCTGCGCTCACAAATATCTGTACCATCATGTCCAACAAATAAAAAGTCATCCTAATAATGCACTATATTCTTCAATCCAGACACCTGCTCTGTAGCCCAATGAACAAATGAACTAAAAGCCTCAAAATATGAGTACGAAATAGAACAACCCAAAAGTAAACACTTATCTAAATAATATGAGCCTTGAAAATGAAAACCCAACAAAGGCAAACATGACGGGTTCACTGGCAATAATCTGAAAGCTGATTCAATATCTGCTTTGACCATCAATGACCGCATACCACATCTAAGCACCAAAGCAATCGCACTATCAACAGATGCATAATGTACTGAACACAAATCCCTAGGAATAAAATCATTAACTGATTTCCCTGCTGGATAGAGCAAACTATGTATTAATTGAAATTTACCTGGCTCTTTTTTTGGTAAAACAGCCAAAGGAGAAAGAAACATTGCTGGAAAAGGTCTATACTCAAAAGGACCAGCTATATGTCCCAAAACTCTTTCCCACTCCAATTTTTTCAACACAAACCTCTGCAGTCTATGCACCAATATTGAATTGGCTACCTGATTATTAATAGTCCCACCAAAAGAATAAGAAAACCCACATCAAAACCTTCTGCCAACAATTTAGCATCTTTCTTTTGCCCATACTTCAGTAACCAAGGTCTCTTGGCTTGAATTTTGATCACAGTAGGTGCACTTTGAAAAACCCCCACCTCACTTATTCTGAGATCCTGTACTCGCCTGTTCTTATTTATTACATTTTGCTGCAGGGTAGGTGGCTCCACAGATTGCACATGCATGTCAAAATTTACCAGCTGAGAATGGGCACACGGATCTATTGAATTTCCAACAAATTTCCTGACCCCCATCCTGCATCGTCGCGGTACTTGCTGTACCTGCTCCTCTCCAAAATGGCCTCCCATTACCAAAAACACTCCACCCATAGCTTTTCCACTCATTAATCCTATTTGTCCTTGACTCCTATGTGTCATATGCAGCAACTATAAATTAACACCTTGCAATCTCCCAAGTCATATATTTATTCACTTCCATTTTATCTCTAAACTTTTCTTCATAATTTAACCACGCCCAATCTTCACATTTTTATAAGCTTCTAACATAGCATCTGCATAAGCTAACATAGAACCGTATTGCACCGGCTTGTACCTACCATAAATGTTAGCCAAGAACAAAAATGATCTCATCCAATTAATAATATTTCTTGGTACCTTTCTTTCTTTTTCAAATTCCTCCTCTTCTTTTCATCCCCTCTTTTCTTACATCCTTATAATAATCTGAATATATCAATATGTTTACATCTCCGTATTTTCTTTCTTAATGATCTAGGAACTGACTCCCACAGTTCCGTTAATGTTACTAATGCAGGCAGTCCCCTCTCACAACTCCCTGTACCACCTGACAGCTGCACTGAAGCTACATGCTCCTCTCCACTTGAAAAAGACGATGTACTTGGAAATGAACCAGAAGAAGAACTAACAGATTTCCTATGCTTTCTCTTCTTTTTCTTTGTCTTTTCTTGTTGAGACACCTTCACAGAAACCTCTTCCTGCACAGATCCCAAAAACCCTACCTGAATTCTCATTTCTGCCAGAATATCCATCAGCTGGAGTCATAGAAACTCCCTGAATAATGTTCACATGTGTTTGACTGGCCGCTGTGGAGGTACTTGGATGACATTCCTGCTCTTGCCTTGCACCTTCACCATCAACTTGCGCCTCCAGCTCCACCACATCATTCCAAATACCCTGGGTCTGTTGCACCTGCAATCTCTGAAAAAGAGGAATATCTCCTACTCTCCCTGCCTCTGCACTCTATTTTGACTGCTATACTCCTGAATCTGTAAATCATCTCTCCACATCCTTGTAAATTTTCATCTACTTCAAAAATTCCTTCTCTTACACATCCTCCACTGGGGACCAGAACATTTCTACTACCCCTCTGCATTCTACCTCTGCCCCCGCCTTCAAGCCAATATTGAATGACTTCTATTCCCCCAATTCTTTTGCATCAACTACAACTCCTCATAACCACTTATATCCCTTTCCCCAGCTAAACTCCCCCTTTCAATACCTGATGCTTTAATTCTTGTTCTCCCACAAACACTATAAATCCTCTTTCCTAAGCCTCTCCTAACACTCACTCTTCTACTTTTATTAATAGTCTCTTCTAAATTCATCCTGACACGTCAAACAATGAATTACTGCAGAGCCATGTCTAACCCCTTCAGTAAATCCAGTATCCTGCACAGATTTTGCTAACTACACATCACCGATCATGTTATAATCTGTAATCTACCCCTTGCCTCTCAACACACACAACGCGACCTATCCCCGTCAAAGTGACCCTACCATCCTTAACCAGATTAACATTTTTTCTAACTCCGCCTCCCCCTACTAGCCCACTTGCCTCGCTTTCATTTCTACACTTCTTTTGCGCCTCCTCAACTCGATTACATTCCCGCCGCTTGACTGCAGGACTCTGTCCAGATAATACCGGTGCACTATCTCACCCTCACACCGGCCACCCACTCCCAACCGCCACTGTTCGTGTCTCTTCATCGGTTAATGTCAACATTTGCGTTTCCTTAACCCCTTCTTGTATTACTATCTGCTCCTTCCTTGTACCCGACCTACATAAACTTCCTACTCCCTCGTTTTAATGATTGACCTGGTTCCTCACCAAGCTCGCTGCTCAGTTCCCCCCCCCCCCCCCCCCCCCCCGAAGGATCGACAGTTTGCCTCACTCCTTCCTCCCCTCCTTACAATTCTGACGCGCCGAACAGCGTACATGTAAAATTAGCTGCCCTGCTTAACTACTCGACAACAGGTAATTAAAACCTCTTTTTTTTTAATGTTCACCACAAATTCACCACACAACAGCCTACCAACACCAAGCAAAAAGGCGACAAGTAACCTACAACCTTCCTCCATCGCTGCCCCACTCCCAACTCCACATTCCATCTTAAATTCAACCGATCATCATATCTGACCATCAAAAACAGGCCTTCCCCGGTACACTGTTATGTTCTTCATGCAGTATGCGCTGCTTGACTTTCCTATATATATATATATATATAATTTTCAGTCCCAAGAACATAAGAACATAAGAACATGTCATACTGGGTCAGACCAAGGGCCCATCAAGCCCAGCATCCTGTTTCCAACAGTAGCCAATCCAGGCCATATGAACCTGGCAAGTACCGAAATACCAAGAAGATCCCATGCTACTGATGCAATTAATAGCTATTCCATGTAACCGTTGCTAGTAATAGCAGTGGCTATTTTCTAAGTTAACTTAATTAATAGCAGGTAATGGACTTCTCCTCCAAGAACTTCTCCCCCCATCTCTATTTTTATATATATAACAAACCTGAACAACAGTACAACCACTCTTTCTACAGCAACCTGCAGAAGAAAAATACTCTGGCCCTTTAAAACCACCCTGACGGAAGGAAAGCAGAATAATCATCTCCTCCTCAAAGAACCTTGCTGTGAAAACAGACCTCCAGCTAAACTGACAGGAATGAAACAGCAGTGATAGTAGTAGTGGCTGCTGCATTAGTTCACTTGAATGCACAGAAATAAAGAGTAACACATAAAAACAATAATACAAAAAAATATAAAAGTTGATGCTTCTCTTTTCAAACTGAACTCTTTTTTATCCAATTGGTAAGTGTGTTAATGATTTCCTTGACTCATCCTGGTGTACGGTCCAGCATGCTTCCTTGGATCAAGCTTTAGTCACGCTTCTGCATTCTGATGTGGGTGTCCTGAGTTACTAGCTTCTGAAAGCTAATCAAGGAATGTATTTAGTCCAATATTTAAAAAAAAACCAAAAAAGAAACCCTGATCAGAAAGGGCAGAAAAAAGTGTGGGGAATAGATTGAATCCACTAAAAGGTTAATGTTTAAGATGGCAGTAAAAAAAATATGTGTGCTAAAATTTAGCACCTTTTTGCTTACTACTGTACTAAAAATGAGATTTACTAGCCATGTAGTAAGCTTATATGCAATCTGATCAGTAATAAAAAGTGTGCAAAGGAAAAAAGTGTGCAAAAAAGACTAAAGTCAAAAAGCATGCTAAAAATGGTAGTACATTTTAACTTTACTACCATTTTTAATTTCAGTAATAAGTGGTAGTAAAGTTTAAAATTAACACCTTTAGCTACTGAAGTAACAGAGAAACAGAGGCATCAATCATGTTTATGCATGGGGTTTATGCTCAGAAAATATATGTGCACATAAAGCACATTTTCTGTACTTAAACATATAATTTAATCACACAAAAAAATGTTTTCTCACGGACAGGTTCCCATTCACAGTACTCCCACTCCCCAGGGCAGGATACTATTCACAGCCGCTTCCCCCCCCCCAGCAAAGGGTAGGCTCCCCTTCACCTTCCCCAGGCAGGCAGCCTCCCATTCATCCCTCCCCCAGGAAGGCAGCCTCCCATTCAACCCTCCCCAGGCAGGCAGCCTCCCATTCATCCCTCCCCAGGCAGGCAGCCTCCCCTTCACCTCCCCCAGGAAGGCAGCCTCCCATTCATCCCTCCCCAGGAAGGCAGCCTCCCCTTCACCTCCCCCAGGAAGGCAGCCTCCCATTCATCCCTCCCCAGGAAGGCAGCCTCCCCTTCACCTCCCCCAGGCAAGCAGCCTCCCCTTCACCTCCCCCAGGCTGGCAGCTTCCCATTCATCCCTCCCCAGGAAGGCAGCCTCCCATTCATCCCTCCCCAGGCAGGCAGCCTCCCCTTCACCGCCCCCAGGAAGGCAGCCTCCCATTCATCCCTCCCCAGGAAGGCAGCCTCCCCTTCACCTCCCCCAGGCAAGCAGCCTCCCCTTCACCTCCCCCAGGCAGGCAGCCTCCCCTTCACCTCCCCCAGGCTGGCAGCTTCCCATTCATCCCTCCCCAGGAAGGCAGCCTCCCCTTTACCTCCCCCAGGAAGGCAGCCTCCCATTCATCCCTCCCCAGGAAGGCAGCCTCCCCTTCACATCCCCCAGGAAGGCAGCCTCCCATTCATCCCTCCCCAGGAAGGCAGCCTCCCCTTCACATCCCCCAGGAAGGCAGCCTCCCCTTCACCTCCCCCAGGCTGGCAGCCTCCCATTCAACCCTCCCCAGGAAGGCAGCCTCCCCTTCACCTCCCCCAGGCTGGCAGCCTCCCATTCAACCCTCCCCAGGCAGGCAGCCTCCCCTTCACCTCCCCCAGGAAGGCAGCCTCCCATTCAACCCTCCCCCAGGAAGGCAGCCTCTCATTTCCCCCCACCCCCTCCCCAGGCAGGCAGCCTCCCCTTCACCCCCTTCAGGCAGACAGGCTCAAATTCTGCCCCCCTCCCACCAGCAGGCAGGAAACCTACCCCTCTAGGTAGGCAACCTCCCATTCCCAGGGGGACAGCAGCACAAGTGAAAAAGGGACGCCAAGACAAAAAAGAGGGGTCCAAGAGGCTGCCAGTGGACACCATCCCACTGACAGCTGAACAAAAAAAAAAAGAGAGAGATCTGCATACCGCAACTGAGCCCACGCACATGACCTGACCAGACCAAGAACAGAGGAAGACGAGGGAGCCTGTTCTATTGCTCCTCATCCAGTGCTGGCCCAGCAATATTCAAAATTCGTGGGGCTGCACTTGCTCTGTGCTGATCTTGTGCATCAGAATGAGCAGCAGAACAGGCTCCTATCCTCCTTCTCCAAGGAGGCACACATCAGCAGTAAATGTGGAGGAATTAAAGAGGCCCTGGTGGGGCTGCTTGACAAAAGAGAGACCCTGAGTGAGTAAGAGAGAGGAGTGGTAATGGGAGGCTGCCTGCTTGGGGCTGGGGAGGAATGGGAGGCTTTCTGCCTGCCTGTGTGTGTGTGTGTGTGTGGGGGGGGAATAGGAGGCTGTGTGCCTGCCTGCCTGGGTGTAGGTCAGGGGGATGGGAGGCTGGTATGCCTGCCTGTGTGTGTGTGGGGGGGGGGGGGGGAATGGGAGGCTGTGTGCCTGCCTGCCTGGGGGTGGGTGTGTGTGGGGGTGGGAGGCTTTCTGCCTGTGTGTGTGTGTGGGGGGGGGGATGGGAGACTGGTATGCCTGTGTGTGTGTTGGGGGGGGGGGAATGGGAGGCTGTATGCCTGCCTGCGTGTGGGTGGGGGGGGGGGAATGGGAGGCTGTATGCCTGCCTGGGTGTGGGGGGGAGGAGGGGATGGGAGGCTGTATGCCTCTGTGTGTGTGTGTGGGGGGGGGGGGGGGAGATGGGAGGCTGTATGCCTGCCTGCGTGTGGGTGGGGGTGGGAGGCTGTATGCCTGCCTGCCTGGGTGTGTGTGGGGGTGGGAGGCTGTATGCCTGCCTGGGTGTGTGTGTATTGGGGGGGGGGGGGGGATGGGAGGCTGTATGCCTGCCTGCCTGGGGCTGGCGAGGATTGGAAGGCTTCCTGCCTGCCTGGTGATGTGGGTGTCGGGGAATGGGAGGGGCACGTGCACACCCGGCAGCTCGGGAACTGCCTAGCGAAGAGCATGTTGAAATATTCCTTGGGTAAACTCTAGGCTCCTAATATCGAGTAGCGAGGCTCTGCAATCACGTGGTACGAGGGGGAGGGGGGGATGCTCTGCAGTTTGCTGTTTGTTGGCATACAGGCACACATAGTGCCGGAGAGCGCTGGAAGTGTACGCTCGTCCCTGTCTGTGCATAAGATCGTACGGATCTCTGGATTTATTTTCCCTGCCGGGTTTTTTTTCTCTTCCTTGCTGGCTTTCTCCTCTGTTTTTTTTTTCCGCCTTGCCCTTTTCTGGAAATAATAATCATCTTTTATCCTCTTTCCCTGTGCTGCCACCTAATCCGTGCTGATGTGCTGTGTGAGAGGCTGGAAATGGAAGTGTTGATGCTCTGTCTTTTCCCCTGGATATTTCAGTGCGTTTCAGTGCGGGCGGACTCCATCATCCACATTGGTAAGGAAAGGAACCGGCGTGGATTCTAAAGATACCTATGAGAAAATCAAGGAACGCTTTCTGTTTATTGAGAATAAAAAAGAAAAATCAGAAAAAACAAGATAGTGACACAAAAAAGAGAATGTTTAACTCAAAAACAGGAAAAGAATGGGGAATTAAAATGGACCTTCAAACTGGCAAAGTTAGAAGCTGAATGGGAAACGAATTCAACAATGTAATTGGCATGTCAGAAATAATTTGCCAAAGAAAAAAAGATAGTCTGTTAGAGATTGTTAGCAATTTGCTTTGATGTTCTGTGTGCTCAAAAGGTGTGCGTAAACTTGTTTGCTGGCAAGGTGAAGCAAAAAATAAAAACCAAAAAAACAATATTCGGAATCAGAATGTGGCTTTTAGCTAGAGCAGGAAACTTGGGATATATTTATATATATATATCAGCTTTAAGGGCGGGGGATAGTTCAAACAGGAATTCATTAGTAGTAATTAAGTATATATATATATATTAAAAAACCAACCCAAGGTTAGAGGTGAGATTTTACATTGGGGTTTTGCTGTTGTGCACTAAGTAAGGTCTCTTTAGAGTGCTTTAATTGGAAGAGATCGCCGATTCGTGGCGAGGGATCTGCTGCAGGATCCGGTAGGGCTGATCCGGTGCAGAAGAGAAAGCGGGGATCAGAAGGCACAGTGAGCCAGTATTAACTTTTATGCCTCTGACTGACGAGTGCTGGGAGACCGTCAGAAGAGATGGACCCGCTGTTAGGAGTTATACAGATAGCAACAGAAAGAAAATGGTGGTGCATCAAAAAGGGATAAAAGTAATGATTAATCTACCTCCACGGCCAAGTGAGGGTGAAAAGGGGATGGGACAACCAAGTCCCCATAATCATTTTAAAGATGCAAAATGCACTACTTAACCCGCTGGAAGCGACAGAGGAGAGAAGGCGACGTACCCTAAGATTCAGGTCTAGACTTAAGAGGGAGAAAGAGCCTGGGTAATAGCGCTGGATGGGAGGGATGGCCACGGTAGGTCGAGCGGGAAGTTATTTATTTATTTACTCTTGCAGTTCGGAGTCTCTGCTCCAGGAGCCAGTTCACACCACACAGAGACACTGACTCGATGTGACATAACTGAGAGACACAGGTGTTGGAAGTCGAGCTGTATGAAAGGGTTATTGCTCTCCCTCCTCTTTTTGTGTTTTTACAGTGAGAGGTAATAAGTAGATTTGCAGGTGTAAGTGAGTATTGTTGGGAGAGGACTTGAGCAGAAAGCCTTGTAGCCTTCAAGGAATCGGAAGCTGCTGAATTAGTGAGCCCAGTCAAAGCAGACAGCATTGCGGATGCATTAGAAGAGCCCCAGGATTGGCTTTGACCGCCGTGCTAGGAAACTGCTGCACAGTGGCATTCAATTTTATGAGCTGTTCAGGGGCTTTCGTGGGGACTCTCTCTCTCTACAAGGAAAACAGTAATTCATTTCCAGCTGCCACTGAAGTGGGTGGTCGCCTTCGTTTCCGAGCCTATAACCCGGAGATTAGTAGAACAAGAAAGTACTGTCCACAGTTTCTCCTTGCAGAGGGATGCCTGGATAAATGCTACATTATCTTTGCAATAAACAAGAAATCCTTCTCAGCCTTTTCCCCACTGCCCTCCAGCCCATGAGCCCGCAAATACAGGGTGGCCCATGGAAAAAGTAGTCCGCCTCCAGTACCAGTTATTGTAGCAAGGCTGTGAGCAAATATGTGGGCCTGGATCTCCCTTCCCCCACCTTAATGTGACTTTTGAGTTATTTGTATTCTAAATATGTTCACGAGAGAGTATGTTCCTCTGACTCCAGGTTTTTCCTTCACTGTTTAACCAGTCGTGATGCCTTCATGGAGTACAAATTCGGTGGGGTTTTTTTTGTAAATGTAAGCAACAGCCCCTTGGAAATATTAGGGATTAGATTGAGAAGGTAAAACAAGCTACACTATATTTTGAAATACATGTCCTTTGATTTTTCTTTTTCACTTAAGTGACCTGTAAGGTTTTATATCCTGGGACTTTCATCTTTAAAACGCAAGTCCTGAGCAAAAAAAAAAAATAATATGGTAAAGATAGAAGAAAAAAAAACCCAACCCTGTATAAATAACAAAATAATAATAAATAAAATAAAACCTTCGAAGGCTGGAATCGGTTCATGAGGCCCGCTGCTTTTTAATTTGAACGTGTAGCCAGTGCAGTGAGGGCCTATGGTGTTAAGGATCACTTCCGAAATCAAGGCTTTTAGATAATATAAGCCATGCGATTCTGATGGGAACTTAAAGAGTTTGTGTGAACCTCGGCCCGGAGAAAGCAAACCCAGCCCCGCTCAGCTCCATCCTTCACTGCAGCCAGCACGTGTGGGTTTCGCATCCCATGGGGGAGGGGAGAGGCACCTGTGTGATTTTCAACTTCCCTGGACGCCTACTGTCTAGGAGCACAAGTTTTGTGGGACAAAGAGGCGGAGTCCGTATTTGTTGCTTGTCTTGGCCGTGTTTCAAAAGCTACGGGGGGTAGACTTTCGCCGGCAAGGCAACTGCCAGACGTGGTGTCAGATCACCTGGGAGCCGTAATGCCAGGGCGTCGCCATAGAAAGGAGGAAATGGGTTGGAGATTTTTTTCTGAATGAATCACAAGCGTTCGAATTAAAGTGTGGTGGTGGGCTCAGTCTGACAGCATGGGGCTGAGTCCCTCTCCCCCCATGCTCGGGGCTGGTCTCGGTTACCCCGCTCCCTGGAAGCCCTGCCCCCCCGATTCGGATTTAGTGTCCCCTGGGGAACTGTTGTCACGCTGAATGAGAAAAGGCTAACGGTATTCTCCACCACAGGTGCCATTTTCGAAGAGAATGCAGCCAAGGACGACGAAGTTTTCCAGCTGGCTGTGTCAGATCTGAGTCTCAATGACGACATCTTGCAAAGTGAAAAAATCACCTACTCCATCAAGCTGATAGAAGCCAACAACCCCTTTCAGGCAGTCCAGGAAGGTAAGCTCTGAACATGTTATTGACCCAGGTGCCACAGACTTTTGATGTAGAAGAGCTGGCTTTCATGGCATCACGGAAGTGAGTAAAGCTGAATGTCAGAAAGGTGAACTTTTATAAAAATCATACGCATCTAGGTACTGCAGTAGTGCGTTTTGCCTTGTCCTATCTGTCGTTGCCCCCTGCTTCTCGGAGGGCTAGGAAACGAGAACGGTCACAATTCAGATTCCGATCGAAGTGGCTCCAATAAGCAGTTGTGGGTTTTTTTTTCTTTTTTACAAATGCACCGGAAATCAAAACTCAAATGCTTTCTTTTTTTAGTGTGTGTTAAGGAAGTTGCATTTTTTTACACCTGACATTGAGTTCTACTGCCTGAATCGGAGACTTTGCGTTTGAACAGCGTCTTCTGAAGGGGTTTGCACAGCTGCAGATTGGAAAGGGCCGACTCTGAAAATGCCGGAAAGAATTTGTTGCAGGGCAGTGATTGACAAAGCAGCCATTGTATCAGGGAAGGCTTTTTCAGTCTGCTTTTTTGCAAAGTTTCTCACAGCCGAAGGTTGGCGCTGTTTTACAAGGAAAGAGATATAAGATCAAAAGGACGACTTAGCATCTGAAGCCTTTTATTCTGAGGATTTTTTATTATTATTATTATTATTTGTAGTATAACAGAAAAGGTTGTTGCAATTGCAATTTGTTTTCCAGAAAAGACAAAGGGTTTAGATACCGCTCTCTGGAAGGATAGGCAGTGCCTGCTGTGCACTGTTGCAGTGACAATGCAACAATTAAATAGAAAGACAATGAGAAGTGTGTGTTTTGCAAATTTGTTTTTTTTTTTTTTTTAAGAACTTGAACCTAAGGCAAATGGAACTGGATCGTGTGTAAATCATTGAAACTAGTTCTTGGTGTGTTCAATGGAACCCCTGACTGAGGGGAAGTCCCTTTTTAAATGTTTCTAGCTCAACAGGTGGGGGAAAAAAAAGTATCTTAAGGTCATTTAGTAAAACTATTGCATGTGGAGCTGAAGGCTGGTTCAAGTTTCTGAGGGTATGAACAGTTCCCTGTGCAGAGAAGCAGAAAAATCTGTGGTCTGCCTCGACTCTCTTGAACAGGGCAATTAAAATATTTCTAATCTTTAGCTGTGTTTTTGTTGTTTTTATATGCCTAACAATTACCTGAATATAAAGGACACACTTATGTTCTTCCCTTACAAAGCAAAAGGAAAGTAATTAGCATTTGACTTATGGTTTTGGTAGCATACAATTTATCAAGCTTTCTCCTTTACCATGAAGTGTTTAAATCCTGTATGATGCTGACGTTGATCTGCACTTGGCTTCTGTTTTTGATAACCTCCAGTCTGCACAGGCATTCCCTGGGCAGGCAGATATAAGTGATAAGCAAGCGCCGCACAGGTCAATCACTGGGAGCCAGATCCTATTGTTCAGTGGCAGAGCACCTGTCGGAGTCGGGATGTTCCTCCAGTAGTAGGGCTCTGATTGTCCTCCATCTTCAACCAGTCAGCCATTCCATTTTTAATACCTTGGTAGGGTAAACGCTTTGACAGGAATATGCGCCTAGGAGCTGTCTTTAAAGAGAGGTGCAGGAGTTGAAGGTGTGCATGGCTGATAGTTAAAAGATATTGCCACTTGCGATGTGCAAGTTGGTCAAAACTTTAGGCATTCTCGGGCTGATGCAATACCATGCGCTGGCCGCAGCACATGGCTTAACAAGCAATTGGACGTGCGTCCATAACCCACAATGCAAAACGGGGGTTAGCACGTCCAATAGAGCATGTAGCTAATAGTGCTCATCACATGTAAATTCATATTGATGAGACTATTAGCTATTTCCCCCATGCAAAAAAAAAAAAATGTGCACCCGATGCACAGAGTTTTACCCTCAAAAATTAACGCCTGCCCTGAACAGGCATAAAGTTTTTGAGGATCCCAAAAAGTTGACAGTAATGCAGAAAATACTTCTTTTCTGTATTTCCTCTGACTTAATATCATGGTTAATATCATGCATTCTGTTGTAACGATGATGTAAAAGACAAGTTGCTAAAGTAGAAAAGGACGGAGTGTGGTTAAAAAAAATAGCTGGTTTTGTTTCCATCTGATTTCACTTGAGTTTAGCTATGGGTTTAGAAGCCTATTCACAAAAGTGTAGAAACCTTAATGCAGGCCTTAATGTACATGCTAGGGAAAACTGGGCCAACAACGGAGGCAATAATACCTCCATAATGGAATCATAGTGTCATAGGCAGAATTACTGACTGGAATTGATATTAAGCCACAATAATTCAGAGGAATTCGGAATGGTACCTCGAGATGTTTGTCTTTTTTATTTTTATTTTTTATGTTTTTTATTCTTGTATTTTAAGTTTGATACTCTGTGACTTTGTGGTATAAAAGTGACCATATAAATAAATAAATACCACACTGAAAATGGCTGCTCATGTACGGCGAGAAGTCGTAAAATGTTTGTATTTCTGAAATAGCTACGTAGACCCATGCAGATGAGGGCAGAGAGGGGACTGCTGGGCATGGAGACTACAGGAATGCATTGTTGGTAAATCCAACCATTTATTTATTTATTTATTTATAACTTTTCTATACCGAAGTTCAAATAACAGAGTTAATTTAATTCAGAAATGCAGTCCACATTCCTGACATTTACGTCAGGAATGTGGACTGCATTTCTGGATTAAAAGAGGAAATAGATGAACTTGGGGAATTTTTTTTGGATGTAACACAAATACATTATTATATTATTTGCATGCACACAGAAAGGCACACATACTCTTAATCTAGGCCTGTTTAAATGCCCCCATGAAAGTGACTTTCTCCCTGGCTGGTGGGTGCTGCTGGAGCTGGCCTGAGAGAGAGGATGGAGAAGAGCAAATCAGGGAGAAGGAGATGGGTTAACAAAAGAAGTCAACAGAAGATGGTCACACAGGCTGCAGGTGCAATGCCTATACCAACCATGCCCTATTTTGATGGGCCTCATAGAGGTGGTAAGGTAGTTACAGACTGAGATCAGAGGCTTTGTATGAGGATGTGAAAGAGAATCTGGATCCTCTGACAGGCAGATCCCAAACAATACCTGGCTTTGTCAAGTTATTGAGCATGATAGTTTTCTTAACCTCTGGGTATTTGCAGACTGTCATGGCCATAGTTGATAGAATGTCATAGTCCACCTTTAGCAGATGTTTGAGGTATTATGAGTCACATGAGTGTGGGTTGATAATTATGTCCCATTCCCAAACTAGAGGTTAAAATGGCAGAACCTCAGCTGAGGCTTTTATGATATGGCTGTCCCACCTAATGTGATTGGTGCCAGAGATTGCACACATGTCCCACTGACATCAACTTATCAAAGGGACAGGGCTTTTAGAAACCATAAACATATTATTCCCTCAATGTGCAGGTGATGTGAACATGATTATAATGAATATGGTGCTACGGCATCTGGAGCCCTGTCATTCTCACATATTCTGCGTGAAAGTGACCTCTTCCCTTACTTTGAAGGGTGCTGATTGGTAAGCACTCTTCTGTTTTTTATTAATGCACCTTTGTCTCAGTGTCTAGATCTCTGCAATATTGGCAGCTACACACTTACATGCCTGTTTCCTTCCTATTGTGGACAAATACGAGAATAAGTTCTCTTTTCCTATCTCGGCCTTATCTGAGAGGTGCACAACATTTTACTGCCATTTGATTAGCTATCTTCTTTTTTTAATAGGTGATGCAGGTTATTGCTTTTGACCCTGGATTATTTCTCTTGTAGCTAGCTCTCTGATACATGCAAAAAGGAGGTACAATGAAGTAGACATTTCCACATGCTTTTACATAGAGTACAATTTTGTAGTATTAAAATGTCTCTTCAAGAGTTTGGACAGATCAGGTGGTGCTTATGGTATTTGCCAACACAAAAGGCAGAGATAATGCTTGTGGCATCCTACATAATATTGCTATCAGGTAAGGTATTGCTTTCCTGCCAACATTAATTTGGATCTTGAGAAAGATCTCATGTCCCTTCCTACATTCCAGGAGAATGCTGTGAGTGGGAGTCAGTTACGCAGAAGATTGAGTTCTTTATTGCCTGCAAATATTGGCTAAATACTTACTTACTTTTTCCATCTTGTATGGTGGGAAGGCCTGCAATCATTCATATCTCTTCCTCCCTTTCATTGCTTTTTGTTTTGCTTAGAGAAACTTTCTGCCCTGTTGTATCCTTTTAAGGAACCATCACTTGCTCTGCCCAGAGAACATATAGTAAAATACTGACTTTAGCACTGGACATCAAGTGGATACAGGAGCCATGTCAGAGACCTAGACTTGTTGCTAAGCTAATAAATACACTCTTAAAGCAGCAGAATGCATTGCAGTTCACATGCCAATTAAAAGTGTCTGATGGCACATGTTGGGACATACAGAAGCACAATGATCCTAAACTGGAGGCACCCAATGTGCAGGGCTCTTCACATCATAACTTTCAACTAACCTTGACGGAAAATGGAGATTTGCATGGAGATCTTATGTTTCACAACCGAATGCATTCATTTAGAAGTAGCAATTACCCACCCCGATGTGCTTGACTGGGTTCATTCTGCACTGGTCTAAAGTCTCTCTTTGACCTTCCTGAATTTTCAGCTCTGTCACATGCTGTTAGTCAGTATGTCAAGTGTGGGAGTCCTGCGGAGGATGGAGAGTGTCACATCACCCTGGAACACATGAGCCGATATCCTGGCTAACATTGTTCTAATTCTCCTAACTCTTCTCTTCTAGGCCACTTGCGTGAGCCTGGGCAGAGGAAGATTCATCCTTACAAAGGACAACATGACCACTCACAGATACAGTATAGGACAGCTATTGAGGCATGCAGTGAAGGAGGCAGGGATACCCTTCCTGGAAAGACTGTGTGCAGAATTTAATATAATGTTCACGTGCTACAGGCCTTGCCCTAGCAAACATTGTACTGAGCTGTCCATTTTCTGAGTGACCTTGTCAACAAGGTTCATTTCTGCAGTAGGGTTGAATTCAGCTCAACTTTCTCAAGGTATGCCTTTTTGTTTCTCACATACAAAAGCATTGACAGTGTGTATATATACAGGGAGATGAAACCTGGACTGGATAGTACTGGCAGCTGAAAAAAAGGTGCATTCCAGACATTAAGGAGGGTTCTTCCCAACTTGAGTGTTTTCCCCTCATGCATTTTCCTTCCCAGGCCTCTCCTCACCTTTTTTTTATGGTCCTATACAAGGTTGAAGCAGAAGGAAGAATAGACAGACCCTGGTCCATAGGGACTTATTTCCCACCACAGTATTGGTGGTGGTGGTGGTGGTGGGGGGAATACAATTCCTTGAACCAGGACACAGCACACATTCACAGCCTGCATTCTGAGTCTTCCTCCTGCAGCTGGGCCAAAGTGAACGCCAAATTTCATCAGATATAAAGGGTGCTCTGGCCCATGTTTCAAACATTTCACTCACAGACAGAAGATGATGTCAACAAATGATATAAAACATTAATTCATAACAAGTTAATATGAAGCTTAAAGTTGTAAACAATAAAGCATCAAAGACAGAAAGCAAGCTCGTGTACACTGCTGACAATCATAGCCTTGATTTTCTTCCCATGGTTGTAAAGGAAGCGGCTGAAAGCCATGCAATAGAAGTGGCAATGTTCTGTTACCAGTGGAAGCCTTATCACTTACAAGATGTTAAAAGTCCATGAGCTACATCTGCAGAGGACCCACTAACAAATGAAGCACTTCCTAGGTAGCACTCAGGCAGGAATGAGGTACTTTCCAGGAAGGCAGCAGGCAGCCATATGTTACTCCTCAGTAGGTAGGCAAGAAACCATGAGAGACTCCCCAAAACACAGGAAGGCAGCAGGCAGGCAGAAGGTATGCCCCAGAAGACAGGCAAGCAGCAATGAGGGACTCCCCAAGGGGCAGTAGAGGAAGCAGGCAAGTATCTAAGAGTGATGTGTTTGTGTCTACTCTCCTTCAGGAAATCTTCAGCAAATCATACCGCATTTGCAGAAGGGTTTGAAGCAGGGTCTTCAGGAACAGGACCTCAAGACTAAGAAATAAAAAGATTTGTCAGCAAACAGCTCTATGGCATAACTCCTAATGGAATGGCAGAGAAGTGAGGGAGAGGCAGAAACTGAACATCTCACAGATTGACAGCTACTTACCAAGGGAGTCTGAAGAGTGTAAGGTCCAGTGAGAAACAGGAATCTCCCTGGGAAGCAACATAATCTAGAAACCGATGCGACTGCCACCTTTTCTTGCAAAGTACTTACATAGATTCTTCAGGGCAGGCACCAATGTCCTGACACTGCACAAGTCTTCCTTGGCATTGCAACTAGTGTGCCTTTACTCTTTTGATGACACTCCTGGTTGTTTCTTGAGTGTTTATAGTCATTCTGCTGGTATTTTAGCACTGGACAAGCTTCCTGCTGCTGGCCACCATCCTTTTCACCTTGAGTCCTTACTCTTAAGTTGGAGCTGGAAGTAGAAGATGTGAAGATGGATGATGGTTATGGGGTCTATGGAGATTGGGATACTACAGCCACTGTGTGGGTTAAATCAGAGAAACCATGCACAACTATTGAATTAGTTGTGATTAATCTTTGATTTGTTGAAGCCACATCATCTTGCACATGTATGATTTCTCTAGACACAGACCTTAGCCTATGACAAACTTTGCTTGCATAGTTCCTCTGGCCACCACTAATTCTTGTGTCACGCTTCCATGTGGTGGAACAATAGGCTGTGGTTCTTTTGCTCAAATTTCATTCTTTTGGTGTCCAGATTCTGCACTTCTGGGGGGGAGGAGAAAACAGTAACAGAGATAGTCTGTGCAGCTTGGAGTATGATGCTGGAAGGTGAACGTGAGTTGCCATTTTGGTACTTCAGCTGGCTTATCATATACGTGGCTGGGACCTCAGAGTCTTGCTCCTTCTCTAGCACATCCTCAGAGATCTCCTTTGTGCTTGAATCACCAGCCGATGGTACAGCTTGAGCCAGGGCTAAGGCTGCTGATTGAGCATTGACAACCTAAGCTGAGGGCACATATGAAATTGAGGTATATGGTACTGCTCTCTATGAAATAGATCGACACCAGTACTGACAGTATAGAAAAAGACACTCTTCTTCACCAACACTTCTTCTAATGGGCTCCACCCCCACCTAATTGGAATCCAGCAGGGGATATTGGCATTCCCTCTTGACCCCTCAGAAAACCTTTCTTTAAATATTTTCTAGGCAGCTGATTGGGAGAACCCAGCCCTACAATGCTGCTGCTCCCCTCCTCTTTTTGCTGAATGATCAACACTGGGAGGAGGGAGCTATGACAGACTGAGGGAGGGGGATTGTATGAAAGAGTAGCTTGGATATTGTAAAAAGGGGGGTGGCTGACTGGTAGGTTATATGTCACTGAATACACAACACACTTATTTACAAGGATAGGAGTTTACTTATAAGTCTGAGAATAAGCAATCAAAGCATAAAGTTTGCATTAAAGAATATATACACAAAATACTTTCTCCAATGTGAGATATTTTGAAAAATCTGGAAACAATGCATTGGGGGGAGGGGAACCTTTTTTCTTTTAATCAGTAGAATAGTGATTTGTTTTATATTATTTACTTTGTATTTTATATTTTATTGTAAACCACTTAGCACAGTTTTTCTGATATAGGCAGTATAAAAAAATCTGGTAGGAGGTCTGGCTGAAGTGGGGAGAACATAACATAAGACTTGCCATACTGGGTGAAGCCCAGTATCCTGTTTCCAACAGTGGCCAAGCCAGGTCACAAGTATCTGGCAGGATTCCGAGGGGTAGATAGATTCCAAGCTGCTTATCTCAAGAATAAGTAGTGGATTTCTGCAACTCTGCCTTAATAATAGTTAATGGACTTTTCCTCCAGGAACTTGTCCAAATCAATTTTAAATGCAGCTACACTTATAGCTTTCACCACATCCTCAGAGTCTTAAAGTTATTCAAATTTACATGCTTAGCTTATACTGTTTAACTAGTTTCCTTGCAAAAGTAAAGGCTATTTGAATATCTTAGTTCCAGTTTGAAATACACTAAGTGCTACTCTTGTGAATCTATTGATTTAGCATGACTGCGGATTCATGGAATGTGACTACAAAGCCACACAGTGGGCCTGATTTACATTTTCCCAAAGACACAGAATGGGAGAAAAGCCTAAGTGAATCAGGCCCAGTGATTAAGTACTACAGTTTGCAAATATAGATTTGGTGAAAGAGTTACTGTGGCAAATCATTCCCTTGAAAAGGCAACAATGTGCTACTGTATCATGAGCAAGCTTAATTTATATTGGTTTTATTGATTTGTTAATAAACTGAACAAATATGATCTAAAAACATAAACGTTTGAGTTCAAAAATAATTAAAACTTTTAAGTGTTACTTGTACTTCTTAAATTGATGAAAAGCATCATGTTGTTAACAGCTTCAATACAATACTGTCAAGAGATGGCTGATATCTACCAACCAGAGAACCAGTGCAGGATCTCAATGACCATAATCACAGCAATAGTTTTATGATTTAACCATCAGAAATTCCCTTCCAAATCTGACTGAGCCAAGCTTTTAAAACAGAGAAATGTGATTCAAGAAACGGTCAAATTCAGAAAAAGTTTGAGGTCAAATAGATTGCTTGTTTCTTAATCCTGCTTCTCTTCTTAGTCTTAATTTGGAGTAAGAGGATATTTTTCCCCTTTCATAAAGATGTGTAAGCATTGTTTTATTTGGTAGTTTGAGAAACATTAGCAGAGAAAATTACTTTTGCTTAAAAAGAAATCTTTCTTTAGTTTTAGGAGCTATACTGACACAATGTTTGAGGGGAAAAATTGCTACAGTAAGACACTTTGCAGCAGTTGACGACATACCAAAAATCTAATGCCTCTGCTGCCAACACTACTGTAGAATGCTAATGGTCATGTGATCGGAGTTGATCCAATTACTGTTCCATAATGATGCAGATTACATGGAGATGAAGGGGGTTTTTATGTTTCATCATATCTGTGTCTGTCATATGAAAAGAACTCTTGCAATAACCAGATAATGGGCATGAGCTGTGCTGAGGCATGCTGAGTACTGTGTTGTGCATACATTGTTTACATTATTTATTTAGAGGAGTAATATAAGCTTCTGGAATCTTCTTGACTTGCTATCGTGACAGATGACTACTTGATTGTGCTACCAAGGTAGTGTGGTATCACTTGTCCAGTCACTTTTCAGACATTGCATATTTGGTAGGAAGTGTATGAAAGCATGACACATTGGCTGGTCTAACATTTTAATAATGAAAACTTCAAGCTCTGCAGAAGATAATAATAACTCTATGAAAACTGTAAATAATATCCAGTTCTGCGGCCAGTGTTGAAGCTGTCATTTTGTAGAATGGTGCTATTTAGCTTAATGGTAAAACAAAGGATTTTTTAGCTGCATAATAGACTAATAATTGTTGTAATAAGGATAAATAGCATTTCTCAATGAGTGTTGAATAAACATTCCTGTGTCTTTCATTCAAACTAGTAATTACCTTATGGTTGGTTAGATGTGGAAAAATAACAAATTAGTGTTTCCCTCTATTAGGTCAAAAATAGAAGATAGGGACTTTTACAAAGCATGAGACATTTTATGATTCCAAACTAAGATTAATACAATTTTAAAGCTTGTAAGGCCTAGGAAAGCATCTTATCTACAAGTCAGTATAACTACCTGGTTTCCTCAAGAGTCAAATTAAAAAAAACAAAACAAAAACACTTTCTCCTAAATTTTTTATTTTGAATTTTTAGATTCAGAATAATAGTTCAGATGTAAGCAATTTATTATAGCAGTCCAAATTAAAAAAACAGACGACATTTTTTACAGGAATAAATGAAAACATAAGGTCTTATTGAATGCATTGTTCATGAGGAAAATACTTGTTCAACTGTGAAGCCATTCTTGGAAGAGCAAGGCATGAAATGTGCAGACCTATGTTGGAAACATCTGTAAGACATGGGGCAGGCTGTGATTTCATCTGTATCACATATGGGCCAGATGTACTAAACTTTTTTTTTTTTTCCATAAATACAAAATTAGGAAAAACACCTGCTAACATCTAGACCAACATGATTAAGCTCATCAGATATATTCAGCATTACGTATTGCAGTTTTATGAATGTTAGAAAAAAATTATTTTTGTATGATTTTACTTTAGCTTCCAAGATAGTCAATATAATCTTTTTATATTGCTAAAGCAGGGCATTGTGAACTTTTTGTCTTGTTTTTAATTTATGTGAGAAATCAATCAAAAGCACTAGGAAATTTTATGTGGTTGAATGTTAAATACAATTTGGTTGCATACTGAGACTTTTAGAATATACTTAGATGCATATTCAAAGAGGTTTATCTAGCTAAGTTGAGACTTAACTGGACCAACTTGGAGGATTTGAATTTCTTGCCGGTCTCAATGCTCCCAGGTTATCCAGATCAGGTGTATTAGGGAGTTATTTTCCAAGCCGTGATAGGCCACGATAAGGCCCTAACGCCTGCGATAAGGGCCTTATCGCGGCGGTAAGATTTAAATTAGGGGGAGGGGAGAAGTTAGGGAGGGAATTTTGGTAATTGGCGGTGGCACTGCTGCCGATGATAATGTTTCGAACATTATCGCCGGCAGTAGTGCGGAGAATAGCACCACCTTTTACGGTGGCCCTATGCCCACGATAGCCTGCAGCCGGCCGCACCATGGCAGGCGAAACTGCACTGCCATGGTGCGGCCGGCTGCAGGCTATCGCCTGACCGCCCCCTGCTTCGCCCCCGTCTCCCTGTAGCGCAGGGTTCATCATTCCGCACAGAATGGTGAATCCTGCCCTTAACTGGAAAACATTTCCAGATGACTCTGATATACAAATAATGTTTGTCATGCCTCAAAGCAGGCCTAAAGTTGTCCAAGTGCATATACTCAGATGACTTTAAACTTACCTAGCTGTGTTCACAAATTATTTATTTATTTATTTTATTTATTTAATTGACATTTTTTATATATCGGCATTAGTAAGAAACATCATGCCGGTTCACATTTTAACAAATGGTGTGGAAAATACATTATAACAAGGGATGAGGGGAAATGCGGGATAACAATAACTAGAGAAGGCAGTGAAGGACAGATCTAAACTAAGTTAGTTACAAAATTAAACCATTGATTATATGAAAGGGAACAAGTCAACATTCTAGAGATTAACATTGTCTTGAGGGACGGAAAAGGAGAGGGGGTGGAGGCAGGGAAACTAGGGAAATGGCAGAGAGCAGAGAAACCTACAGAGTAGGCTGAAGGGGAGCCTAAGGAAGGGTTAAAGGATTAAGAGACCTACGAAGTAAGGGAGAGGGAGGAAAATTCAGTAGATTAAAGGAGGACAGGGCGGTAATGGAAATAGAAACGGCAGGGGGAGGAGGTAGGGAGGCTAATCGTACTAATCTGGGTAGGCTTGATATAGCCGGGTGAGTTAAAAAAAATCTCTGTGGGCAAGCAATGCTAATCCCAAGCAATACTCTCTCCCCAAAATAATGCACATAAATATCAGTGCTTAGTGCCTAATCTCCCTCCCACAGCCTCCTAAATTTCAGGCCGATACAGTAAGGACGCGTTAGAGTGCGGCAGTGCTGGGCGCACCCTCGTTTGCTGCACGCACAGTCCGGATCACCTACCGCTCGATACAGTATTTAAATTAGATGCAAATGCAAGCTGCGTCCATGAAGCGCAATCCATTTTACTGTATAGAGCGCTATACAGCGCCTATACAGTATCCTGGGTGTGCTGGTACCTGTCATTTGAAATGACAGGTTACTAGGAAGTGGATGGTTCTCCTATGCTCGGGCATCAGGGATTGTCAGTCCTCTCTTCCCCCCCTCCCAAAGCAAGGCGCAGGGCGAAAATCGACTCGACATGTTATTAAAGCAAATAGAAATTGTAACAAAAGTAAACTTACTGCATGCTTCCAGCAGCCCCAGTCCTCTCTCCCCTCCTCCCAAGGTGCCCTCCGCAGCTCCCCTGCTTCCCGGGGGCAGCCGGCGGCGAAAGCGGCTTCCAGCAGCCCCAAAGGTGCATGAACGCACGTCCAATTTGGGCATTCGAGGCAGCGAAGGCGCATGCGCGCACGCCTTGACCTCGGTCATCCATCTGGGCACTCAGGTCATGGCGTGCGCCGCCGGCGGCCCCCGGGAAGCAGGGGAGCCGCGGTGCGCACCTCGGGAGGAGGGGAGAGAGGACTGGGGGTGCTGGAAGCATGCAGTAAGTTTTACTTTTGTTACAATTTCTACTTGCTTTAATAACATGTCGAGTCGATTTTCACCCTGCGCCTTGCTTCGGGAGGGGGGGGGGGGGGAGAGGACTGGCAATCCCCGAGCGTAGGAGAACCAGGCCCGAGCGTAGGAGAACCAGGCCACACCATGTTACTCGCTTGCTCCAACCCACCCACTTATTTGACCGGAGCCTGCCTATTGCTGTCACATCCCTCTAACGTCAGGGTCAGGGTAGGCGGTAAATTAGCGGGTTAAAGACGCGGCAAAGCAGTGGGTTAAAAAGGCAATAATCGGGCCGCACGTTACTATATGGGAGGGAATAGCTAATCTGATCGTTTACATATCATATACATGCTGCGGGCGGAAAGGGAAATGCGTCGATGTAAAGATTGGTAAAAACGGATAGTGAATCGCGGTTTAGACTTACGCGGCCAAATTGTGGGTACAAAGCGGGTTAGAAACAAGGTAACTGCGGCCGCGCTTTACTGTATTTGCCTGTTTATTTTTAAAACGTCTCATGCAGTAGGAGCGCAAGACCTGCTTCTCCCCAAAGATCTTTCAATTGAAAGCCTGGCTGTGGCCCTCCCTCCTTTCCCACCCCAGCTGAAACTCCTACTGCAGGGTTTCTAAAACCTGACCTGGGGACCCCACAACCAGTTGGGTTTTCAGAATATTCACAATGAATATGCATGAGATAAATTTGCATATCAGGGAGACTCAGTAGAAGCAAATCTATCTCAAGCATATTCATTGTGGATATTCTGAAAACCCAACTGGTTGTGGGGTCCCCAGGAGTGGTGAGGAAGCCTTGCCCTATTGCTTGCCACCCTCATAACCTCCAGGAACCTCTCAAACCTCCAAGACCCGCTGGAGCAATACAGTTTTACCACTCTGGCCTTGTCTGACAATAGTGCTCGCTAGCCTACTAAATATTGGATACCACTAACTTTTCCTCTCTTTTCTATAACACTCTCCAATCACTCTAGATGGCAAATTCAACTATCTTCACTAACCTCAGAAGCTGGAGTGAAATTCACTCTTACCTTAAGTGTTATCAAATTGACTGGGCAGGGGTTGCCACAGTGCAACAACCAAGCATACCACCAAGACTGTCTGATGGGATCTTTTGAGTTTCCTGTGCTGTCACTCACATCACTGCAGTCCCAAAGATATGAGTTTTATAACACTAACAAAGAAACCCCCAAAAACCCACACTGAGGTTATTCTGCCTAAGTTGTCTTTCATTTTAAATGTACTGCATAATACCCCTAGTTTTTTTTTTTCTTTAACTTCACAGTTTTGTTGTAGAGGGGGAAAATAAGAGTGTTCCTTTGATAATCAAGTGCCTTAAGCACAGTGCCATAGAACATCTTTAGTTGTTATTTCATCTCAATCTTTGGTACATTCCATTCAGTTTTGTTTCCAGGATATCTCCAATGACCATGCATGCACTGCCTCCACTGTGTACAAATGTCTTATGTATATAGTCACTGTAACTGTCCTGAAAACCAGACTAGTTGGTTGTATCCCAAGGGCTAGGTTGAGAAACACAGGCTTAGATAGCAGTTCAATTAGAAAAACAAATTAGTTACCCTTGCTGATATTTATGTAATCCCAAAAAGTTCAAAACATGTTTTAAAGCTTGTTCTTCACATTAGGTTATTCCATTCTAGGTCTTGATGTATTACATTGCCTTTATACTGATCATTGTTATGAAAATAATTTGCTATTATTTCTCCAATATGAATGTAAACCCTGGTTAGTTAATGCTAAGACAGGGCTGTCACAGGCTTCTAGGAAGGATCATGACATCCAAACAAATAATTCAGTGGATTATTGGAAGACATCTTGCATGTTTACAACCAGGAGCATAATTAAGGGACTCCTAAGAAAGTCTATGAAAAGTGACATGACCCAAACCTAATAGTGATCAGGGTGTGAATTAAGACCCCAATAAGGGGATTTGCTCAGAGGGAAGTGAAGGATAGCAGCTAAATGCTGAAGCAGTCCCAGGACATCTCCAGTGAAGTTTGTGGTGAGAGGTAAAAAATAAATTTCATCTGCCTTTTGGAAGCCCAGTCTTCCAGTCTCACAAGGTCATCCTGCAATTTATCTCAAGCGGATTGTGTTAAATTACAAGATGACCTTATCAGGCTGGAAGATTGGGCTTCCAAATGGCAGATTAAATTTAATGTGGAGAAGTGCAAGGTGATGCATGTAGGGAAAAATAGCCACTGCTGTATACAATGTTAGGTTCTATCTTAGGAGTTACCACCCAGGAAAGAGATCTAGGCATCATAGTGAATAATACATTGAAATCGCGGCTTAGTGTACTTTGGCAGTAATATTAATAAGCAATAGTAGCTTGAGACCTGTTTGAAGTTTGGGTACTTACCAGGTACTTGTGACTTGGGTTGGCCACTATTGGAAACAGGTTGCTGGGCTTGATGGACCCTTAAATAAGATATGCCATACTGGGTCAGACCAAGGGTCCATCAGGCCTGTATTATTCAATGTATGCAGATGATATCCGATTTTAATCACAAGCAAGAGAAAAATTATTGCCCCACTGTAGCTTCTGTGATTTCTTATGATGAAGAAAACTAGCCATGCCTTTGACACCAATATGGGTCTGTCTTGTTCAATGTATGCAGATTATATCCAAATTTAT
This sequence comes from Rhinatrema bivittatum, assembly GCF_901001135.1. NCBI lineage: Eukaryota > Metazoa > Chordata > Amphibia > Gymnophiona > Rhinatrematidae > Rhinatrema > Rhinatrema bivittatum. The sequence continues at coordinate 148,884,738 of NC_042621.1, read as the reverse complement.
TGCTCTTTAAATACTAATCACAAGGAGATAACCGCCTTTTAAAGATTGAACATTAGTTAGTCTGTATTAAATTAAAACTTAGACAAAACAGAAGTTGTGATTGAGATATCCATGTATGCCCTTTTCGAGGCCTCTGATATGAATTGGCTCCCAAATTCTGCAAATAAAAAGCAAAGTAAAAATCTTAGGTGTATGGGTAGAATCAGTTGGCAATGCAAAAACACATTAATTCTTGTTTATTCATCTAGGGAACATTTTGTTGTATGCATCCCTATTTGGAAAGTTCAGATATGCATATGTTAGTTTAGACGCTTATTTCTACTCACAACTCTCTGCTAATTGGTGTCTCTAAATATCAACTACATCATCTGTAACATGCAGAATACTGCAGCTCAATTAAGTTTTGGGACAAAATTATGAGCATATCCAGCCAGTATGCAGATTTCTTTACTGCCTTCCAGTTTCACGTAGGATAGAATTTAAGATTTTGTGCAGAGCATATCAAACTCTGCACAAATGTGCTTGCATATATCTGTAGTAGTCTCTTAGTTCCCTAGGTTCCTCTGAATGCGTGCTGCTTAAAATTCTGGATGGCAATAAACTAATATCTACAACAACAAAACATTTTCTTATGTGGCTCCATTCCTGTGGAACACCCACCCTTATGCATTTAGGTCACTAGGCGATTCGGCTGCCTTCCATCATCATTTCAAAGCCTGGTTATTTACCAAAGCCTTTGCTTACATTTTATTTATGACTGTGTTGTATATTTTATGTATGCTGTGTTTCTGTTTTTATTGTACACTGCTTTGTAGCCTTCGGGGAGAGGTAGTTGAAAAACTAGGAGATAAAAATATTAAACTAGTCTGCCTTTTCTTCCCTTTCTTTGTGATACTGCAGATGCCATTTCAGCTTTGAGTTCACCACACTTCTCCCCAGCTCAGGATAATTTGCACTTATCCCATGCTTTCTTGAATTCTGATAATTGTTTATTCCTCTAAAAAGAGATTACATTCAGAAGCATATATAAAACCTTTGATATCAGAAGAAAAGAACCACTTGGTCTGCCCAGGGTGCCTGGTTTCATCTGCTTACTGTATTACCACAGATCCTTATTTGCCTTGAGCACATTCTGTGAAAAATGCAACTTTTTAGTGCCTTGTCAAAGTTTGAATTGCATCTCTTCTTTTCTTTCTTTCTTCTCAAGATCACTGGAGGTGTGGCTCTGCAGCAATCTATGGGCTGGAATTTCTAAGTTCGCAGAACTTAGAAAATCCGGTGGTCACAGGGGGCGGGGGGGGGGGTGAAATGGGGGGGTGATCCTATGCTAGCCGGCAGTGGTCGCACTGCCGCAGTGCAATCGCTGCCGGTGTCGCGCCGAATAACTACACCATAAAAGGTGTAGTTATTGGGCGCGAAATAGGCAGCGAAAAGGCTCCTTACCTTTTCGCTGTCCATGCCGTCCTCACAGAGTCGGCCCCAATGACGCCCCGACTCCTCCTCTTCCGGGGCCGACTCCGCCCCAATGTAGATAGCGCACACGTGCGCTACCTTCGCTAGCTATCGCAGGCTTGCGCTGTTAGCGCAAGCCTGCGATAGCCTTAGAAAACAAGGCCCTATCTGTACTGTATTACTCTCTTCTTCCTACTGGTGCAACCTCTCTTTAAACATCCAAGCTTGCCACAAGCATTCAGCACTGCTTCCTCACATTCAGGCCGATACAGAAAAATGCGCGGGAGAGCTGGCGAGCACCCACACTCCCGACGCGCACACAGGCCACTCTTCCGGGCGGGCAATTCAGGAAGGCTGGGTATGTAAATTAGGGCCTGCGGTAAAAGGAGGCGCTAGGGACACTAGCGCGTCCCTAGCGCCTCCTTTTTGATAGAAGCGGCAGCTGTCAGTGGGTTTGACAGCTGACTCTCAATTTTACCAGAGTCGGTTCTCTAACCCGCTGACAGCTACAGGTTCGGAAAATGGACGCCGGCTAAATTGAGCATCTGTCTTCCAACCCGCAGGCTGCGGGCAGATTTAAACATTTTTATTAAACATTTTTGATTTTTTTTTTTTTTTTTTAATTTTTGGGACCTCTGGCTTAATATCGCTATGATATTAAGTCGGAGGGTGTACAGAAAAGCCGTTTTTTCTGCTTTTCTGTACACTTCCCCGGTCCTGGATGAAATTAACGCCTACCTTTGGCAGGAGTTAATTTCTGAGAGTAAAATGTGTGGCTTGGCTGCACATTTTACTTTCTGAATCGCACGGGAATAACTAATAGGCCCATCAACATGCATTTGCATATTGCGGGCACTATTAGTTTCGGGGGGGGTTGGCTGCGCGTTTTGACGCTATGTTGTTCGGCCGGCACCGGGGAAGTGTACAGAAAAGCAAAAAAAACTGCTTTTCTGTACACCCTCCGATTTAATATCATAGCGATATTAAATCGGAGGCCCCAAAAATAAAAAAAAATAAATTAAAAATTAAAAAAATAAATTTAAATCTGCCTGCAGCCCATGGGTTGGAAGACAGTTGCTCAATTTAGCTGGCAGAAGCATATACAAAACCTTTGATATCAGAAGAAAAGAACCAATTGGTCTGCCCAGAGTGCCTGGTGGTTTCATCTGCTTTCTGTATTGCCACAGATCCTTACTTGCCTTACTCAATCGGCCTGATTGAGTGGGTGTCATTTAGTCCTGTTTGGTGACTGCAAGTTCTTTTTTTTTTTTTCCAAATGATACTTGGCTCTTGGGTTTTTGCGCCCCAAATTCAGGCTTTTGCATTTCTTTAGGTTAAAGCAAAGTCAACAAACTCTTAACTGTTCTCCCAGTTGGGACATTTGAAATCTTGCAATTTCTTTCTTTCTTATCCTTAGACCTTTTTTTTCCCCTCTTCAATTTCATTTACTTTCATTCTGGATGGTCTGGTTCTAGGAGGCAAAATATGCATACCTTACCTTTATTTTGGTGGATTGTTATTGTTAATCCTTCCATTTTAAAACCTATAGAAATATTTATTACATAAAGAGAAAACTTGATGTTTCATATATCCTTAATAGAAAACAGACTAAAAAAAACCCAGACACACAGGTGGAATCAGCACCAACTGAAAACGTCAAACTTTTTGGGAGCTATAAAATAACGAAAGCTTCCTTTATTGGAATATCATAAAAAAGAACATGAAAAGCTGCCTGGGAGCACCAGAGAAAAATGACCTCAATTCCATCATGTGTTTTTGTGACATACCCTCATTTCCTCAGGGGCTCTCAATACAGTTTAATAATGTCTTTAGAGGGAAACCTTTTAAAAATTAGGGTATGATCATAAAGAAAGATACAGGTGCCTTTCCTCTCAATACTGAAAATATTTATTTGCTCACATTTTATACCACTTTACTAACAATGGGGCGGATTTTCAAAGGCCCCGCGCGCGCCGGCGCACCTATTTTGCATAGGCCGCCGGCGCGCATAAGTCCCGGGGCTTCCTGTCGGGGGCGTGTCGGGAATGACGTGGCGTTTAGGGGGCGGGGCGTAGCGTTTTGGGGGCAGTGACATGGGCGTGGTTTCGGCCCGGGGGCGTGGCCGCAGCCTCCGGACCAGCCCCCGGGACCGGACCACAGAGCGGGGCAGCTGGCCGACGCGCGCAAAGTTACGCCTGCTGAAAGCAGGCGTAACTTTGCCGACAAAGGTAAGGGGGGTTTTTAGATAGGGCCGGGGGGGTGGGTTAGGTAGGGGAAGGTGGGGGGCGAAAGAAAGTTCCCTCCGAGGCCGCTCCGAAATTGGAGCGGCCTCGGAGGGAACAGGCAGCGAGCGCTGGGCTCGGCGCTCGCAGGTTGCACAAATGTGCACCCCCTTGCGCGCGCCGACCCCGGATTTTATAAGATACGCGCCTGCTGCGCGAACAAAAGTACGCGCTCGCGCAAGTTTTTAAAATCTGCCCCAATAGGCGTGCCGGCGCGCGCGGGCCTTTGAAAATCCGCCCCTTAGAGAATAGCCACTGCCATTAGCAATGGTAACATGGAATAGACTTAGTTTTTGGGTACTTGCCAAGTTCTTATGGCCTGGTTTGGCCACTGTTGGAAACAAGTTGCTGGGCTTGATGGACCCTTGGTCTGACCCAGTATGGCATTTTCTTATTTATTTATTTATTTTTAATTTTTATATACCGAAGTTCTTGTAGGGACTACAAATCAATCCGGTTTACATAAAACGAAGAACTGCTCAACAGAGAGCGGAGCTTTACATGGAACCGAGGAACATATGGAACAGTATAACTGATTGACAATTTAACATAGTGCTAAATAAAGTAATAATAGTTTAACTGGAAATAAATAAAGCAATATAATATTTTATAAAGACAGTTTAACTGTTTAACGTATCAATAAATATAAATATAAGCAATGCCAAATATATATATAAAATATAGTAAATTTTTGAGCTTAACGGTAATTGTCCAGTAGCTCTTATGTAATTGTCCAGTAGTTCTTATGTTCTTACTCTTCTTGGTACAACCATGTTTGGTGTGGGAACTGACCATTTTTATGCATATTCATTATGGTTATCCTGAAAATCAGCCCAACTGTGTGTTCCCCAAGAAGCAGCTTGCGAATTGCTGCTCTAAACCCTTTGGGAACCCAGTCTTGCTGTTTGCCTCCGCAGTGTCCTGCAGCAGTAAATTCCACCGCGTCACTTAGCCTTATGGGAAGAGGTACATCCTTTGCAAGCAAACCAATCTGTCACCTGATAATATCTTTGGGTGACTCAACCCACTGCGTCTTCTCTTGTGAGAGATAGTGAAAATAGTTCCCCATTTACTTTCTCTGTAGCTTCCTGGAATTTGCAGATCTCTGGCATCTCCCTTCAGCCATTTCTTTTCCAATCTGGAAAGTTCAAGTTTTGAGCTTTGTCCTCATCTGAAAGTCATTTCGTAATCCTAATTAATTTTGGTTCCCGACTCTGGAAATTTTCTTTTTCCATTTCAAAATGTGGTGATTGAAACTGCACAGAGTTATTGTCAAAGAGCCATTGAACATCTTCATTTTCTTTGTTTACATTTTTTTTTTTTTTTTTACCAGAATAAGAATCATTTTAGTTCACATTCTTCCAGTTTGTCTGTGGAGTTTTAAGGATCTTCTCCTGTGAACAATCAGAATGCTTTATCACTGACTGTTCCTTTCAGGTTTGTAATTCAGTTTCAACCAGTTCAGGAATTTTACTTGAAATATCGGGAGAGCAGTTTTCATATTGCCTGCAGACGTGCGAAGCCGATGGATGCTTTTCACCCAGGAAATATGCACCAGTATCCAAATGGAAAAATGTTGCACCTGCTTTTTGTGCAGATACTCTTTCCAGATGAAGTTCTATGCTAATGTTTGAAAATTTAAATCTCTATGTATTCTTGAAAGCCCCTTCCTAGCCCTGTCACTGAGGATGCCTCATTTTGAGATGCTGAGTGAATTTTCAAAGGATATACACATGCAAGTAGCTTGCGCTGTATTTTAAATCATCAAAAATAGGCATGTATTTTCAGTTACGCCCACATTTACTTGCACAAAAAGATGGCCTAGAGGTGTTCTGGGGCGAGGACAAGAGGAACACATGTAAGTTGCTATTTTATAAGAGATTAATGCAAATATATTAAGGACTTGATTTTCAAAAGCATTTACACATTTAAAAATGGGTTTTATATGTATAAATGCATTTTACCCATGTAAGTGGGCTTTAGAAAATTGCTACAATATATGCCATTGAATTGTCCATAGGGTATTTTATGCAGGTAAATGGCTTTTGATAATTGCTATGATAGCAGTTATATTTGCGTGTGTACATTCTTTTGAAAATTACCTCCTTGACGACTTATGTATGTAGTTTTCTGCCTGCTAATTGCCTGGCCCATCAGACTCATCTGTTGTCAGCTATTGGCTGGGTGGGAGGTTTGGATAAACTGGGGTGGGGTGAGTTCAGGGTGAAGAACTAGAAGGGTCTCAATGATCTGCGGAAGGAGTGGGGGAACTGGTGGGAGGTTTTGGCAAACTGGAGATTTCAATTACACATGCCTGTTTTAAAATATGCCTACTCCCGTGAGCAAGTTAGATCTCTTTTTCTGCAAGTAAAATATATGCACGTATGTTTATAAAATAGATAGGAAAGGTATGATCTTTCAGTGCTTTGCAAGTATATTTTATAATCTGCACATGCCTGATTCGCACAGGTTATAAAATGTATATGGCCATGTGGGGAGCTACTATAATGAGTGCATATATACGGCTGCACAGAGTTGTTTGAAAGTTTCCTCCCTGTGTAATTTTGCCCACATATAAAGCAGGTAACTGTCATAGGCCCTATTTTCCATGGGTAGAGAGCACTGTTTTGCCTGCGGGAATGGCTTTGAAAATTGCCCTCTTGATTCATTGGAGGAAGAAAGCATTTTCTTTCTAAATGAAATGTGCTATTTTTATACACTAAAGATTACATCTAACCAATTAGAATAAAGTTCATTGAGGGTAATATTTTAAGAGATTTAGTTAGAGTTTATTTCAACTTTAGGTTCTATATTCACTAAATGGATTACAGATCAGATGGAAAATACTGCACATTTTTGTAGAGTTCATTAAACCTCATAATTGTCTGAAAAATAGTTAGGGGTAGTGATTTTCAAATGGTCTGCATAGGCTAAAGGCTGTGGCTACTTTTTTTTTTAACCTGCAGACATTGGCCAGAATTTTCAAAGCTGATTTAAATACGTAAATCTGCTTTGGAAGTTTGCAAGGGGAGTGGGTGAAACCCAGTGCAGCGTAAATGCACACAAAGTTACGGCAGGCGCATTTCACGTACTTCAGAAAATTGAAAGTCTCATCCTGCCCCAGAAATACCCCATAAAAATATCTGCAAAACGGTGTCCTGCTATGTTCAAAGAGCCACTTACGCACATAAAAATGAGATTCATGTGTGTAAGTGCCTATGAAAATTACCCCAGTAAGTCTATCATATATAAAGAAGCCAAAAAGGAATTCATGTTTTGAAACCACATTTGTTGTCATATTGAAAGAAAATAGTCCAGCAACGAAACAAACATTTTATAAGCACCCTTGAAGTCTTTAAATTGCTTTGTGTGTCCTTCATGAGAGTCACAAATATTCAGTATATACAGTATTTCACGTTCGATATTCAAAGCCATTTAGTCAGGTAACTCACAATCCAAATGGCAAGGTTTTGAATATTAAGGCACTTATCTGGCTAGAGTGTAGCCTGGTAAGTCATTTTCTGGCTATGATAAAAAGGATGCATTTCAGGGGATGTTCCGGGCTGGGCATGTTACCCGGATAACTTAGCTGGATAACTGTAGACCTGCCTCAAAACAGATCTAAAGTTATCTGGCTTGTGTGACCAGATAACTTGCCACTTAACTGGATATATTTGAATAAATCTGATCAAGTGGCACTGTTTAAACCCCAAAAACCTAAACTAAACAAAGTGCAGTTCCGGCCTGTGGCCTGAATTCCAACCCCTCTACCCCCGACATTTCACAAATAATCCTTCTGGGCCGAGCCTCCCCCTTCCAGTCTGCCCCCTAAAACTGAATAAAAAATATTTAGTGCTCCCAGGTTGGCCATCCCGCCTCACCCCCTCCCTGGTTCCATAATACATATCCCACACTAGTCCTTCATTCTCTCCCTCCTACCCAGCCGGCAACATTTTATTAAAGAGCTTGAAGGCCCTTCTAATTGGGATCTCAGTTCTCGAGTGCGATCCCTATTGCTTCCCTTTCTGCTAAGCACAACAAAGCTGGAAACCTAACTGGTTATATTCAAACATTGCCAGTTATGAGTTCATTATTAAAGGGATAAAATGCATAAAATTAGCATATTTGTATTTGCGTACATTTATTGTAATCCACCTTGACACTAACTTGGGGGAAAAAAAGGCAGAATATGAAATGCCCATAAATAAATACTCTTTTAACTGGCTCACAATATAACCGATGTCTCAGCATTGAGTAAGAGAGATGCTCTGCAGCTGAGAGGAGGAGACTCCAAACCATGGTCCTCTGGAAAAATCCAGTGATTATCCGGTGAATGCTCATAATATCCCAATTTGTCACTGTACATCCCTTCTGAAGCTCCGTGTGTACAGGCCTTTGAATAAAATTATATACAAGTGGCATAAGAAGTGCTTGCTCCAGGTGCCTTTCTGTTTGATATTCTAAGACGGATATACAATTAAAAACAATATCTGGAACTGGTAATGATCTCCAGTAAGGAATAAAGAATTAATTGGTCCAATTTAACCTGTGTTAGTCGGCTCTATAAAATCTCCCAGCAGGGATTCTGCTGCTTGACCTTACTGACAGCCATTCCCTTAGCAACCTTTCCAAGACCAAATAAAGAGGATCAAAACTTTTTCTTTTTCTTTTTTTTTTTTACTTCTCTGCAGTTGAATATTGTTAAAGTAACTAGCATTTTGCAACTGCAGTACCAAATTCAAATACTTATCGTTCATGATTATCTCTTGTGGTTAAGCAGCTGTGTTTAAGCATTTTAATTCACCTTTTCTGGTGTGCAAGATTTTATTTGATGATGATAATAAACCATTCTGTTATCTTTTGTTTTAAAAGCAGCTAAAGACAAGGATCCATCATTTCAAATGGTCATAATTATCATGATAATGTAGCATTGCTAATAATAAGAAAAACATTCTAGACAGATCCTGTGCCATTGATATACTTAGGCAGACAGACTTTTTTAGATAAGCTGCCTAGATTTCTACATTAGGGCATTACTTCAGCTTAGAGTGAAACCTGAATGTTATCAAATCAAGTCATTGTGGACAGGGCTGTGGTAAGGGAGACCCAGTTATGATTCCCAAGTCTAGATTTTTCTCCCTGGACTGGCGGGGAGGTTGGGTGTGCTGTGGAGGCAATGCTCACAGAGCTTCCTAGGGGAGATGGTCTTAGCCCTTACTCTATATAACCAGGTTCAAGGAGTTCTGTAAACTGGGATCCAGAAGAAGTCCTAGTCTGTGGTCCCTAGCTGAGGATTGTCCTTGCCATGAATGGTCTAGATGGGAGAGGGTAAGAGTTAATAATTGGGGGGGGGGGAGAAGTCACAGCTGCTAATGAAGTTAATAGGGGGGGGGGAGAGGTCACAGCTGCTAATGAAGTCTCATTGTAGGAGCTGCTTCCAATCGAGGTGGTAGCCGAAAGCTGCTGGGGGAAACAGTCAGTGATTCCCTTTTACAGTGCATGGAACCCTTTAACAGTGCAATAATAATAATTTTTTTTTAAATAGAAAGTCACAATACCAGCATGAGGGAAAATCTTTTCAGACATAATTTGAATTGTGTGAAGAACATGAAGGGACATTTACAAAACTCCTAATTTAGGCCTATATTTTCTAAAATGCCGTGGCGTCGTGAATCGCGGGGTGCAGGGGGGCGAAGTGGAGGGCGGGCCTGAGAAAGCCGGCAGCGATCACACCTCTGCGGTGCGATCGCTGCTGGCTTTCGCACCCAATAGCGCCATCATAAAAGATGGAGCTATTGGGCACGAAATGGGCAGCAAAAAGGCTCCTTACCTTTTCGCCGTCCACGCTGTCTTTACGGCATCCGCCCCGTCTCCTCCTCTTCCGGGGCAGACGCTGCCCTGACTCCGCCCCTATTTAGCTATCGCACGTGAAAAGGGACTTTTTGCATGCGAAACGTCCCTTTTCGTGTGTGCTAGCTTTAAAAAATGACCCCCTTAGGCCCCTATGTACTACTTTTCCTATAGACACACAATGGAAAAAAAACCTTTAGTGTGCCAGATGCTTATCCTTCAATTAATTAAGACCTTTCTTGTAGCCTGAGACTGTAGGAAAATCCATTGATGAATCAGGTTTTACTTTAGCTTGTAATTTTGAAGCAGGCTCTTTTTGTATATAATAACTCACTGTGCGCAGACTAAAAGCCTTAAAGTGATGCATCCATTAGACAAACTTATGCTGCTCAGCAATTTGTAATAGGAATTTTGCTCCATGAAAATACATTTGGAAGGAATTGCATCTTTACAAAAAGTTCATTGTGCATGGCAATTCCATTTAATGGGATTTTGCTGTACGTATTTGAAAGCAAGATACTAGCCAGGCGTTCTGTGCAACTAAGCATTTTGCTTAATAAGCAGAGGTTGATTATTCTGGCCATCTTACCTTTTTATTTTTTTATGAGTAAACATTTATTGTGAGAGAGAGGAAAGTCTGTGGTCTTTCATCCCTTTCTGTTCTTGGTTATCATAAATAAAAAGAGAACCCAATACGGAAAGGAAGGCTGGCATGGCTTTACACGTCTTCCTGCTTTGTTGCTTGGATCACTTTATTTCTTCTTCTGGATCTCAAGACCCCAGTTTAAAATTGCCCTATCCTTTCTCAGTGTCATGCTACTCAGCGTCCAAAGGCTAAAGCACCTCATGTGTTGAATCTCAAGAATATTTTGTGGTTTTATTTTTCCTTCACAAGTGTCTTCCGCTCACGCTAACCACTGGCAGCAACCTTGAGGGCTGAATTTTCAAAACCTAGGTTTTCATTTTTTGAAGTAGGCACATTGTTTAACCCAAATAAATTATGCCCTGTCTGAATAGTTGTAAAATTGTATGGATTATTTTGGTACCGTGAAGGGCAATTTACGTCAACAATTTCAAAGGGAACTTGTGCACATGAGCTTGATTTGAAAATGTGGTATGCAGTTCTTTGTGTTTGGGTTAGAGTTACTCCCAGACTCCACCATAGCATGCCATGCCTAAACTCTGCTGACTAAAGTGCATCATTCATGGGAATAAAGATTTACAAGTTATCCTGTTCTTTCTCAAAAAACAAAACAAAAAACTGAATGCCGGAGTGTAGTGAGGGGTAGATGGGATACAGTACACTCGACAGAGCACACAGTGTAGTCTGCAGTTGTGCATGCAGTTTTTGTGCGCAGACTTCACTGCCGAAGCAGCAAGGAGTTTTGCCTTCAACAGTGCACGTGCATGTTAATGCCCTCTCATGCAAATCCCACACTAATGATGGCATCAGCTATAATCCCCCGATGCAGAGAAGTGCACTGGTGTACCTCTTGCTTTCTTAGTGCTGGAAACTTAACTCCTAGTCCGAGGTGGAGGAAAATTTCCCGGGCTAATGTCAGTTCATGGGCAGAAGCTGGAGTTCTGGTGCCAGGACCAGCTTCTGCCCATGACCCGCAGGGGCCGACGGTAGGGATGTGAATCGTTTTAGGACGATTAAAATTATCGTCCGATAATTTTAATATCGTCTTAAACCGTTATGGAACACAATACAATACAGATTCTAACGATTTATCGTTATAAATCGTTAGAATCGTGAGCCGGCACACTAAAACCCCCTAAAACCCACCCCCGACCCTTTAAATTAAATCCCCCACCCTCCCGAACCCCCCCCAAATAACTTAAATAACCTGCGGGTCCAGCGGCGGTCTGGAACGGCAGCGGTCCGGAACGGGCTCCTGCTCTGAATCTTGTCGTCTTCAGCCGGCGCCATTTTCCAAAATGGCGCCGAAAAATGGCGGCGGCCATAGACGAAAAAGATTGGACGGCAGGAGGTCCTTCCGGACCCCCGCTGGACTTTTGGCAAGTCTCGTGGGGGTCAGGAGGCCCCCCACAAGCTGGCCAAAAGTTCCTGGAGGTCCAGCGGGGGTCAGGGAGCGATTTCCCCGCCGCGAATCGTTTTCGTACGGAAAATGGCGCCGGCAGGAGATCGACTGCAGGAGGTCGTTCAGCGAGGGTTCCGGCGCCTCGCTGAACGACCTCCTGCAGTCGATCTCCTGCCGGCGCCATTTTCCGTACGAAAACGATTCGCGGCGGGAAATCGCTCCCTGACCCCCGCTGGACCTCCAGGAACTTTTGGCCAGCTTGTGGGGGGCCTCCTGACCCCCACGAGACTTGCCAAAAGTCCAGCGGGGGTCCGGAAGGACCTCCTGCCGTCCAATCTTTTTCGTCTATGGCCGCCGCCATTTTTCGGCGCCATTTTGGAAAATGGCGCCGGCTGAAGACGACAAGATTCAGAGCAGGAGCCCGTTCCGGACCGCTGCCGTTCCGGACCGCCGCTGGACCCGCAGGTTATTTAAGTTATTTGGGGGGGGGTTCGGGAGGGTGGGGGATTTAATTTAAAGGGTCGGGGGTGGGTTTTAGGGGGTTTTAATGTGCCGGTTTTTTCGATTTTTAACGATTTTTAACGATTTTTCACGATATTTTACCCCCCCAAACGGCAACAATACGATTCCCTCCCCCTCCCAGCCGAAATCGATCGTTAAGACGATCGAGGACACGATTCACATCCCTAGCCAACGGTGCCATTGGTCAGCCCCTGTCACATGGTAGGAGCACAAGATGGCACCAATGGCCATGTGACAGGGGCTGACCAATGGCACCCGTAGCCCCTGTGACATAGTAGGTCAAAAGCTATCGGCGCCATTTTGAAACCGGCAGCCGAGGGTGTGAGTGCAGGGGATGGCTCCCGGATGGCCCGCTGGACCACCAGGGAGTTTTGGTAAGTCTTGGGGGGCGACATGAGGGTGGGGGGTTGTAGTTAATTTAAATTTAGCGGGGAAATGAATAGGAATTAATGGATAAACGTATTGGGGGGGGCCCCCTTGCCGAATGCAACGTATCTGCCCCCCGGTGAATACGAATCCCGAATGCAACGTATGGCGTCCCTCTGCACATCCCTATTAACCATGTCATTTTGAAAGTTGTGGAACTGATGTGTGTACTGGGTGACTTTGAATCTTTTGGATTGTGATATCATGATGGCATATTCTCAGCTCATAGCAATATGTGAAACACTTTGGACCAGTTCTGGCTCAGCTCGAGCACTAAATTTTACAGCTGAGCCTTTTATACTGAACATGAAGCCAAAGATTCACAAATATGATACAGTAGATCAAAAGAAGTGGTGTTAATATCTTAAATGATTAAAAGAAAATTCCAGAGAGACAATATGGTAATGTAGTAAATGATGGCAGATAAAGATCCATTGTGCAGAAGCACTGGCATGTTCTGCAGTTATATGTTGTGGGTTTTTTTCTTTAATCTCTCATTTCATTTTTATGCGGATAAAACTTCAAATGGTCTCAGCAAGTTTAAGTCCAGTATGCATTTAAAGTATTTGTTGGGATATTTCTGTTCTGAAAAGTTGTTTAGGTTTATTTACTGTTACGTGTGCCTTCGAAGGCTGAAGTTGTTTTTCTATACCCTAAGACTGAGCATTTAATCTGCAGTTTTTGACAAATTGTAATTCCACACATAGGGCCAGATTTTATAAAATTACACGCGCGCACCAGGCGCAAACAAAAGTACGCCTGATTTCAATAGATACGTGCATAACCTACACGCATAACCCTTTGAAAATCTACCCCATATTGTACACATATCTTCTTGCCCATGAGATCTGTTCCAGATTGGTAAGATCAAGAGATCCTTTTAAAATGAAGAGAGTAGAACATTTCAGCTGTTTCCACACTAATATATAGAAGCTCCAATTGGTGGAACACTTGCTTAATTATCAACATATCTGAGTATTTCTGGTATTTTATTATTGATCAACCAAGGTGGTAGATACTGCTCCAGCTCATGAGCTGGAACAAAATTTTGGCGGTGAATGGGCTGTGCATAATTTTGATCCAACCTGGGAAGATTTGTCGTTGTCTATGTCATCAGTTCATTATCTCGCGCTCTTCCAGCAGATGAGGGGTCTACAAATGGCAGTAGAATGCCTCAGAGACCATCGGACAGAGCAAGTGAGAGGGATTAGAATGTGCAGGGAGTACTAATGTAAGAAGATAATGGGTGTATAAAAGTAGGCATAATGTGTAGCAGCAATATAAGATCAAATCATATAAGAATAGGGGTAAAACAGAACAGTAATATAAAATCAAACCAATTTTCCTAAGATGTGCGAGGCAAGGCAGTCTGTATCAACATAATAAAATATCAGAGGGTGCAGTTAATAGTTAGGCAACCAGAGATGGGGGAGTTGGCATATATAGGCAACACACATTGGGATCAATTTTAAAAGCGTTGCTCGCGCTAAAATGCCTGTGTATGTGGGCCATACGTGAGCAATGCAGATTTTAAAAGCCACTAATTATGCGCATATATACACACGAGTGAGTAAACTGGGTGGAGTGGGGCCAGCAGTTACGTGTGTAATTCCATATTTAAAACCGGAGGTCACAGCGCTTGTCGGATTGTTAGCCGCTTATATTTACTGTTGCTCCTGATAAGGTGTAAGTGAGCACAAATTGTGTCTAGGCCTAACGTAATAGAATGAGGGGTCTGGATCAACTGGGGTGGGGAGGGGGGGGGTGCAGGATGAAGAACCAGAGGGGTCTGGATGACCTCATGACAGACTGGGCAAACTGGTGGATTAATTGTAAAAACTGGGAATGTCCTTCACGCGAGCATGTTCTAAAATCTGCTTACCTATGCATGTTAAAGCCGACAGAATCCTATGGAAGATTCATGAAGTACATTTGCTCGAGTAACCGCTTGAAATTAGGAGCACACTGACATGCAGTGGGTGTTTTTTCAATTGTGTGTGTGCATGATTTAAAATTCAAGCGCATATCTGCTTTTGTGCCCATAAGCGCATGCCTGCTCATTTTAAAAGTAGCCTGCATGTTAAGAGGGGAAAGATTAGGTTGATTTAAGATTGCAAGGAGCATGCTCATCGAGTCAGGTGGCCTAAGTTGAGAGAGGCAAAAACAGAGGGGCCAAAAACGTCTACAAACAGCCAGGCTTTTAGTTTTTTCCTGAAGAAAAGAATAAGGGAAATGATAGGAAAATACTTAAGGTATCTGAATGTAATTGGCCTTGAGTTACCAATGAAAAGATGTGTTAATCTAAATAAATAATTAGCTCATTATCCCACTATGTGCATAATTTTAATACATGGATTCAATCCATTGATTTAGTACAGGTTTTCTCCCATGTGTGCTCCTAAGTGTGAGCAATAACATGTCTTAGTGCATGTGTTAACTCCTGCAGTATTTAGGCTACAGTAATCACATTGTACATATGACTGTTTACGCTATTGTCGCTATTGTAAATATACTGTACATTTTTATTAATATTGTTTACCTTGTCCATTGTAATACCTGTTACTTTACTTTAATGTTTAATTTATAGTTTCTGTTCCATGTAAAGGCATCGCCTATTAGTTCTGAGTTAAATGTACACCGATACGATGTGCAAACGGCTGTCGGTATATAAAACATGTTAAATAAATAAATACATTTCTGCAAATCCTATGGGTAGTGTTTACTGATGGGCTTTGCCAGAATAATCAAAGCAAAACTACACAGGTAGTTTAGTTTTGCTTTTGATTCTTGGCTCACAGAAAAGTACTTGCACAAATCTGTGCCTGTTTTTACATGTAGATACTCTTTCAAGGCAAAAATATGACCAAATTCCGTCTAACACACACAGATAAAAGTATCCATGTTGCTGACCTACCAGGGTACTTTTAGCTATGCTGAGGATGGGCAATAATCAAAAAACCCATCTACACTGGTAAACCGGCCTGATTTGCATTTTATGCAAGAAGGTCGGTATATAAAAATTATAAATAAATAAATAAACAAACATTCAGAAATGGCTTTGATTATTGCTCTCCCTGGGACTAGGCCCCATAGTAGCACAGTCACTTAAATTATTATTTTTTTTTTTTACAGCACAATATATGAATTCCCTTTTGCATCTGGCTAGATTATGAGATTTTATTTAAATACCTTTTGCTTTTCTTCATTATTCCCAGGACATCTGTTGACAGCAATATACAGATTTTTTTTTTCAAAAGCATAAGAGAATGTGTTTTCCCTCACAAACCCCCCCCCCCCCCCCACAGACTAAGCTTTTTTTTTCTCAACAGCATATCAAGATACATTAATTGCAAGCTTGACACAATAGTTTATAACAACATTATATTGGTATAATGGTCTTGAACATGACCAGAAGTGATCATTCCCTGGGAGAACAATGGCTGTCAATTAATTCTATTTAATATGGTATTTTTTCAAACGCCATGCAGCGTATTAAGTTGTCAGTCAATGCATGCCACAAAAGTATTGATGGACATAGTGTAGACCAAAAAGCTACAATGCTGTTTGACACACATGTTTGTCACTGTACAGTGCCTGCTGTTATATTGCAGGATTGCTTACATATTTTCCTTAAATGTCAGATTTCTATTCTTTGCATCCTATTCTTACTCATTTGGTATTTCCATTTCATGTTCTCTGTTTTTGTGTAACCATTTTAATTAATGCATTTAATTGTAGCCTCTCAAATCATGTGATCAGAATAGACATCCTGAGCAGTAAGCAGCGCTTCATATCCAGTTTACGCAGTGGACACTGCAAAATGAGCTGGTTAATAATTTATGATGATAAAAAAATCCCATTTACCTTTGGAATGAAGTTTGAGTATGTGGCGTTGGAATTCATTGACGCAAAGACATGATTAAGCTCGATTTTTCATTTTGTTTTAAATTTATATTTTTACCCTCCCCCTCCCTGCATTTTCTTTTTTTACCTCTTCTCCTTCCCCTAATGTCATGTCAGAGTGACATGAGGGAGGGAGGTGAAGGAGAAGTCGTCTTTGACATGCATTTTGTGTGCCACTCGGCCATCAGGCACTACCAAGGTGTTGACATCCGTCTTTACTCCCTTTTTGGGCCTGAGTGTACCTTCTCTCCAACACACAAAACTTCAATCAATTTGAGACTGAAAGGTTAGCAGGACCAGGCCATAAAAATGACAAACATCTATGGCCCTAGTGCCACCGCTGATGGTTGCTTGTCTGAGTTTTGTGCCAGTGCAAAATCTTGCTCTTCACAGAAGCAGCAGGTATTTTTCCAACATACAGAGCATACCGCTTTATTTACAGAAAGACACTATACAATGTGATTTCCAGTTGCAATATCTAGAAAGAAAGTGACTCTTTCAAATTGCAGTGCATCACATGTTTGTTCGAATCAGCTCAGTATATCTCTGATTTTTCTAGCATAATGACCAAAGGTCACCAGGCTTCTGTTTGATGTATGCAGTGTCTCTGCTGGATCCTGAGTCCCTTTGAAATTTTGCTATTGTATTTGTTTTGAATCCAACTTTAATATTTGATGTTTCGGTGCTTTATGCTACGGCTTCTAAGAAAAAAAAGATTTGCATATGTGATTTTTAGCAGGGTGTTTGACCTTTGCAAAACCTTTTGCACATGTAGTGCACATACAATGATGAAAGTTAGTTAGAATCATTGTAGCTCTTATTTCATTTTGTACAGAAATTTGTGCTGAATAGATGGTATCCAAATATTATTAGTAAATTCAAAGACCTCTGAGATTGATTGTACGTCTTTGTCAAAACAGACATTTCAGAATGGAATCTTGTGACACTGTTGAGCGTGTTTAACGTCTGTCAGGAAACTTTCTATTTACTTTATATAGCATGTGGGACTTGCTTGGCATTTTTCCCACTTCCTCGCCCAATTAAATGCAATGACACCAAAACTGGTATTCAACAAAGCCGCAGTTTATTACAACCATCCTAACCCGAGTTATAACAAAATACAAATTCACTCCCTTCCCGAACCCCTTCCCAGTTCCCATTACTAATCATCTTGTCTGAGTATGCCACCACGCCCCAGTGCCATGCTGTCACTTCTCCTCCATCTCCCCCTTTCAGCTGCTGCCAGGTCCTTGCCCACCACATCCCAGCAGGGAGAACCCATAAGCCTACACAATGACCTCCCTGTAACAGCGCCCCAGCAACACCGGCTCTGCCCTGTTCTCCCTCAGGTCAGGATCTTATAACAATTCTCCATCTTGGCTCAGGTTTACAGCCACAAACAAGGTCAACCTCCATTGACCTTGTTCCCCCCCCCCCCCCGCCCCAAAAAAAACAAACAAACTGCAGCCTCCTTAACGGAGTACAAAACACAACTCCAATGCCTCCTGCAGCAAGTTATTAAATAGGTCAATTCCTATATCTGACAAATGAACTCCATCGGCCCTGTACAGGCCGGCACAGACTTCCCTTGCCCAATCATGTTGCACCCGAAAACCTCCCTGAGCCTCCACCCAACTATCAACAACCTTTTTTAATTCCTTGCTTCCATAGAGGCTGATCTTGGAATTTGAACTGTATAATAATATCAGACTTCCCAAACTTAGTGCATGGCAAGGCATTCATTGGTCTGCCCAAACTCTTCTGTACTGCCGCTGCAAAATCTTTGCAAGCCCATGTCCCTAAATCATTCCCTCCCAGATGAAAAATTAATACGTCTGGAGCACAATGACTCCTCCACAAGTCTTGCAAGATTGGCATTATTTGGTTCCATTGCAACCCACGAATGCTGCACCAGCTTATCCACTTTCTTGCTGCCACCAATCAGAGATCCTTGCTGTACGGCCTCTGCAATGCTCTTTGAGTTCAGTGCACTGAATGAATGGTCCACCCATTGGTGCTCCTATGATCTATGCAACCCACCCATAATTCTGAAACAAACAAAAATGTTGCAGTCCTCCAAACCAACCCCTTTATAATCACTTATAAATAAGGGTGGACATACAATGCAAATGTCCCTGAACGACATCTCTCCCAATTCCCCTTATCTGACCTTTGGACAAACCGGCTTCCACTGCACTCATTGCTGCACCAATACGGAACAAATGTGTTTTATACCATTCCACATCCCATCCAAAAGATACTATCACTATCCTAAGCACTCTAGTGAACTGATAACAGGTCATCGGCGATCCGTCCTCATGCACTAAGAAATTTCCTGCTACCTATGGTCTCACTCTAATAAAGGCCTGAGCACAACGCACTGGACAAGCTAAAACACATTGTGCACAAAGCGAAACCACCGTCTGACCTTTCCTCTTCTGGTCTGTCTTAGATGTATGATTTCAAAACTATACCCTTTCCTTCACCACCAAACATTTTCTCACAACAGCCCTGAAGAACCAGGATTTAATGCTGATTCCACCACCAATTCCCCCATATGCATAGCCCCAAAAAAGGCAAATACAAACGCCGCCCTAAACAGGACCATCTCATATTCCGACCAACAAATCTTTGATAAATTCTTTGAAAAAATTAACAATTCCAAAAAATGAATTGGCCTCTTCGTATCCCTCCTAACCAGTCTTTCTTTTCCCCAACCACCCAATACCCTTTTAACAGCAAAACTCTCTCCCGGATTATCTCGCCCTAAAACCTTCTGAATACCCCACATCATGAAAGTTTCCTTCCATTTTGTCCCAAAACCTTTCAATATAATTTAATCACATCTACCCTTTGTAATCCTTAAAGGCCCCTAGAATGCTATCTGCATATGCCAACAAGGCACCATACTGCAAAGAATCAACATGCCTGACTACATTAGCTAATCTTAAGAAACATCTGACCTAATTAATAATGTTTCTTGGCACTTTACTATCACTTCCTTCCCTTTTTCTTTCTTTTTCCCCTTCTTTTTGCTCTTCTTAATACCCCTTCTTCCTTCCAATAACTTAACATTTCCATGTAATGCCTCTTCTTAATTTTCTTTTGCAAACCTTTTGGAACTCCTTCCCATAATTCTGTCAACACTACTGATCTGATCTGGACCATCCCCCACCACTACCCTGCTTCCCGGCCTAACCATATCTGAAGCTGGCAACGAGGAGAATGCACCTGAAGATGATGAGCATGTCTCCTCTTTCTTTTTTACTTTTTCCCACACCTTCTAAATCACCCTTCACTTGCTCTGCAATCCTTTCCCCTCACTTCTCGATCAGGAACTCCTTGATGTAACCTGTTATCCTCCACCTCTTCCTCTCACCACTCCCCTTCACCTGTCTTCCTTCCCTGTTGCACTTCAAAATCACGTGGTCTCCATGCTTCCTCCTAAGACTTACCTGGGTGCTCCCCATCATCCAACAAACCTGCAACAACAGACACAGCACGCCCAGCAACAAAAGCCCAAATAGATTGCTCTCCCCCCACACCCAGATTCCTCTTCCCTTGAGCAATTCTATCCCCTTTTTTTCTTTTGAAACCCCTGGGCCCCCCTCCCTTTCCACTGCCTCACTTTGCCCATCCCCCCAGGATACCCCATCCGTACCTGTCTACCAACCCCCAGTACCCCCCAACTCCAATCCTCTCTGCTCACTCCACCCCAACCCATTCCTCCTCTTTCTGTCCAAACCAGCTTAGCCTGTATTCTTGACATATAGCCCCCAAACTGAGATCCCATCCAGCCTGGGAACTGCCCCAGCCACTGCTTCAATTTGGGAAACTCCCCTGCTCTTCTTCACCAACAGCCCCTGATCCCCCACACTCCTGTAAATACAGAAGACCGCCCCCCCCCCTGCCCCGGTCAAAATTCTATCAGACAGTGGGCCCACACACTCCCTGTAAGAATAATCTATCTGACACCCTGCACACCCTCCCACTCCCCTTCCCCCTAACTTACAACTTACTGAAACTGTCACACCTTTTCTTTTTGTTTTTGTCCACTTTTTTGCTACACATTTTGATCCACTCTGACTCCTTGTACCCCTTCCATAGAATCTGAACCTCGCTTAGATCCTAAACCGACACAACTCTCCCCCTATATTACTATAAATAATACTAGAAGTACCTTCTTAATTCTTTCCCCTACTCTGTGATAAACTCACGCTACTGCCTCCAACCCTTTCACAGACTCCCGCTTCAGGTGCTCCTAAACAACCCGAACTGCCCACCTCAGAGCAGCCCACTTCACCCCCTCCACCTCCACTTCCGATGCTTGATCCAACACCTCACACCACGCCTCTGATTCAACCGCCTCATTTGACTCAGACGTCCCGGCAACACTGCAGACTCAGCTCACATAGCCATATGTATCCTCCTCAATCTGCTCCATGCCGTCCTGCCTCCCCAAATCCAATGCTCGATGCAACACCTCCGCTCCTCCTCCAAATCTTCCCATCTAAAGGTCAGCTCTGCTTGCACTGCCGGGACCGCTGTCCCCTCATCGCTGTCTGGTCCTCTGCTCCTGCCACACGACTTCTCCGTGCCCACACCATGCCTGTGCCAGCAACACGAAATACACACCATTCGAATCAAGCCGGGAGAGGGCAAGGAACAGAAAAAACTGCTCATAACACCCAAAGAAAAACTGTGCTGCGCACCAGACTGCTGAGGTAACAGTTTGAAAAATTGTTCCCTCTAGCCATGGCTCACAAAAAATTGCACCAAAACGCACTATAATCTACACTTTATCCCTCCTGCCCCCCCCCAACCTAACTCGCTACTTCTTTTCAGACAATTAGGCTGATTTCAAAAAACATTAGCCAATTAGGCTGATTTTGAAAACCCTAGAGCATTGATTCCCAACATTTTTTTTGTGTCATGGTACACCCAGCACAGGGTTTACTTCATCATGGCACACCATCACCATCATCATCATCATCTTCTCTTCCCTCTCCTCCTGCTTCTGGCATCATCAAGTTCCCTCTCCCTCTGCCACCTGGTATTATAACACTCCCTTTCCTTTCACCCCACTTCTGGCACCATCACCTTCTCTTCCCATCCTTCTTCCTACCATCCCCCTGGCATCATCATCACCTTATCTTACCTTCTCTTCCCCCTCCCTCTGGCTTCATCTTCTTCTTCCTTTCCCTCTCCCTCCACACCCCCTGGTATCTTAACTTCACCTGGCATCATCCTCCCTCTCCCTCCACCTTTCTGGCATTATTAAAACCTTTCTTTCTCGCTCCCTATCCGTCTACCCTTCTGACATCACCACCCCCATTTTTCTACTCCCTCTACCTATATGGTATCATTACCACCTTTTCTCTCTCTCCCTCCAACCTTCTGACATCATCATCATCACCACTTTCTCTTCCCTCTCACCTGATATCATCACCTTCTTTTCTTCCCACTGTCCAAACTCTCCCCCTTTACTCACTGGCATCTTCACCACTTTCTCTTCTTTCTCCCTCCACCCCTCTGCACCATCATTACCTTAATCTTCCTTCTCCCCTGGTATCACCACTATCTTCCCTTCCGTCTCTCTCTACCTTTTTGACATCATCATCTTCTCTTCTCTTCTCTGTCTTCATCACCTTCTTCCCTTCCCTTTTCTCTTCCTCCATCTACTAGTATCATCACCTTCTCCATCCATCCTCTGGAAGCGTCACCACTTTCTCTTCTCTCCCATCAGATACCTGAAAGATTTTAATGATGCACAATCATTAATCCTTTTCTGTTGGAAAGAAATTAGTAGAACCAGGGATCACAAAATGAAACTCCAGGGAGGATGATTCATAACCAACATCAGGAAATATTTCTTCATGGAGAGAGTAGTAAATGTCTGGAATGCCCTTCCGAAGGAGGTGTGAGGACAAAAAAAGTAAACAAATTCAAAAAGGCATGGGATAAGCACTGTGGATCCCTAAAGGCTACAGAATGGAAATGAAGAAAAAAAGTGCATGGCGGTAACTTGCATGGAGCAGTAGTTACTACCCTTAACCAATCAGCTTTCATGATTTTGATACAATTGCAACATTGCTCTCCACCTCAACGATGGGAAAGTGGATTCAGATGACAGCCAACACTGGGCTCTGACTTTTATGGTCCAGGGTACTGATACACAGACGTTGGGGAAAAAGCACAGGGCTGCTTCTACGACTAAGTCCAAAAGCAAAGCACATTCAAGCAGCATTTTCTAAATTATCAAGAAAGCTGCTCACCCTGTAAAAATGTTGCTAGCAATACTTTTGTTATGGGTTTGGCAGTTGCTTAGTTTTGATTGTAAATATTACTACCTTTAACATAAGGCTTGGGGATAACCTGTACTGAGCAACAGTTAATACCCTTAACAGAAACACAGGATAACCTGCACAGAGTGGCAGTTACTACCATAAGAAACTTGTTGGGCAAACTGGATGGACCATTTGGTCTTTTTCTGCTGTCATTACTATGTCAATATGTTACTATGTCTTTAGCCTTTCCCCTATGAAGAAAGGCTAAAGAGGTTAGGGCTGTACAGCTTGGAGAAGAGACAGCTGAGAGGAGATATGATTGAGGTCCATAAAATCATAAGAGGTCTAGAACGGGTAAATGTGAATCCGTTATTTACCTTTTCAGATAATAGAATGACTAGGGGGCATTCCATGAAGTTAGCAAGTGGCACATTTGAAACAAATTGGAGACTATTTTTCATTCAGCATACAATTAAACTCTGGAATTTGTTGTCAGAGGATGTGGTTAGTGCAGTTAGTGTAGCTGGGTTTAAAAAAGGTTTGGATAAGTTCCTGGAGGAGAGGTCCCTTAACTGCTATTAATCAAGCTGATTTAGGGAATAGCCGCTGCTATTACTGGCATAAGTAGCATGGGATCTACTTAGTGTTTGGGTACTTGCCAGGTGCTTGTATCCTGAATTGGCCACTGTTGGAAACAGGATGTTGGGCTTGGTGGACCCTTGGTTTGACCCAGTATGGCAACTTCTTATGTTCTTATATCCCTCCACTCCTCTGGCACCATCATCATCTTAATCTTCCCTCTCCACTGGCATCATCACCTTCTTCCTTTCCCTCTACCCCCCTGGTATGTCATCACCTTTTTTGTCCCTTTACCTAACCCCTCTATCCCTTGTCATCATTATCTTCCCTCTGGCATAATAAACTTCCACAGACAGCCAAAATCCCCAGGATTCTGGAATTTCTGCAGGACGGCTTGCAGAAGGGGTTGTCCCTCAACTCCATCAAGGTTCAGGTGGCTGCACTGGCCTGCTTCAGAGCCAAGGTGGACGGCATCAGTCTATCCTCCCATCCAGAAGTCTCCCCTTTCCTGAAAGGTGTGAAGCAGATTTGACCACCACTAAAGTGGCCGGTACCCCTATGGAATCTCAATATAATACTAGACTTTCTAGCAGGAGCTTCTTTCAGACCTACACACAGTTCTGGTCACCGCATCTCAAAAAAGATATAGTTGCGATGGAGAAGGTACAGAGAAGAGCAACCAAAATGATAAAGGGGATGGAACAACTCCCCTATGAGGAAAGACTGAAGAGGTTAGGGCTGTTCAGCTTGGAGAAGAGACAGCTGAGGGGGGATATGATAGAGGTCTTTAAAATCATGAGAGGTCTTGAACAAGTAGATGTGAATCGGTTATTTATACTTTCAAATAGAAGGACTAGGGGGCATGCCATGAAGTTAGCAAGTAGCACATTTAAGACTAATCAGAGAAAATTCTTTTTCACTCAACGTACAATTAAGCTCTGGAATTTGTTGCCAGAGGATGTGGTTAGTGCAGTTAGTGTAGCTGCATTCAAAAAAGGTTTGGATAAGTTCTTGGAGGAGAAGTTCATTAACTGCTATTAATCAAGTTTACTTAGGGAATAGCCACTGTTATTAATTGCATCAGTAGCATGGGATCTTCTTACTGTTTGGGTAATTGCCAGGTTCTTGTGGCCTGGTTTGGCTTCTGTTGGAAACAGAATGCTGGGCTTGAATGACCCTTGGTCTGACCCTGCATGGCTATTTCTTATGTTCTTATGTTCCCTTCCCTCTCCCTCTGACACTCTGTGGCACATTCATATTCCCCCCGGTACATTCAGCTGTTGCTTCTTCCTGTCCCTTCCCTCCCCCGAGAATTCTGCTGCTTCCTCCTCTGCCAGCTTGCCTTTGCAGTGATAACAGCGCGAGGCCAGTATATCTGGCAAGAGAGAGCTAATAGAGAGGAAAGCAGCAGCAGATAGGTGCTTCTCTCTGACCCACTCTGCAGGCAGGAAGGAAAGAAACAAGGAAGACTGCTGGTGGCTCAACTTTCCATACCCAGCTTTTCTCATGGCAGACCTGCAGGTCAGCCACGGTGCACCGGTTGGGAAATACTGCCCTAGTGGGATCAACCTATCACTCCAAACAAGTTTCCTCTCCCCCCAGCAATTTTAACTTAGAAAATGCCCTCCCACCTTATGATTAACTTGGGAAGAAGAATGGGTTTCAGTTCTTCAGGTCCATGGACTACAATGAAATAAGCACACAATAATAGACCATGAAAGTTGTTCACTTTATCCAAACTTGGCCATATGTAATTGCGGCACTCATGTAAAGCAGGCAAAATACATATGGGCATTCCAAATAGAAATGAACCATCTGAATTTGCTTTAGTCAAATATCCTTTTCAAATGTGGCACTCTGTGAAATGGAATGTGGTGACCGGTTCAACTTTACCATGGAAACGCAGAATCTGATGGCAGGTAAAAACCATGAGGCTTGTCCAGTCTGTCCAGTTTTGTTCCTGGTGCAATCCCAGAGACCCCACTTGATCTCTGATTCTTCCCCCTCACTTGTTCAAAACTAGGGATCTTCTGTACTTATCGAATTACTCCATGCTTTGAATTCTGTCACTGCTTTCATCGCCACCACCTCCTACCGTCAGCTGTTTTGTTTTTATTTCATTACCTAAAATGAAATGCGTGTGCTGCGTTAACATTCAAGTGGATGCGTGCACACAAATATTATTATTATTAAGTAATTGAAAACAACTTATTGAAGCATAAAGAGTCCTTTTAGTCGGGGATAGATCCAAAGTACAATCCTTGAGAGACAATGACCTAAAGAGGTTATCTAAGATTCAGTCCTCCGACACGGGTCCATGTTTCGCAGAGCTGCATCGGGAGGGACAGAAGCAAATTCCGTTGAAATATCCCGCTATGAAGAAAGCTGTGTAGATAAACAAAAACTAGTATAACAACAGGTAATAAATTCCTGATAAAAAGGAATTGTCATAAACACATCGGGGAAACGTCTGCGCCAAGGAAGTGGAATCAATGTGTGAATTAATGGCAGAGGGTCTGCCGAGGCAAAAGTGGCTAGGAGAGTGAGTCTGGTCCGGTTATATCGAATACTAATTGCTGGTTCACTGCGCTGGAAAAGCAGAATTAATGTTCTGCATTTCCGAAGTTGAAGCGGTTCCGAGAGCGTACTAGATCTGTCTGCCTAGTCAAATCACTTTAAATTGAAATGGGATCCTTAGGTGTCCAAAAACAATTCAACAATATAAAGTGTTCAATAAGTTGTTTCAGTTACCTAATAATAATGTTTGTCTGCACGCATCCACTTGAATGCTAATGTAGCACATGCATATTATTTTGGGTATTTCCTATTGGTGTGACTGCATCTGTCCACTTTACTATTGTGGGATTTACCTTTATTTCATTACCTGCCATGATAGTGTGACATATTCTCATTTAGTTCATGTTTAGGAATAAAGAAATGTCCTCTAAAATTAGCTGTCATTTTGTAAAAACTGAACCTGTGTTGTGCATATGAATCACCTATAGGTACTTGTTGAAAAGCTTAACTTCTTCTGCATTTACTTGGGTTACTAGCTAAACTCACGTTTGCAGCAGACTGATAGCATCAGGTGACAGAACACAGGCTGCGAAGGAGCATCAGTTTTGATGAAGTACAGTAATCTGTTGGTTATCATCTGCTGATTACATTAATTGGGAAAGGCCTTTGGAGTGTCATAAGCCATTTCAGCGCAGTAGCTGAGAGTGCAATAACTAATATTTAACAAGCAAACTGAGTATTTATAAATATATCTTGTTTCAAGGCATTGCCCATGACCAGCCCAGAAATATGAAAAATATTCCAGCCTAGCACTTCAGCAAACTACTTCTTTATTTTCTCTTGAATTCCTGAACTGTCACAGTGTAATTTCACATTCCTAAGAAAACAGCGTCACTTCAGATGTATGTATATGTATGTATGTGTGTATATATATATATATATATATATATATATATATATATATATATATATATAGCAAGCATAGGTGTATGTGTGTGTATATGTATATATATATATATATATATATATATATAGCAAGCATTTGAACACAGGTCGCCACCAAATTCCTCTGCCACGACACCACTTTTCTTGATGTCTTCTACCCAGTTGATAGCTCCAGCAGCAAGTGATCCAGTCTCCTTCCTGATATATTCCCACCTGGCGTGGCAGCCCATTGCTGGCCAGAGCTTTCTCTGACTGACCTCTGCTGCTCGGAAAGCATTTTGCCTCCTTGGCAGACTTTTTTGTTTCCTTGGCAGTCTGCCCCCTTGGCAGAGTTTACTTGCTTGGCAGTCTGTCTCCCCAAGAGAGAAACTGCTCTCTCTAAGTAACTCCTTAATTAGTTCCATGTGTATGCTCCAACTACTATCACATTCGTCTGCAATTAGTACCTTTCTCCTGATTGGCTTTAGAATAACATCTCCCAGAATCCTATTTCCTACAGTGACGTTACCTCTGGAGATTCTTGTTACTGTGCTTTCTGCATCTCCAGCAGGATACTTTCACCCTAGCTATCGACTGCTTTTGCATGTGTGAGGTATCCACCTCCCCACACATCCATCAATATTATTGCTTGACATTGTAAAGATATGACAGGGGATGAACCGTTCTACATTCTTATACATTTCCCTTAACCACCTGCTGCTTGGCACTGTCAGAGAGAAGATGGTGAGCAAGATGGGACTTGGTCTGACAGTTTGTCATCTCTTACATTGTTAAGTCACAGAGCAGATATAAATGTGAAATGCGAATAGCTCATTTTCACATACACATACCCATATATATGAGGGGATTCAATATTATTTATTGTATATACTATACTTTCATTAACAAAACAATCAGAGCAGCTTACAATATTAACAGATGTGATGTATATAGACAAATATAAATTATAGCTAATTATCGTTATAAAACCAAGTAGAAAGTTTTACGGTTAATTTAACTGTTTTACATTCACCTTATTGACTCCCTCGTGTGTGTGTGTCTAGAAGAGGCTGGAGAGGAAAGGAATTTTGTTATGTAATAACTTACAGAAGGACTGGAAAAGAAACCAGCTTATTACAGTGTTATCATTCAAATAAACCATGCAGGGCAGCCAGCTGAGAATTTGCAGATATATGAATTCAGTGTGATATAGCTTGAATTAAACAAAATATTTTTTATTTCAAAATGTTGTGTTTGCATGCTGTGATATCTTTAGAATAAATATCACCAACTACACCCACACCCACACACACATACTTTCAACTCTCCTTAGTACTACTTGTAGCTGCCAGATAAACATAGAACAGTTCTTAGCTTTAAGGGATCTTCATGTTTGACTAGCTGTGATTAAAATACTGCATGTTCAAGATCAGCTGACTTTTGTTTTTTTTAATTCTGACTTACCCTAGCAGGAGATCTTTGAAACAGTGTCCCAGAATAACCATATTCTACCTTCCACAATTTTATTTTCTGCATAGATTTTTCCATATGGGCTGAGCAGATGAGATTGGGTCCTCTGGTGGTAAGCTGGGTTTGAAAAGGGCTGAAAGATATGGAGCAGAGGAAATCCATAAACAAAGTTCACTGCGAAGGAAATAATGTGAGCAGCAGCTTGACTAAAGGATGAGCCTTGGGACAAATTCTGCTAGATGCATGTACTTTTGCAGAGTGACTAGAAAGGAATATGCACTTTTACAGATGACACTAAGATCTGCAATGGGGCTGATATTCCAAAAGAAGCAGAAAAACAGAGAGGTTTATGAATGCTTATGGGGTTGGCAGATGTGTGTAAACAAAGATTTAATGAAATGGAGTGCAGCATTGTATATCTGAAACTCAGAAGCCCGGGACAGCATTATACGATAGGGAAGAAGTACTGATGCCCACCAAATAGGAGATGGATTTGGGGGTGATGATCATATCTATTAGCTCGGTATTTATTGTAGGTGTGATGAGGTGAAGGAAGAAGCCAGTGGGTGCTAGAATGTAGTTAGGGTATACAGCAGTGCTTCCCAGACCTATGCTATGGACTGCGCAGTCAGTCAGATTTTCAGGATACCATTAATGAACATGTATGAGATACAGTTGTAGTAGAATTCATCCAGAGTGACTTTCCCAATTTTTGCATAGCCTGCAACTCTAGCCTGAAGAGATGAGGCTTTATGAATGCTATACAAATTGGGATGATGAACTTAGTTTTAGAAGGCAATCCACAGTGGTGTCAAGATGCATTCCTGAGTGGTAACAACTAAACTAGAACCCATCTTGTGTGTTGGTAATTAAGATTTTTTTTTTTAACCCCTGGTGCATTACTTTGCATTAATCAATGATGTGCCAATATATTGCCCCCTCACTCAATTTTGATAGGTTTTTTTTTCTGTCTGTAACTGATATTACTAACATCATTATTGTTGAATGATTTTAATGAGTTGTTTAATGGGATAATTAAGAAAAGAACAGATCCTGAGTTTTGTTTACATTTTTTTCTTTGCAGTAACTGTATATAATGACTTTGATCCAGTAAGCTTAACATATAGGAAGCTGGAACATAAGAAAATGCCATACTGGGTCAGACCAAGGTTCCATCAAGCCCAGCATCCTGTATCCAACAGAGGCCAAACCAGGCCACAAGAACCTGCATCCATGCACAGACATCCTGATGGTCTCAAATGTAAAATGTACCCTTTAATATCAAGGGTACATTTAAACAGAGGTCTTTAAAGAGACACTTTAAAGCCCTCTGTTCCAAAGACTAGGACTTTCTCCAAATTAGATTTATTCAAATATTGACACAAAATATCCTTTATTAACTTATCAGTGTGACCCCTGCTTGGCCACTAGAGTGTGGTTTACATATTAAAATGTAAAATCTTCCAGTTAGGATTCAGTAAGAGGCAGTACACTTCAAAACACCTCTGCCATCTTTTACAATGGGGAATTTTCTACTTAAGGAGCTTCAGAGAGCGTTCAGAGGGTGTTTATGTATTAAATTGTAGTGTCAGGGTAGTTCTTCGTTCAAAGGGGATAGAACAATTTGTGGTATAAAACTGCCTCCCATGAGGCACAGAGAATGTATTTTGAGAGAGTTTGGACAAATTAAGGATGCTGGAAGAAGGTTTGGGAATTGAAGCCAGTGAGCAGGAGCTGTGCGGGGGGCCAGAAGGACAGCAAGAGGCTGTGTTCCTGTCTTGGAGCTCCAGTGCAGGGACTGAATAACCTTTTAGGGAGGGGAAGAAGCTGTCTGAAGCCAGTTCTGCTACACGTGAGTAATTGAAGGAAATTTCAAGAAAGATCTGCAACTGGTTTATAGCAGGCCTGAAGCAAAGGAGCAGATGGTCAACTCAGGGAGTAAATTATGGTGTACAAGATCTGAATTTTGGAGACTGAGTGAAGGAACTTTGACTGTGAAATTTTGTATTTCTGAACTTTGATAATTTTTTTTCTGTTTAAACCTGTTTTGCTTTGGACTTTGAATTATTTTTTTTTGTGCTGAACTGGTTAATTTTATAAGTATTTTTTTTTTCTATTTGGAGCACCATTCTGGTCTGGACTGTGTGTTTTTTTTTTTCTTTTCCTTTTGCTAAGAGGTAACCTTTGCCTGGTTGGCCTTGCCCCCAGTCCACGGGCCTCAGAAAGAGTGTTCTCTTTCCCTGGTTTGAATGAATCCAGTGCTCTCTGGGGCTGGGAAGATTTCCCATAGCTGAGGGTGTGGTGTTAAATCAGTAAAATAAAGAAACATCATTTAAGCCATTGTTATTTGAGTTAAAAACAGAGCCCTTGGTAGGCAGAACCCAATGAATTTATAATGTAAATCAAAATGACCAAATTCTATTCAGTCACATGTTTTAGGTTGTTAATGTTCACAAATTAGCAATTTTTGAATAAAGTCCTTGTAGTTCTTTTTATTAGCAATATTCTTCATTTTAAGTGGTATTTTATTGGTGACTCATCTCATTTCATGTAGTTATCTAATATTTTGTCTTGTAAGAAAGGCAAATATGGTGGATTTGGAAATTGTAATGTTTTCTATTGTTAGACTAAGTTGAACATATGTGGAAAAATATGAGATCCACATGAATGCTGCTTTTTATTGCAATCGGGGATGAGTACTGAATAATCTTCTTTATATATTACTATAAAATGTGCCTTTAATAATGTCATCTTTTCAGCTTTATTTTTTTCCGTTATTTAATTGGACTGGCAGATCTTCATGGCTGATAGTTTACCTACTGTTTATAGCATAGAGCGATGGGGCCTGATGCCACAATTCGCGGATTCACACCTTTTCTCTGCCCCCCTCTTGACTTTGTGAAAAATCAGTCAACTTTCTTGCGTTTGACTCCTTTCTCTCGCCATCTGTCTCTGTTTTTCTTAAACACAAGACATATATTTCTTCTTCCCTCTTTCTGCTGTGATGCAGTGTGCTGGAGCATACTTAATTACCACTGTGTTATCACCGCAGAGGTCATTACACGATTAGTGGCTGTAAAATGTTCTGAACTTAAGTATGGACCTCAGTTTCCCACTGGGGTGATTGGCAGTAAAAAAAATGTGCTTTATGTGACATTTTCATTTTATATACCCTTCCACTCACAAAGAGGCTTTTGAGATTAAGAAATGTCATCACAACAAGTGTGTAATATAAACTGGGATGCCAAAAAAGCATGTGTGTGGGCAGTATTATATTTTAATGAAAGTGTAATACTCTAGAGTGCCGTAAGTATGCAGAACGTAGCCTGACTGAAGCTGCAAGATTTATTTTCACAAACTACTCGTCATATCCATGACCTCTTGGGTGTCATTGTCATGAGTTTTGTTACATTGGCCATGGGTACAAAAACATGGCATTTTCTTCAATCAAGTCATGGGGTATCTGATTTGTGTAACACTGTTTTCTTATTTATACTAGATTTGTTGATGTTATGGCAAAAAAAAGTATCCATGGCCTGAACTTTACTAATGGATCCAACCATGTAACAGTGACTTTAAGTTCACTGTTACATCTCCATCCTGACACTGCACATTGAATAAAGGAATAACTTTGGACCATGTTTTAAATAGGCTTCAATTTGTCCCTATCAATAAAAAAAAAGATTTTGGAGATGGCAAGTTAGGTCTAGACTAGAGAACAGAATCTCTAGTCAAAATCTTTTTTGGCCATTAATAGGGCCACATTTATATAGGGTAGATTTTCAGAAGATATGCACGCGCATACATGTGTGCGTGCTCCCGGTGTACACAAATGGACGCGTAATTTAATAACATGCTGGGTCAGTGCGCAAGGGTCGGTAGAGATCTGCAAATATGCGTGGTGACGCATCAGGACCTTCCCCAGTTCCCTCCCAGTCCACTCTAAGGGGCGGACTGGGAGGGAACTTCCCAACCCCCTAGCCTAACCTCCCTTCCTCTATCCTCCCCTTCCCATATCCCTAACCTAAATCTCCCCAAATTCCTTGTCCTACTAGGAGCAAATTGTGAGAGCCGGCACCCTGCCGGCGTGCGATCCCCCAGCACAGCAGCAAATGGCTGCTGTGCCGAGCGCCTCTGGCCCCACCCCCAGACCACCCCACCCTGCCCCCTGGACCGCCCCTTTTGCTTACCCCGGGACTCACACGCGAGGCCGAGCCCTTTGAATACTGGCCACGCACGTAACCTTGGAAAATACATCCCATAGTGCAGAGTTTGATTAGCCTAGAGGAAGCTGGATTCTTGCAAACTGTGATACTTTCAGCTAAAGCAATGTAAGAATCATTCAAAGATCTATATAATATGTCATCCAGAAACTTTTACCATGAACTTTTTCACTTGTCCACACTAAATTTCATCTGCCTTTTAGATACCCACTCAGTCTCGGAAAGTCCTTTTGCTATACCTCACAGTCTGCTCATGTTTTAACCACTTTGAAAATTTTGTATCACCTGCAAATTTGATCACTTTTCATTGCCCTCTTTTCCAGATCGTTAATGAATAATTTAAGAAGCACCAGTTCCTGTACATATCCCTGGGATAAATCACTATTTACCTCTCTCCATTGGAGAAATGGAGCATTTAATCCTACTTTTTGTTTCCTATACTTTAACTGGTTATCTATCCACAATGGGGCATTGCCTCCTGTTGCAAGACAATTCAATTTTCTGAGGAGCCTTTTATGAAGGAGTTTATTAAAATCCAGATACAATGTATCAACTAGTTCATCTTTAGCCATATGTTTATTTGCACACTTGAAGGAATCTAATAATTATTAAAGCAATACTTCTCTTTCCTATATCCATGCTAGCTCTTTGTTAATCTGTGTTTCTCCGTATAACCAGTAATTTTGCTTTTAACAATAGAACATAAGAACATCACTATTTTCCCCAGTATTGACATTAGGCTCCATGGTCTGCAGTTTCCTGGATCTCCTCTGGAGTCCTTTTTGAAAAGTGACATTACATTGATTACCCTCCAGTCCTTAGGTATAGTGGCAGATTTTAAAGATAGTTTGCAAGTTACAAGTAGCAGGTCTGCAGTTTCATAATTGAGTTGCTTTACAACTCTGGGTTGATTATAATCAGTTCCTAATGATTTGTTACTTTTTAGTTTGTCAGTTTGCTTTAGCACCACTTCTAGTTTCGTAGTGATTTGTTTCAGTTCCTCTGAATCATCACATCCAAAAATGATTCTGCCATGGTTATTGCCTGAATATCCTCTTCAGTGAAGACTAAAGCAAAAAATTCATTTAACTTTTCTGCTCTGGCCTTATCCTCCATGAGCACCTCTTTGTCCCCTGGTCATCTAATGAACCCTTGCAGGCTGACTCCCTTGCAGGCTTCATGCTTTTAATGTACCTGAACAATATTTGTATTGTTTTCTTAACCTGCCTTATTAGCTTGTCACATTTAATTTGCCAGTGTTTATGCACCTTCCTATGTCCCTCTTGTCTTGCTTTCCATTTTTTTCTAAGATTCCTTTTTTTGTTGTAGTAGCCTTTTTCATAGTACTGGAATTTTGGCCTTATTTCTACCTTTTGTTAACAAGTGAAACACATTATCTGTGCTTTCCAGGTGGCATTTTTTTAAACCATCGCTACGCTTCATGCACACTTTCAGCCATCATAACAGCTGCTTTTAGTTTACTTCTATCTCCTAATCATATCCTTCTTTTTAAAGCTAAATGCTATTTATTATTTTTTTCTAGTGATAGATTTGATTGCATTCCAATCACTATTGCCAGGCATCTTCACCTCTCCTTGTACTGCATGCCATTGACAACGAGGGGTGAGCATGAGAAAAAACTTCTTCATTCCAATTTTTGATTTGTTACTCATTTGTTTCATTTCATTCCGTTATTTTGCTGCTTTGTTTTCCCAGCCACAGTTTCTAAAAAGCCTCCCCCCTGGGTTTTCTAGCACCTTCTCTAGGCCTTCCTGAACATTCCGCCACCCCAGGCAGACTCTTCTGGGCCTTCTGGACTCTCCCTTACCATACCTAAAACTGGTATCCTCCCCAAGGGCAGGAATAATCCCCAGACATTCCTATCTTGCTGATGCCATTTCTCATAATAGCCCTAGCCTTTGCCACACAACAGCATGGCATCACACTGTTTCATCGTATGGCAAAAGCTGGTGGCATTACAAGAAATTGTAAAAAGCTCCACGCACCGAATAATATGGGAAAGTTATTTTAATTTATTTTCTATATTTCACATCTTTTGTTCTAGATCTTTAATATGTAGTGGAACATTTCATTTGATAGATGTTAATGCCTGTTTATGAATACTATCTCTGTAACCCATCATTATCAGCTGATTTACAGCTACGAATGTTACTTTTGTAAACCATTGTGATCTTTACATGGAACAACGGTATATGAAATGTCTAAATAAATAAAAAAAACGGTATTGGTGGGGCAGGATTGACTGAGGATCGCTCCTGCACCCTGGGGGAGATTTCTCATTTCAGATATGGTAAGGAGGAACAGGGGCGCCACAAGAGGTTACGGACAGACCAGCAGGAGACCTACGGAGAGGAGAAAAAAATGGCAGCCGGACACAAAACAAAATGAAAGAAAACTGAATGACATTTTTTTTTCTTTCATTTTGAAAATGAAATGAAATGAATAGGAAATGTCATTGACATTTCCTATTTTTGGTTCAAATTATAGCATATCCCTACTGAGAACCAGATCTAAAGTAGCTTCTGTCTCATTAGCTTCAGGACCAACTACTCCAGTGAGCAGTCAATTACATTATCTAGAAAATTAACCTCCCTGGTAAGCCCTGATGACACATTCATCCAACTGATATTGGGATAATTGAAACCTCCTTACATTATTATGTTTCCAATATTAGAAGCTTTTCTAATCTTTGTTAGAATTTCATGTGCTTCACCATTCTAGTTAGGTGGACACAGCTTTAGATTTAGGCATAGGCAGCATAAGCAACTGCCTCCAGTGCCAAATTTTGGCAGGTGATGGAGCATTGCAGCTGCCCCTTGCCTCTATCCATGCCTGCCTCTGAGCCGTGATGGCGCTCTGCTCCAGCAGCAACAGCAAGATCAGCACCACAGCTTTAATAAAAAGAAAATGCCACTCGGGGCCACCAGGCCCCTGCTCCTCGCACCTCACACGAATTTCCATACATGGGAAGAAGGGGTGGGGGTACTTCTGGGCCTTGAGTGTGCAACGGGCAGCTGGAGGCCCCGTACACTGAATTTCTATTTTAAAGTTGTGTTGCTGCTGCTGCTGTTGCTGGGGTGGTGTGCCACTGCAGCTCGGAGATAAGGAGGAGGAGGACCAGAGAGGAGAGGGAATGCATAGAGGAAATCTGAGGTCCCCTTCCCTTTACAGCCCTCTGTACTTCTGATGACTTCAAAGAGGGGGATGGAATCAACCCCACCCTCCCAGCTACCGATGGGTGCCCAAAATATAAATCTGGCCCTTCGTGAATAATATTATACCCTTATTCTCTTCCCCATGATGCATGGAATTTCTATCCATAGAGAATTATAATTTACAGTTTGTTTCCTGCAGAACTTGTATCCTACTTGACTCTATGCCATCTTTAACATAAAGTGCTAGCCCACCATCAGTCCAATCTGCATAGCCATTTCCATTTGTTTTCATCACTAGAATTACAGTATTCCATTGGTTATCCTTTTTCTGCCAGGTATCTGAAATCTGTATTATGTCTATATCTTCATTTAATGCCATATATGTTTAATTCTTCAATCTTATTTTTAGATTTCTTTTCAATCTCATTACCTGCTGCAGATCTTTTTTTCTAGCAAGTGAACATCTCTACAGTCACCATGCCTTTTCTTCCAGCATTCCCCATTGGCGATCTTCCATTTTTCAATGTGCAAGTAATATTCCAAAGAAGAACATTTGTATGCAAGAAAAAAAATATAAGGGTTAGGGATGTGAATCGTTTTTCAACGATTAAAATTATCGTCCGATAATGTTTATATCGTCTTAAATCGTTATAGAACACGATACAATAGAAATTCTAACGATTTATCGTTAAAAATCGTTAAATCGTGTTAGTGCGCACTAACTCGAGTTAGTGCGCACTAACTCCCGGTTAGTGCGCACTAACTCGATTTAGTGCGCACTAACTGAAAATGATACAAATAAACACTTTCCAGGTCACTGAAGGTCAGTTAGGAATGAATATGTGTTCCTATTGGCTGGCTGCCCTCTTATCTATTGATATTACCAAGGTTACCACTGAGGTGATGGTTGGGGGGATGGGAAATGGAACTGGAAACTAACGAACACCAACAGAAAATGAAACAAAGTGTTCACACTTCCCAGGTCAGTAAAGGTCACTTAGGAATGAATATGTATGTATGTATTCCTATTGGCTGGCTGTGCTCTTATCTATTGATGTTACCAATATGGTTGGGGGGATGTGAAATGGAAACAGTTGGAAGCTTGACAAAAAAAGTAATGTAATGATCAGCACTCACGTGACTAGAACTTGTTTGTTTATTATTTTTGTTAGCAGGCACCTGAAATGCTAGTGCATGTTGAATTTGCCAATCACTGTGCATTTTAGAAAGGTGGTCCTGGCTGGAACTGTACACAGTTCAAATATATGTAATTGATTGTTGGTAAGTGTATTTTTTAAGTAGCCACACTGGCACCAGTATGTTTACTTTTCCTCCTACTTAACTCACTAGCTCAGCTTTGTAAGAAGGGCTTCTCTGCTTGTGTGTTGTTTTTGTTTGGTGTGAGGAGAGCAGAAACATCAGATCTTTATTCAATCTACTACAGTCATCTCTTACAGTGCCCTATCCCTATTAATACCAGGAGTGTTGTGATCTTCCTGCACACAGTGCCCTAACCCTGATACCAGTCTGAGACAGCTCCCTCCCTGCATTACTAGTGAGAGGCTGGCTTCACAGACAGGGGGGAGCTGCCTGACCCTCACTCCTGACTTCCCCCATGTCCCAGCTAGTGAATGGTGTGTGGGTGAGGGGGGGGGGGGAGGATGGTGAAGTCTGAGACAGCTCCCTCCCTGCATTACTAGTGAGAGGCTGGCTTCACAGACAGGGGGGAGCTGCCTGACCCTCACTCCTGACTTCCCCCATGTCCCAGCTAGTGAATGGTGTGTGGGTGAGGGGGGGGGGGAGGATGGTGAAGTCTGAGACAGCTCCCTCCCTGCATTACTAGTGAGAGGCTGGCTTCACAGACAGGGGGGAGCTGCCTGACCCTCACTCCTGACTTCCCCCATGTCCCAGCTAGTGAATGGTGTGTGGGTAAGGGGGGGGGGGGGAGGATGGTGAAGTCTGAGACAGCTCCCTCCCTGCATTACTAGTGAGAGGCTGGCTTCACAGACAGGGGGGAGCTGCCTGACCCTCACTCCTGACTTCCCCCATGTCCCAGCTAGTGAATGGTGTGTGGGTGAGGGGGGGGGGGATGTTGAAGTCTGAGACAGCTCCCTCCCTGCATTACTAGTGAGAGGCTGGCTTCACAGACAGGGGGGAGCTGCCTGACCCTCACTCCTGACTTCCCCCATGTCCCAGCTAGTGAATGGTGTGTGGGTGAGGGGGGGGGGGGGAGGATGGTGAAGTCTGAGACAGCTTCCTCCCTGCATTACTAGTGAGAGGCTGGCTTCGCAGACAGGGGGGAGCTGCCTGACCCTCACTCCTGACTTCCCCCATGTCCCAGCTAGTGAATGGTGTGTGGGTGAGGGGGGGGGGGGGGGGAGGATGGTGAAGTCTGAGACAGCTCCCTCCCTGCATTACTAGTGAGAGGCTGGCTTCACAGACAGGGGGGAGCTGCCTGTCCCTCACTCCTGACTTCCCCCATGTCCCAGCTAGTGAATGGTGTGTGGGTGAGGGGGGGGGGTGGATGGTGAAGTCTGAGACAGCTCCCTCCCTGCATTACTAGTGAGAGGCTGGCTTCACAGACAGGGGGGAGCTGCCTGACCCTCACTCCTGACTTCCCCCATGTCCCAGCTAGTGAATGGTGTGTGGGTAAGGGGGGGGGGGGGGGGATGGTGAAGTCTGAGACAGCTCCCTCCCTGCATTACTAGTGAGAGGCTGGCTTCACAGACAGGGGGGAGCTGCCTGACCCTCACTCCTCCGGGGTATTGTGATCTTCCTGCACACAGTGCCCTATCCCTATTAATACCAGGAGTGTTGTGATCTTCCTGCATGCAGTGCCCTATCCCTATTAATACCAGGAGTGTTGTGATCTTCCTGCATGCAGTGCCCTATCCCTGATATCGGGATGTGTGCAAGAAGATCACAACACCCCCGGTATCAGGAATAGGGCACTGTGTGCAGGAAGATCACAACACCCCCAGTATCAGGAATAGGGCACTGTGTGCAGGAAGATCACAACACCCCTGGTATTAGGGATAGGGCACTGTGTGCAGGAAGATCACAACACTCCTGGTATTAATAGGGATAGGGCACTGTGTGCAGGAAGATCACAATACCCCTGGTATCAGGCTTAGGGCACAAGTTCTAGTCACATTGACTGATCACATTACTTGTTTTG
Organism: Rhinatrema bivittatum; assembly: GCF_901001135.1. NCBI lineage: Eukaryota > Metazoa > Chordata > Amphibia > Gymnophiona > Rhinatrematidae > Rhinatrema > Rhinatrema bivittatum. The sequence continues at coordinate 148,845,904 of NC_042621.1, read as the reverse complement.
TCAAGCTACCAACTGTTTCCATTTCCCATCCCCCATATACTGTCAGTAGGAAACTTGGTAACATGAATAAATAAGAGGGCAGCCAATAGGAATACATATTCATTCCTAAACTGACCTTAACTGACCTGAAAAGTGTCAAATTGTATCATTTTCAGTTAGTGCGCACTAACTCCCAGTTAGTGCGCACTAATCGGAAAAAACGATTTTTAACGATTTTTTAACTAAAAAATCATGCCTAAGACGATTTTCTTGCCCTGCCACACGATTTCTATCGTTAAGACGATATGGAAAACGATTCACATCCCTAATAAGGGTTGATTCACCCCCAGCTGTTTTGTTCTTAACAGCTGAGTATTGATATTTCCTGATTATCAATTGGTATAAAAGGGAATATTTAGCCACCAGTTACTGTGTTTCCAAACATTCAAAAAAATATTCACAAGGCCCTGCATACAGATATTAGGAGGAAGCGGGAGGCAGAGCCTATCTACACGTTTCATTGGCTGTTTACTGTCCACCTCTCTTCCTATCTAAACTTACTATTCACTCATCTATTTATGTGACTTTATTCACCTCCCCAATGTTTCTAACTCTTTTGCCCTCACAGTTTTCATTGTTTTCCATGAAAGGAATAACGTGTTAGGTATGTGCATTTGTTTTATACAAATGTGTTTTCCATAACAAAAGACTATTTTTCTTACCTTTCATTCCATTCGAATAGACCTGCCTGAAATATGTGAACATTTTTGGATATTTTTCATTAGTTAAGAAAAATAAATTGTGTAAAGGAGCCTCCCTGGCACAACCATGTGACTGCTTCAGGCCTTGAGGCCTCCCCGGCCCCTCCACCACAAATAAGCTGGGCCAGGCCTGGGACCAAGCTCAACCAGGGTCCTCCCCAGATCCCTCCGAATCTTTCCACCTTCCCCTGCAAATAAACCAATGCCATGGCCTTCGTGGGTGCGTGTGTGCGTGGGAGTCCTCAACATAGAACGGGGTAAAACCAATCCTCAGTTGCTCATGCCTCACTGGCTTATTTTAAAATTGGCATGAGCTGGCTGTAAGGCTGCACAGTTTTGTTGGAAGGTTGTTGAAGCTCATGGCTGAACAAGTAAATGGCCCGACCCAGGGAGACCCCAGAATTGACTTTGCCTGGCTTGTTGGCAGGTGGGGGTGGGGGGGGGGGGGGTAGCTGATGGGCCGGGGGAGGCCCCAGGCTGTCTGAGAATTTGAGGCAGTGGAGGAGGGATGCCTGAGCAGCCTCATTTGGATCCCTTTCTATTCTTTCTTTATTTGTTTTTTATGCTTATTTTGGTTTGGAAAACAAACCAAATGAAAATAAACATTTACATGAACCGAAACCCAAATTTAAAAACAAACCCTGAAAGGAGAAAATTCTATTTTCTATTTTATTTTTGTTCTTGTATACTGCTTCACTGCCCAAAATAGAAACCCAAAACATTTATATAAAAAATAATATATATTGGTGTAGCATAGCATGCAATAAAGACAAAAAGGCCCCCTAATGCAGATCTACCATATCCCTACTCTCACTAGTGAGGTAGCAAACCGCTTCATGTAACCAGATAATGAACCGAAGAAAAAAAGTCCCCCCTCCCCCCCCTCCCCCCCAACATATCCCTAAAATGTCCTTTAGGCTTAGTTTCTTAAAGGGAAACTGTTGTCTCTCTGTTATATGTCTGCCTTTTCCTGAAGTACTTTTGAAGCATTCATCCAGTTTCATTCAAACTGAAGCCACGGATCCCTTGCTTCCACGTTTTATCTGCTCTTCACTCTTAGAATTAATGTATGTTTTATTGTGCTTGTTTCCTATAGGGAAACAGGTCAGTTCAGGTCTCATTGTGGGAACGTCAGACCACGTTTTTATATCACTGAGCTGCCCTGCCCTTGCTTAGTGCCCGTAGGTTCCTGATGATTACCTGCATGCACACATTTAAGTCTACTCTCTACAGGAGAAAGAAGTTGAAATCACACAGAGGTCACAACCAAAATGGATGACTGGATGGCAGTTTTTGCCCTGTTCATCTCTATTCAGCTTCCTGTGTAGCCTCTCTCCTAGTTCTGAATAGCGAATACTGTAACCCGCTAACATACCTGAATGACGATTTGGCTCAGCTGCCATTCCTGCCAGAAAATGGGCCAACAGACTCCTCTGTTTTCAGTCTAGAGCTGGGCTTTGAATAATGCTGTTTTTGCAATACCTTTCCTTTATTTTCTGCGTACATCCATTCTTTCAAAATCTTAAAACACTTCTAAGAGGCATCTTTTATTGAAATGTTATTCTTTATTATACTTTGAGAAGCTTGCTAAATTACAAGGTACAAATGGACTTTTCTACATGCGCACTTTGCAGAAAAATTTCAAATGGAAACTACCTGGATAGTTTCCTTTGTAAATACACAACTTGTAACAAGTAGTTTTCAAAAGGCAGGTTTCTCATCTTTTTGTATGCCAGGGACCGGCTAGCTACCTTTCTTACCGGGAGATGCACCAAGCTGCGTTAGTGCCCTAACGCGTGTGATATCGCATGATATCGCTGATATTTTGCATCTCCCCACATAGGTCCCCTCTCCTGTTATGATGACCTTTTTTTACATGTGATTTGCATGCATTAATAAAGCAAATACATGCAAAGAAGGTCATGCAAAGTCAATTCTTTGAAAATATTTTATCGTGGCTGACTGTGCAGGTGGTCAGCCGCGATAAAACAATACCTCTTGGAAAAGTGTTAAATGTTAGGTGGGAGGCCCAAGACCTTGAGGCTTCCACCTCACATTTAAAGAGGCAGCAACCCCCCCCCCTGCCGCCAAAAAAGAAAATTATAGCAAAGAAGAGAGGTAGAGCGGGGATCAGTAATGACCCCTGGTTCAACCTGTGGCTTCTTCCAAAGTTTTAAAATAAAAACAATGAGCCTGCTTAGTGATGCCCCCTCCTCCCCAGTCCATCAAGAAATTATAGGACCGCTCTCAGGCCCCCCCAAAGTCCATCAATTAAAAATCGGTCTAGGCCCCAGCCCCCCTTCCCATTCCACCTCCACCCCAAAAGGTTCAGTTATAGCGCATCTGGATTTCCAGAAGGTATTTGATAGTCCTGCATGAAACACTCCTGAAGAAGTGAAAAATTCATGGGATAAAAGGGAAGGTTCTACTGTGCATTGGTAACTGGTTAAAGGGTAGGAAATAAATAAAGTGTAGAATAAAATGATCAGTTTTCCCAATGGAGAGAGGTAAATAGTGGAGTTCCCCTGGACATCTGTATGGGAACCAATGTTTAATGTATTCATTAATGATCCATAAAAGGGAGTAAAAGGGGGAGGGAGTCAAATTTGTAGATGACACAAAATTATTCAAAGTAGTTAAAGCACAAGCAGTAGGTGAGCCTTGAAGACTTGGGGGATTGGGCATCCAAATGATAGATGAAATGTAATGTGGGCAAATAAAAAGCGGTGCTCTCATAGGGAAAAATAGTTACGATACACAAGGCTGGGTTCCACATTAAGAGTTACCACTCAGCATAAAGATCTCAGAGTCACTGTGGAAAATACATTGCAGTCCTCAGCTCAGTGTGCCTCAGTGGTCAAAGAAGTAAGCAGAAGGTTTGAAATTATTCCAAAAGGAATAGAAAACCAAACTGTGGAGATCATAATGCCTCTGCATAAATCCACGGTTTGCAGCCCTCGTCGTTCTATCTGAAAAAAGATATAGCAGAACTAGAAAATGTGCAGAGAGGAACAAAAGGTTGCACATCACCTGCTACGCAAGTGGTAAACCTTTGCACATAATTTGCTATCCGTGGTATTCGGATTCAAAAGGAATGTGCTGCTGTGATGAGAGGTTATGCGAAGAAGCTCACTAATTATGGATCTGTTGAAAACCGGTGCATGAAAAAGATATCTTTACCTTCATGAGATGTAGCTGTCTCTTGTGTCAGCTTCCTCATGGCAAACATTTGCACGGAAGCTTGCTCTGGAGCTCATTTTCACCTATGGCAAACTTTTTGTGTGAACAGGCTGCTAACCCGTGGGATGTTCTGCAGTGCGAGTAAGCCTCTTCTTTCTTAGCTTCTGCCAAGTTTATCTTTTATTTTCTTTTTCAGCTTGTGTTACTGTATTGGATTTGTTGATGCCTTCACTATAGACCTCTGTTTGTTTAGCCATCTTCTGAATTGCTTTTGGGTAATGAGATTCCCTTTTCTTTACATATCTTTTCTTTTAAAGGTGATCTGCTAGTTAGTTGTTAAAAGTGCTCACTCTGGTTTTATGGTTTCATAATCATTGGTTTTGACAAAAGTCTACTATGTTTCTTTCTGTATTTGTTTGTTTGCCCAGACCAGACAGTGATAGACAAAATCTTGCCTGCCCTTTGGGAAACATGCTCTCAGAATCAGGTTACCAGTTCATGATGTGATGTTCTCCATTCAATTTTAAAGGTATTTTCTAAACAACCGATTGCTGTTGAGGAGCTGGCATATTGGTAACAATTGTTGAAAAGATATACAGGGCAAAGAAACTCTGAAGAATTAAAAGCGAAATGAACAATTGTAGATTCTTAGAGAAATCTAAAAAAATAAGAAAAGTTGGTTAAAAGTCAGTAAAGTTTTTCCTTAATTTGCCAGTTCTAATTGCCTGTGATTCTGTAATAGGACTGACTATACGGAATGATCTTATGTCTGCTTATTGTTTACATCTGGTTAAAAGTCTGAAACTCAGTTTGAATTGCATAACTGAACATTTCTCTGTCCAGGTCCCTTTTGAATTGTGAAGTAGTCTTAGACTGGGTCAAAGCAATAATTACAAGCTATATAATCATGGTGATGAACAAAAGGTATGATTTTAATCCAGCAGTTTTCCTTTTTTAGTTTCAATCAGTGAGATGAGAGATCCACTGGTGTTTAAAAAAAAAAAAAATCCTCATTATTCATAAAAAATAAATTCTCTCTAACAAATGCACATGCAACATTTTGCAAACTTTCAGGCATATTCTACAGGATATGTTCATGTCATTTCTTAGTTTGCAGCTGCTGATAGGAATTGTTATTGCTTGCTGTGTAATTCTTTCCTTGTGAAGGATTCTGTGTATTGGCTGACACTGTCATGAAACGTACAGCTTGAAGCTAAAGAGAAAACATAGTTTCTGATTTTTTTGTAAACGTAATCTATACATGTGTGCAGAGGGTATTATCACAGCAAGAGTGGAATTAACATGTGCGGCTGGCTTGGTGGCGAAGTGTGATTCTCTCATGTAACGCAGTGCAAAAAGGCGTAATAAATATTTTGAGATTTTATAGCAAATAGTGTCTACAAGTGAGATGTACCTAAATCTGTCATCATTAATTGAGAAAACTGCATAAACTGAAAAGGAATGTGTAAATGTTTTTCTTTGTACAGTAGATGTAGAGTTTTTTCATGGAATCAAAATACTTTTATCAATGGGGGATCTGATTCTGCACATTTACCCTGTAATAACTCTCATGAAATGAAAAATTTTAGAACTTTACACAAAAATGCACCTAGTCAAAACTGGGAAAAGACTTAATTTTATGAAGCTCAGAATTGCTTACTTTATAGATTTTAGTGATTTTTCTTTTTTAATTTTTATCTGTCATTTTCAAAATGAAAAAAAAATTTGCTAAAATAAAGATGAAAATAGATTGTTTTAATTTCATTTGTGCATTAATTCACAAAATATCATATATTTTTTTCTTTCTTTCTTTTCTGAATAAAGGACTCATTTTGGAATTGGATTGTGACACTGCTTTGATAATGAAAGACCATGATTGATCTTAACCTAAACCTGATGGGGATTCTGAGAACAAGCAGCAGAGTTGGCTCATTGTTAATGCCATGTTAGAACTCATTAATACAAACAACAAGGAACAGAAGTTAAAACAGAGAATATCATAATGTCTCTTGCTCCACAGAGTGACTTCATCTTGAGGCCGATGCAATACAGTGACTTCAGCTGAGCGCACTGTATAATAGAGATGTGAATCGTTTTTTGACGATTTAAAAAAATTGTCAGATTTTTTTAAATCGTCAAAAATTGTTAGTCGCGATACAATAGAAATTCCCCCAATTTATCATGAAAAATCGGGGGAGGGGGAGGGCGGGAAAACCGGCACACCAAAACAACCCCTAAACCCACCCCGACCCTTTAAAACAAATCCCCCACCCTCCCAACCCCCCCCCCCCCCAAAATGTTTTAAATTACCTGGTGGTCCAGTGGGGGGTCCCGGCATGATCTCCCGCTCTTGGGCCATCGGCGCCATTTTGGCTACCACTAATATAAATGGCGCCGATGGCCCGATTAAAAAAAAAAAAAAAAACCCCACCTGACCCTTTAAAATTACCCCCTTAGCCTCCCCCACTCTTCCGACCCCCTGCAAAACCTTTTACACATACCTAGTGGTCCAGGGGGTCCGCGGGAGCGATCTCCCATTCCCAGGCCATCAGCTGCGCTAAAAAAAATGGCACCGATTGCCCTTTGCCCTTACCATGTGACAGGGCAAAGGTAGCGCCGGCGCCATTTTGAATATATTATAAATACGGCCTGAGTGCAGGAGATCGCTCCCGGACCCCCGCTGGACCCCCAGGGACTTTTGGCCAGCTTGGGGGGGGCCTCCTGACCCCCACAAGACTTGCCAAAAGTCCAGCGGGTGTCCGGGAGCGACCTCCTGCACTCGGGCCGTATTGCCAGTATTAGAAATGGTGCCGGTGCTACCTTTGCCCTCACTATGTCACAGGGGCCGACCACCATTTTTTTTAGTGCAGCTGATGGCAATACGGCCCGAGTGCAGGAGGTCGCTCCCTGACCCCTGCTGGACTTTTGGCAAGTCTTGTGGGGGTCAGGAGGCCCCCAAGCTGGCCAAAAGTCCCTGGGGGTCCAGCAGGGGTCCGGGAGCGATCTCCTGCACTCAGGCCATATTTATAAATGGCGCGGGCCGTCGGCTGCGCTAATAAAAATGACGCTGGCCATCCAGTGCTCCTACCATGTGACAGGGGCCGGCCAATGGCATGGATACCCTGTCACATGGTAAGGGCAAAGGGCCATCGGCGCCATTTTTATTAGCACAGCCAACTGCCCTAGACCAGAAGATCGCTCCTTGGACTTCCGCTAGATCACCAGGTATTTGTAAAAAGTTTTTGGGGGGTTCGGGAGGGTGGGGGAAGCCAAGGGGTCAGTTTTAAAGGGTCGGGGTGGGTTTTTTGTTTATCGGCTCAGGCGCAGGCGATAAACAAAAACGCAATCGGGCCTCACTAAAAAAAATTAACGATGTGAATCGGAATCTGAACCGATTCCAGTTCTGATTCACATCTCTACCAGATATATTAAGCTAAAGTTATCTTAACAGGTGCTGGCACAGTTTGCACGTGTGTTAATTGGTTAGTTTGTGCTTTGAAGTCCTAACATGGGGGAATGCTGAAGCCATGTAGTGAAAGTTCTGAACTTTGGAGCCATACCTGATCAGCTCCATTCCTGTATGCTTTTGGGGAAACAGTGATGTTTAGAAAACCCTGAACATTTAAGTTTGAAATATACCCTATCATTAATTTTCTGAAACTTGTGCTGCAGGCTATATAAATTTAGAACTCCTGGTGGTAAGGGTTAAGAACATAAGAACATGCCATACTGGGTCAGACCAAGGGTCCATCAAGCCCAGCATCCTGTTTCCAACAGTGGCCAATCCAGGCCATAAGAACCTGGCAAGTACCCAAAAACTAAGACTATTCCATGCTACTGTTACTAGTAATAGCAGTGGCTATTTTCTAAGTCAACTTAATTAATAGCAGGTAATGGACTTCTCCTCCAAGAACTTATCCAATCCTTTTTTAAACACAGGTACACTAACTGCACTATAGTCAATCACTTGTAAACTCTGGTATGGAATCCTTTTAGTCTGTACCAAATAGCCCATAATAGTAGACTATGAGCAGCACTTTTCTTCTTATGCTTGAATCTGCATGGAAACTTAAAGATTGAGTTGTCTTAAGCCTTGCTACATACCTATTTCAAATTATTAATGCTATGCTTACGTGTTAGCTGTTACTGAATAAAAAGAATTGGGGGGAATAGAATTGTGAAAAGCAGGTTGTTAAAATAAACAAAAAACACACTTTGAAATGTCTGTATGCCAATGCCAGAAGTCTAAGAAGTAAGATGGGAGAGTTAGAGTGTATAGCAGCAAATGATGAGAGATATAATTGGAAGGAGGATAACCAATGGGACAGTGCTGTATCAGGGTACAAATTATATCTCAATGATAGGGAGGATCAACTTGGTGAGGGTGTGGCACTTTATGTCCAGGAGGGTATAGAGTCCAACAGGATAAAGATCATACAAGAGACTAAATGCTCATTAGAATCTATATGGGTAGAAATCCCATGCGTGTTGGGTAAGAGTATAGTGATAGGAGTATAGTACCGTCCACTTGGACAAAATGGCCAGACAGATGATGAAATGCTAAGAGAAATCAGGGAAGCAAACCAATTTGGCAGTGCAATAATAATGGGAGATTTCAATTACCCCAATATTGACTGGGTAAATGTAACATCAGGACTTGCTAGAAACATGAAGTTCCTGGATGTAATAAACGATTGCTTCATGGAGCAATTGGTTCAGGAACCAACAAGACAGGGAGCTATTTTAGATTTAATTCTTAGTGGAACGCAGGATTTAGTGAGAGAGGTAACAGTGGTGGGGCCACTTGGCAACAGTGATCATAACATGATCAAATTTAAACTAATAACTGGAAGGGGGACAATAAGTAAATCTGCAGCTAAATTTTCAAAAGGTAAACTTTGATAAAATGAGGAAAATATTCAGAAAAAAACTGAAAGGTGCAGCTGAAAAGGTTAAAAGTGTTCAACAGGCTTGGACATTGTTTAAAAATACAATCCTAGAGGCACAGTCCATATGTATTCCACACATTAAGAAAGGTGGAAGGAAGGCAAAACGATTACCATCATGGTTAAAAGGTGAGGTGAAAGAGGCTATTTTAGCCAAAAAAAACATCCTTCAAAAATTGGAAGAAGGATCCATCTGAAGAAAATAGGATAAACCATAAGCATTGTCAAGTTAAGTGTAAAACATTGATAAGACAGGCGAAGAGAGAATTTGAAATGAAGTTGGCCATAGAGGCAAAAACTCATAATAAAAACTTTTTAAAATATATCCAAAGCAAGAAATCTGTGAGGAAGTCGGTTGGCCCATTAGATGACCGAGGGGTTAAAGGGGCTCTTAGGGAAGATAAGGCCATTGCAGAAAGACTAAATGAATTCTTTGCCTCCGTGTTTACTAATGAGGATGTTGGGGAGATACCAGTTCCGGAGATGGTTTTCACGGGTGATGAGTCAGACGAACTGAACGAAATCACTGTGAACCTGGAAGATGTAGTAGGCCAGATTGACAAACTAAAGAGTAGCAAATCACCTGGACCAGATGGTGTGCATCCTAGGGTACTGAAGGAACTCAAAAATGAAATTTCTGATCTATTAGTTAAAATTTGTACCCTATCATTAAAATCATCCATTGTACCTGAAGACTGGAGGGTGGCCAATGTAACCCCAATATTTAAAAAAGGCTCCAGGGGCAATCCGGGTAACTATAGACCAGTGAGCCTAACTTCAGTGCCGGGAAAAATAGTGGAAACTATTCTCAAGATCAAAATCATAGAGCATATAGAAAGACATGATTTAATGGAACACAGTCAACATGGATTTACCCAAGGGAAGTCTTGCCTAACAAATCTGCTTCATTTTTTTGAAGGGGTTAATAAACATGTGGATAAAGGTGAACCGATAGATGTAGTGTATTTGGATTTTCAGAAGGCGTTTGACAAAGTCCCTCATGAGAGGCTTCTACAAAAACGAAAAAGTCATGAGATAGGAGGCAATGTCCTTTCGTGGATTACAAACTGGTTAAAAGACAGGAAACAGAGAGTAGGATTAAATGGTCAGTTTTCTCAGTGGAAAAGGGTAAACAGTGGATTGCCTCAGGTATCTGTACTTGGACCGGTGCTTTTCAATATATATATAAATGATCTGGAAAGGAATATGACGAGTGAGGTTATCAAATTTGCGGATGATACAAAATTATTCAGAGTAGTTAAATCACAAGCAGACTGTGATACATTACAGGAGGACCTTGCAAGACTGGAAGATTGGGCATCCAAATGGCAGACGAAATTTAATGAGGTCAAGTGCAAGGTGTTGCATATAGGGAAAAATAACCCTTGCTGTAGATACACGATTTTAGGTTCCATATTAGGAGCTACCACCCAGGAAAAAGATGTAGGCATCATAGTGGATAATACTTTAAAATCATCAGCTCAGTGTGCTGCAGCAGTCAAAAAAGCAAACAGAATGTTAGGAATTATTAGAAAGGGAATGGTTAATAGAACGGAAAATGTCATAATGCCTCTATATCGCTCCATGGTGAGACCGCACCTTGAACACTGTGTACAATTTTGGTCGCCGCATCTCAAAAAAGATATAGTTGCAATGGAGAAGGTACAGAGAAGGGCAACCAAAATGATAAAAGGGATGGAACAGCTCCCCTATGAGGAAAGGCTGAAGAGGTTAGGGCTGTTCAGCTTGGAGACGAGACGGCTGAGGGGGGATATGATAGAGGTCTTTAAGATCATGAGAGGTCTTGAACGAGTAGATGTGACTCAGATATTTACACTTTCGAATAATAGAAGTACTAGGGGGCATTCCATGAAGTTAGCAAGTAACACATTTAAGACTAATCGGCGAAAATCCTTTTTCACTCAACGCACAATAAAGCTCTGGAATTTGTTGCCAGAGGATGTGGTTAGTGCAGTTAGTGTAGCCGGGTTCAAAAAAGGTTTGGATAAGTTCTTGGAGGAGAAGTCCATTAACTGCTATTAATCAAGTTTACTTAGGGAATAGCCACTGCTATTAATTGCATCAGTAGCATGGGATCTTCTTAGTATTTGGGTAATTGCCAGGTTCTTGTGGCCTGGTTTGGCCTCTGTTGGAAACAGGATGCTGGGCTTGATGGACCCTTGGTCTGACCCAGCATGGCAATTTCTTATGTTCTTATGTGGCTTGTTGAAGTCATTACTAATGACTGGAATAGTGCAAGGGTTTGCAGAAACAGATGTAGAGAACTCCAAGAGTTGCCACAAAGAGATGGAAGTCCAATTCCTGGTTTTGTTTTGAGGTGAAAGGGCATACCCCACATGGTTGTCAGACAGAGTGTAGCTGAAAATATTAGAATTCAGTGTTCTGTATAGAGCCTTGATAACCGATTGAGACTGGGGCTAAACTCGTGACACTAAGGATTAGTCTCATGCTAGGGATAAGAACCCTTTTCCTCACTGTGAGATGTTTAAGACTTATGAGCAGGGAAGCTTCTGGCAATAGAAAACTCACTGATGTATAGAGGGCATTCCACCTCCTTAAATTCCTAAAGACCCATAACGTGAAATTGCTCACTCTAACTATTGAAATCATCCCCCTACCCCAGACATCATGAGACTATGCCCCATGTAACTGTTATGGCTGCCGGCTGTGGCAAGCCGCGACTGGGGCCGACTGTCATGGCCGCCGGCTGTGGCTGACCGTGGCCGGGACCAGGTACTCACCTGTGGCGTCGGGTGGGCCCGGAGGCTCCTGCAGGAGCAGGGAGCCCCCTCCGGCGTTCTTCCTGTGGTCTTGGCCGCTGCCCAGGCCAGCCGCGGAGCCCAGCGGGGCTGAGCTGACTTCTCTCCCTTCCTGGCTGCCTTAGAGCCGTGCGCGCGGCTGAAGATAAGATTTAAAGGGGCAACGACAGGAAATGGTCGTGGCTCCCTTCTGAGACTCCTCCCTCATTTTAGGTATTTAAGACAAGGTCTGCTTCTCAGATCTTGCCGTGGTATTGACTTCTGGTTCCGAATTCTGCGCTGGTGTTCCTGGTCTTCGTCCCGCTTCTGTTCTCCTTCCTTGTTGGACTGATTCTTGGCTTCTGACCCCTGGACCGGCTGTCGTTCTTCATTTGGCTTGACCTTGGACTGGCTGCGGACCCTTCTCCTGGCTTACTTCTGGACTGGCTGCAGACCCTTCTCCTGGCTTCGACCTTTGGAACGGCTTTCGACTACTCTTCAGCTTTGACTCCTGGACTGACTTGACCTGCTGGAGGCGCCAGCTGTCTGGAATCAACGACCTGCAGGAGGTGCCTGCATCCAGACCAATCTTCAGTCCTGAGGGAGTCTCCTAAGTCCCAGCGGCCGGGTTCCTACAGGCCCCTCCTGGGGGAACCGTGAGCTTCCAGTGCGAAGTCTTGTACTCGACTGGCAAATCTTCAAGCCTTGCCCTTCGATGGTAGGGACCAGAGAGGGTTAACTCCCTTTTTGGCAGTGCTAACCTTACCTCGGAACAGGGGTCCACTTCCGGACAGTAACAGTGGCCAAGCAGATGGATAAAACAACAACAAAAGCCAGAAAGTTGCTTGGCTGTATAGGGAGAAGAATGGTCTGCTGAAAAAGCCAAATGATATTTCCCCTATATAGGTTTCTGGTGAGACCTCATTTGGAATACTGTGTATAATTCTGGAGACTGCAGCTTCAAATGAGCCAGCTGGAGTCTGTCCAGAGGTTGGCTACTAAAATGGTCAGCTGTCTTCATTCTAAAGCATATGAAACAGACATAAATATCTAAACATATATACCTTAGAGGAAAGGGGAAATATGAGCGATGTGATAGAGACATTCAAATATCTCAAAGGTTTCAATGCATAAGAGGTGAGTCTCTTTCAATGGAAAGGAGGCTCTAGAATGAGGGGTCATGGGTTGAGGGTGAAAGAGGGTAGACTTAGGAGTAATCTTAGGAAATATTTCTTTACATAGAGGGTGGTAGATGCATGGAACAGCCTCCCAGTGCAGGTAGAAACAAAAACAGTATCTGAATTCAAGAAAGCCTGGGATAAACTCTGGAGATTTCTGAAGGAGTGATGAAATTGTGAAGTTAAATTAGTTGGGCGAATGGGCAGACTAAACAGGCCATATGGTCTCTTTCTGCCTTCACATTTTATGTTCCTTTGTAATGTGATCAATCATATGCTTGTAAGTAGTAAACTGTATCTGGTCTGTTAGGCATTGATTGAAATTGTAATCTCTCTTGAGCTAATTGGGAAAATGGAGTAGAAACTGAACTAGGTAGATAAATGAAGGAAGCAGAAAATGGGAATAAACTGGGAGAATGCACAGAGCATATCATTTCCCACTATTTCCTCTCTGGGGACGCTGAGTAGAAATCACTTCCACCAACTACTTCCCAAACTCCTAAGGATCCATTTTTCTGAGTGACTGAAATCCTCTGGGAGATAAAGGGACAGACAACGGTTCTTTAACGAGGCAGGGTGAGGTGGCTGCTTCAGGTGGCAAGAATTTGAGGTGGAAAAATTGCCTCCTGAAACCTTCCTGCTACAGCTGCATTACCCTTCATTCAGGCAAACTCTGGCAGCATGAATACTTGCAGTGCTGGTGGCGTGGAGCAGTGACATTCTGGCAGGGTTTCCACTCCCCACTAGCAAAAGAAAGGTCCTGCGGTGGTGTGGAATTGTGAGGTGCTGGCAGGGTTCCCACTCCTGACAGCAAAAGGGAAGGTCCCAGCAGCACAGAACTGCAAAGTGCTGGTGAGATTTCCACTCCCTGCCAACAACAGGATGACCCAGTGGCCAAAGAAGAGTCACTATGGTGTCGCCAGCATTTTCCCCGCAGCCGGCGGCAGGAAAGTGCCTACGGTGCTGCTAGCATTTCCCCCTCAGCGGGTGGTAGGAAAGGGTCTGAGGTGCCGCTAGAGTTTTCCCCACAGCCGGCGGCAGCAGAGGCCTTACTGTGCCACCGGAGAAAAGGTCTAAAATGTGTGCGTGAAAGAGACTTGCCCTGTGAGAGTGAGTACCTGTGTGTGAGAGAGACTTTTTGAGTGTGTATGAGAGGGTGAATGTATGCATATGAGAAGGTGGGGGTGTGCATGTGTGTGTGTGTGTGTGTGTGTATGTGTATATATGTATATATGTATATATATGAAAGGGTGGTTGTGTGTATGAGAGGGAGGGTGGGTGTGGGTGGATGTCTTTATGAGAGGGAGAGTGGGAGAGTCTGTATGAGAGGGTGTGTGTATGAGAGGGATATTGGGAGTATCTATATGAGGGGGTATGTGAGGGGGTGAGTGGGGGAGTATCTGAGAGGATGTGCGGGGTAAGTGTGTGTGTGTGTCTTTATGAGGGTGAGGTGTGTGTATGAGAGGTTGGTGGGGATGGTATGTGTGTGTGTATGAGAGGGTGGTGGGGATGGTCTGTGTGTGTCTGTAGAGAGGGTGTGGGGTGGAGTGTGTGTATGAGAGAGTGTGGGAGTGGAGTGTGTGTATGAGAGGTGGTGGAGTGTGTGTGGGTATGAGAGGGTGGTGGGGGTGGTGTGTGTGTATGAGAGAGTGTTGGGGTGGTATGTATGAGAGGGTGTGTGTATGTGTACATCTATTAAGGGAGAACACCTGCGCGCGTGTGTGAGAGTCCCTGAATGTTTGTGAGAGAGGTTAAAGTTTGTGCACTTTCCTCCAATCTACGACAATCTCAGGAGTACTGGAAAGTTTCCAGGTATGGAGAGTGGGAGATTTTTTTTTTTTCTTGTTTTAATTATTGGATGTGATGTATTTGCTGTTTTGAAATATTTTATTAGTGTTTGATAATATTTTAAACATTTTTTATACATGTTTTTAATTGGATGAATTTATCAGCAGATTTGACATTCTTTTTATTGGTATGTTTAATGTTTTATATTTCTTGATTGTGTTTGCATTGCTTACAGAGTTTGGCTTCTTTGATTTCCAGTTTAGATTTGGCTACACGTTTCAATTTATATTTTATGATCTCTTTATGCTGTATTTGATGAGAATCTATCTGTGCTCTGCTTGTGAAAATGAAGCTTTAGGTATTCTGCTAGCATGTAGTTTCTGTGTAGGGATTTACAACAACCTGGCTTTAATCTGTTTTCCTAATAGGAGGTGTATTGGTGTTTAGGGCCTGATATAATATTTACAGTATGGCTTTTTCATAGATTGAGTGCTGACAGTTATAATATAGAAGGCTTACTAAATTGGAACTATAGTTCCAATTTAGTGGGCTTTCTGTGGGTCAAGTCCACACCCAGTGCACTTTACCATAGGCCTAATACCATATGGGATCCAGTAAACCACCTTGATTACTATGAGAAAGGTAGTTTATTAAGTCTATTAAATATTATTGTTGAAAGTGTGTTTTTTTGCAGTGTATGCCTATATAATATATATGTTGTTATAAGTGATGTTTTTACTTCAGAAGATTGTACTTCGAATGTCTATTTTCCATGTGCAATCTGCCTTTTTAGGTTGGGGAAATTAATAAATTTTAAAATGGAAAATAATGCATAAGTTTTAATTATGGGGAGGGGAGGGAAGGGGGAATGAAAGGCAGTAAGTTTTTTGTCTAGGACATCTAATACCCTTGTATCAGCTCTAAGAGAGAGTGTGTCACACACACAGACTCCCACCATAAGAACATAAGAAATTGCCGTGCTGGGTCAGATCAAGGATCCATCAAGCCCAGCATCCTGTTTCCAACAGAGGCCAAACCAGGCCATAAGAACCTGGCAATTACCCAAACACTAAGAAGATCCCATGCTACTGATGCAATTAATAGCAGTGGCTATTCCCTAAGTAAACTTGATTAATAGCCATTAATGGACTTCTCCTCCAAGAACTTATCCAAACCTTTTTTGAACCCAGCTACACCAACTGCACCCCTCTGGCTGAAGTGAGGACCAAATCGCAGCCAGCATCTGCTAAAAAGGCGGCTGCCGGCTCCATGACTGCCCTGGAATTCACTCCAGAGTCATCGACCTCCTGAGAAAGAAGTAAACAAGAGTTCGCCACCAGGGAACAGGAAGCTATCTGCTTCAAACGTTTGCTTAAGGACAGCCTCAATCCTCCTATCATGCACATCCTTCAAGGCCACTCCTCCCTCCACGGGGCTAGTCATCTGCTTAGAGATGGCACAGACAAGCACATCCACGTTCATGAAACACAGATGCTTTCTCACCACTGGATCCAAAGGATACAGGCCTTCCAAAGCCCTTCCCCCCCCTTTGAAATTAGCCTCTGGGGCATCCCACTCAAGATAAATCAATTCTTGAATGCCTCCATAACAGAGAAAAACAAGAGGCTTTACACAAAGAAACCATTCACCAACCTCTCACACCCCCGGGGGACAGATCCTGAAAAAGGGTGGGAGGCAGGCAATAGGGAATGGAGGAGTCCTATTTCTAGACCCAGGGGGTGGGGCGGCCTTTGGCCATTCCGCCCCATTAAACATTTCTCTGGCACCTCCTAGTATGGATGCCGAAGACTGAGAACAAAAAAATGACAGGCCCAAAAACTGAGTTGTTAGAGCAAGGGCTGCAAACAAGGGAAGCCAGGGTTCATATCCTATTGCCACTCCTTGTGACTTTGGGCAAGTCACTTCACCCTCCATTGCCTTCCCCCTGCCCTGGCCCTCTGTGATTTCACTTGCATTGGGCCATGGGGATGGGGTGGGGGAGGGGCGCCATTTCATCCCTCGCTTCAGGCAGCAGATTGCCTTGAGCCTCCCCTGCCCACCTGTCCTGGTTTTGAACCTTTTTTGGTGGTCTGATCTCAACAACTTTCCAGCTAATCACCTTGTGAAACAATGTGCCTAAGTTTTCATCTATCCCAAGGTAAACAGTTTTCTTTATCCCATGTACTCTCTCTAAGTGGCAGGTACTTTGTACAGTTTTGTCATTTTCATATCTATCCTATTGTCATCCATCTCTGAAAAAAAAGGACCATCACTGCCGCAAAGACCCAATGTTGAGAAGAATCTGGTCCCCTTCCTCTTCCTGTGATGTGGGTGCCTATAGGCCCTTAGTCTCAGTGAAACTCTCTTTGACATGTCACAATGAAATCATTATTCCTGTTCCCCTGGATCTTTGATTTTTTATCATAAGCAGTTTTGTAATTACTAGTAAAATTATAGTCTCAGCCTTGCACTTGTTTTTCCTAGACAAAAGACTTCATAAGTTAGATAAAAGATGCTGAAATGCAATTAACTGATATGAGGTTAGTTGACATTCCATCTAAAAACTGAGATGACTTCTTTTTACATTCAATCTAAGATTATAGAAGCATATCTAAAACTAGGATGAGGCCAATTGACATTCCATCTATTATAGAAAATACTCCTAGAACAAATGCAAGATTGCTAATGCTGGCAAATTCCAAGAAAACATATACATGCGAGACAAGAATTAGATTACCATATGGCCATTCAGATTATTTGTTTATAATAGAAAGCCAATCATAGAAATGTTGACAGTTATGTAACCTAGTTTAGGGGTTGGAAATATACAACTGAAATTCAATATAATGCTGTGTTATCATTAAAATCATTTGAGAGGGAGTTTATGCTAGTGTCTTGCCTGGCACTCTTCCTCTCCATAAGGTACCTTATTATTTAATGTCTAAGATTTGTATTATAGCAGTTAATAAAAACTGTTTCTCTACAGTTAGTGGCCTTAAGCATTCTTATTTTAAATGAAGTACGACAGCAAAACTTTCTCTCTCCCTCGCCACTCCTCCAGAATCTCAATTAATGATTTTGGAGGGTCACCTGTCTTCTCTGGTAGGAGGTACATGATCTCCCTTCTTCTGGCACCTCTGAGCCAGGCAGGATGGTGCTGCCTCACTGGGCTTCCCCATATAGTGCTACTGGGCAGAGTCATTCTGCATAGTTCAGCAGGCAATTTTCAAAAGCATCTATCTGGCTAATTGATGAGTTAATCAAAACAATCCTGGAGCAATGCTCTGTCGCTGTCAACTATGACAACTTAAAATGAATAAAGCTGTTTTCTAAATGTTTTAAGTATAATTATTAAACCCCTACACAACTAGTGTAGTGTATTAAATCCCTACACCACTAGTTGTGTAGGGGTTTAATAATTATACTTAAAACATTTAGAAAACAGCTTTATTCATTTTAAGTTGTCATAGTTGACAGCGACAGAGCATTGCTCCAGGATTGTTTTGATTAGTTATCAGTTCGCTGTATCCAGTGGTGTATTTTTTGATATAATTGATGTTAGCCAGTTAGAAACACTGGGCCAAAATGTTACCCTTACAAAGCCAGTAAATGTTGCCTTACAGTTTCACAAGGTGGCTATGCTTAGCTATATTTAAAGCAAGCATTCCCAGTGGGGAGTCTGGTTTGGAGGGCAGAAAAACTACACCCATAAAACTGAATTTTCAAATATGTGTGCATGCACAGTTTCTCACACATAATTCCAGCTGCTGAAAGAGCAAGGGAAAAGTACGTGGGTGCTTTTGTGCACACTGAAGCAGTGTGCAGATTTTAGCAACTGGAAAGGAATAGCAAATAAGCTGGTTTACACTCACTGACTATGCAGAGCATGAGAGCAAATAAGAGCATACCACAAATGAACAACACCTGGAAAACAAATCCTTTGCTGATCAGCATGGTAATTCTTTTCTGTATGCCTCTCTCAGCCCAGCAGTTTCTCTTTGAAAATCAACTGCAGTAATACAAGTACAAAAGTGCTTGTGTACTTTTCTGCTAGGTGGTTTAGTGAACATTTCTAACTTCTCAGAGGTCCATGTTTAGAGGCGTTTAGCTGGATAATGAAAGTTACCCAGCTAAAAGTCAACTTTTGTTATGGTTATTGATGTTTGGGTGGATCCTTGGACACTGTGGCAGCTGACCACGCCCACGGGGGGCAGTCCCGTGAGGGACCACAGTGTCAGGCTAGACTCTGGACACAAAAACACAGATTTGAATCTTTTATTAAACAGTTTTGGAAACCACCAGAGGTGGTAGTAGTGAGTAGTAGATGTTGAGCCCGGCTGGGCAGGTCTCCCACAGAATGCTGGAACAGCGAATCCTCTGCTAGGCTGTGCTGTAGTGGAAAGAGACTGAGAGTTACAAGTACACGATAAGAAGCATTCAGAGTCCCAGGTAGAACTAGGAGAAGCTCTGAGACAGGGAGAGCAGGCCCTCGAGGAGCGAGTACCTGATCCCTTAGAGCAGAGAGACTCAGTTTTATTGTACTCGCGTAACAGTAACAGAGATTCCACTAGACGAGAGGTCTGGCACCGGAACAGAGGGCAGGCCCTCGAGGAGCGAGTACCTGGCTCCAGTGAAGCAGTGCTGTGGAATAGATGGTAGTTGTACTCACAGATGGAAACTGTTAGTGAAGTCTTCCAAGTAAAAGGGTTTGAAGATGCAGGCAGCGACTCAGGGAACATAGGCCCTCGAGGACCCTGTACCAGTTTCCTGATAGCACCTGAAAGAAGCAGAAGAGGTCCCTGAGGAGCGGGTACCCCGTTAGTAACCCCGAAGGGTGTAAGAGTTCCAGATAGAGCTGGAGTGGCAGAGCAGCTTCGGTATGGAGAGCAAATCCCATCCGTAGAGATACCGTTGCTAATTCGATGAGCTAGCAAATACTGTAGGCTTAAATATCCGGGCAGCGTGATGTCATATCAGGGGATGCCCCTGAGGTTCGCGCCAACGTGGAAATAAAGATGAGGGCGGCGTGCATGCACGCCCTAAGGTACCTTGGAGGAGCATGGTGGGAGGCAGCACCAAAGCCGGTCCGGGGATGCCGGAGAGGACGGCAAACATACGTCGCGGCAACCAGTAGTTTGAGGTGAGCGGGAGGAGCCGCAAGTAGTGAGAGGTAGGTGGGGCGAAGCCGTCGAAGACCAACGGTCACAACAACTTTTGAATATTTTGAATGCTTATCCAGCTGAATTTTAGCTGGGTATCTCATTATCTGGCTAAAATTTAGCCGGATAACCTAGGGGTGTTCCAGGGACATTTCTGGGAGGAGTCAGGTTAGCTGGATAAGTTACATGGCTAACTCTGGTCATGCCATAGATTTGTGCTAAAGTTAGCTAGATAAACTTATACGCTTATCTTAAAGATAGCCGTGCATATTCAGTAGTGTGGCTGCACCACAGAATATTCCTCCCAATTTAGCTGAATAAGTTTATCTGGTTAATTTTGCAATCTGGCCAGTGAATGAATATGGACCTTTCAGTAACTAATCAAAGCATGAAAAACAGCAGTTTATAGCCTTAAAGGCAAGGCCTATTGTCTTAGAGTGTGGACTGTACCACAGAATAGCAGTAGATGGCCCAAACATGCAGCTGGCTGCTGGTACAGTGCTGATCTGAGGCATGCCATACCTTTTACTGGTAGTTATCACTCCTCCCTCTCCACCATTTTCCACCTCTTGTTTGTTAAATAATGAAAGATTTTTGAACATTTTATCACTGAATCTTTATTGAATGGATCAAAATGTCCATAGTTTTGATGCTTCTTTTTTTTTGTATGTTGATGGTTGTTTATTAATCTTATTATGTATGTTACTTTGTTAGCCACTTAGGGCCTATGCATAAGAGACATAAAAATGAATAAACAATAAACCATTCATCTTAAAATATTAACACAATGTTAGGTTCCATATTAGGTGCTACCACCCAAGAAAGAGATCTAGGCGTCATAGTGGATAACTCATTGAAATCGTCTGTTCAGTGTGTTGCGGCAGTCAAAAAAGCAAACAGAATGTTGGGAATTATTAGAAAGGGAATGGTGATTAAAACGGAAAATGTCATAATGCCTCTGTATCACTCCATGGTGAGACCGCACCTTGAATACTGTGTACAATTCTGGTCGCCACATCTCAAAAAAGATATAATTGCGATGGAGAAGGTACAGAGAAGGGTTACCAAAATGATAAGGGGAATGGAACAGCTCCCCTATGAGGAAAGACTAAAGAGGTTAGGACTTTTCAGCTTGGAGAAGGATGGTTGAGGGGGGGATATGATAGAGGTATTTAAAATCATGAGAGGTCTAGAACTGGTGGACGTGAATCAGTTATTTAGTCTTTCAGATAATAGAAAGACTAGGGGGCACTCCATGAAGTTAGCATGTGGCACATTTAAAACTAATCGAAGAAAGTTCTTCTTGACTCAACGCACAATTAAACTCTGGAATTTGTTGCCAGAGGATGTGGTTAGTGCAGTTAGTGTAGCTGTGTTTAAGAAAGGATTGGATAAGTTCTTGGAGGAGAAGTCCATTACCTGCTATTAATTAAGTTGACTTAGAAAATAGCCACTGCTATTACTAGCAACGGTAACATGAAATAGACTTAGTTTTTGGGTACTTGCCAGGTTCTTATGGCCTGGATTGGCCACTGTTGGAAACAGGATGCTGGGCTTGATGGACCCTTGGTCTGACCCAGTATGGCATGTTCTTAAGTGCAAACAATAACTAGTTATATGGTATGGTGTATGCTACCAAACATTATTATGAGTAGCATACACCATACCATATAACTAGTTATTGTTTGCATTTTGTTTGTATACTAGTTGTTCCCCGATTTTTTCTGTCTTATGTTCTTAAGTTAATTAAAATAATGGCTCACTGCCTCAAAATATTAACTAAATATAAGCAGAAAAATTTCTTTGAGGATCACTGCTAAAAAGCAGATAAATATATTATTGTTATTTAACAAGAAACTTACTGGAAATGGTATCAGATTATAAAGTGCTCCCAGTCTCATGGGCTCTTGCCCTTACAGGGCTACAACCCTTCTCATGTTTTAGCACTGTTGGATTACGTCATCTACCATTCCCACGTAATAATTTTTATTTTCTCTTTATTTCTAACTGTGAAATTACACCCTACTTTCCCAATAAAATTCCTTATTTAAAAAAAAAAATTTCACCCAACTCTTATGTGAATGTCGGGCGAGAGAACAGCTGACGGGCGAGAGAACAGCTAACAGCATGAAAGCGGGTGAAATAAGCCAATTGGAAAAATAAGCAGCATACGCAAAATAGAAAGATTGCTACATAGAAAGATAAGTGATTTGGTTTAGGATTTCTCATAAGAGTTGGGTGAAAAAATTTTTTTTAAATAAGGAATTTTATTGGGAAAGTAGGGTGTAATTTCACAGTTAGAAATAAAGAGAAAATAAAAATTCTTACGATGATATTGATAGTTTACAAATTTCCAGTAGCAGGTTTGCAATTTCATTTCGTAGTTCTTTCAGCACTCTGGTCTAGCTGATTTGCTACTCCTTTAGTTTGTCAATTTGCCCTAGTACATCTTCCAGATTCACTGAGATTTTGGTCTGACTTCATTTCTGGTCGGAGCACCATTGTAATATTATGCTAGTGAGTCCTTGTTCAGGTAACATACTTTTCTGAAAATTTATTATATTTTACTAATAAGTTCTCTGTTTTTAGACCTGTTTCTAAGATTGCACCTTGATGAAGAATGGTAGTTTGAAACACAGTCCAGTGTCAGGCTGAGATGAAGGAAGACATTGATGAAATATCACATCCAGTTGGCATTACTTGTTGTGTACTATACATCTTGAAGAGAAGTTTGTTTATTCAGTGATTAAAGATTATATAATACATATTTTAATTGTATTACAAAAATAATTGAAAAACCTTTTGGGATATTTTTAAAAGACTAATGATTATATATAAGGAAGAAGATTGATGAAATGATTGATCACATTCATTCTGACGCCTAGTATGATGGTCTAATTTAAATTTAATTTCTTTGAGGTGGCCATATGCACATAAGGGCCCTTTTTAAAATGTGTGCAGTGCACGCAGGGCCCAGCCACACGCGTAAGTAGCCATTTCTACATGCGTGGCCGATTTAAAATCCGGCCGTTAGTGTCCTTCAAAAATACATCATTCCAAACCATATACTTCTGAGTGACTATTGGCTTTCATCCATCATCTAGTTTAAAAGCTGCACTATCTCCTTTTAAAGGTTAGTGCCAGCAGCCTGGTGCCAGTATGGTGAAGGTGGAGCCCATCCTTTCAGAAAATTCACCTCCTTCCCCAAAATGAAGCCCAGTACCTAACAAATCTAAAACCCTC
This sequence comes from Rhinatrema bivittatum, assembly GCF_901001135.1. NCBI lineage: Eukaryota > Metazoa > Chordata > Amphibia > Gymnophiona > Rhinatrematidae > Rhinatrema > Rhinatrema bivittatum. The sequence continues at coordinate 148,822,911 of NC_042621.1, read as the reverse complement.
TTCCTTGCACCATTGTTTCATCCATGCATTGAGATTTTGGAACTCTGCCTGTCTCTGGGGTCCTGCACGTGGAACAGGGAGCATTTTGTGAATGCTACCCCGGAGGTTCTGGATCTCAGCTTTCTTTCTAAAACCCTAAATTTGGCTTCCAGAACCTCCCTCCTGCACTTTCCTATGTCATTGGTACCCACATGTACCAAGACAGCTGTCTCTTCTCCAGAACTATCTAAAATCCTATCTATGTGATGCGTGAGGTCCGCCACCTTTGCACCAGGCAGGCAAGTTACCAAACGATCCTTATGTCCACCAGCCACCCAGTTATTAATCTTCCTAATAATTGAATCACCAACTATAATGGCTATCCTAATCTGTCTTTCCTGGGCATGTGCCCCTGGAGACCTATCCTCGGTATGAGAGGATACTACATCTTCTTGAGGGTAGATCCTAGTTATAGGAATGCTTCCTGCCTCATCAAGCGGATGCTTTCCTTCCAGGTGACATTTCTCCTCCACAGCAGCACAGGGGCTACCAGATTGGAGGTGAAACTTCTCTACCATGTCCCTGAAGGTCTCTACTATATACCTCTCTATCTCCCATAGCTCCTCCGGGTCTGCCATTCTAGCCTCCAGAGATTGGATTCATTCTCTGAGGGCTTGGAGTACTGTGCAATGAGTGGACACATACAACCTCTTGCCAGCTGTAAGATAATCATACATGTGGCACTCAGTGCAAAAGACTGAAAATCCTCCTTCTCAATGCTGGACTAATACCTGCATCATAGTTTTATTGATTTGTTATTGAGTTAAAATTTGTAAGGGAGCAGGGATGTAAAGCTAGCTTAAAGTACTTTTGCACTATGGATAATTTTATATGTATCTGGCAATGACCCTCAACAGACTACAATTAATCTACCTATATCTTCCTAGTTACCTAATTTAGTAACTCTTGTTTTGAAAGATTCCTTATTTATAAAATCTGCAACAAATTACTCCTACCAAACACATTTACCATGTAAAATCAAAACATGTAAAATGAAATAAAAACAGATAAGGTCTAGTAAACAGATAGGGGCAGATTTTAAAAGCCCTGCTTGCTGACGCGCCAATGTTGCATAGGCCACCAGCGTGCGCAAAGCCCCGGGATGCGCGTAAGTCCCGGGGCTTTGCTTGGGGGGCGTGTCGGGGGCAGTGCGGTATTCGGGGGTGTTCCTGGGGTGGGGCAGTGGGCGTGGTGCTGGCTTGGGGGCGTGGCCGAGGCCTCCGAACCAGCCCCTGGGCCAGGGAATGATGCATCGGCAGCCGGCAGGCGTAACTTTCTCAACAAAGGTGGGGTGGGGGGGGTTTAGTTAGGGCCGGGGGGTGGGTTTGGTAGGCTAAGGGAGGGGAAGATGGGGGGGCCGGGAAAAAAGTTTCCTCCGAGGCCACTCCAATTTCGGAGCGGCCTCGGAGGGAATGGAGACAGGCTGCTCGGCTCGGCGCGCGCCAGGTTGTGCGAACAAATCTACGCCTGCACATAACTTTAAAAATCTACCCCATAAGGTATAGCAAAGTAAATGGATATAGTATAGTAAGGAAGTTTGAGATATGTGCGCCATTAGGCACGCGCTTCTAGGTCTCTTCTACTGCAAAGGGTGCGGGGCCTCTGGAAGTTGGGTCTGTAGAGTTCAAAGCCTGGATTGCTCACTGTGATCTCTGGAGTCCTCTCTTGGTGGATACTGCTCTTCTTCAGGCTGAAGAACCGAGAAGGTCTCAATGACTTGGAAAAGGACTGGGCAAACTGATTGACTAATTTAGTAAAACTGGTAATTTCCTTGACATGCACAAGCTGTATAAATCGGTGTATTTTAAGAGTAAGTTCACTTTATTTTTGCACGTAAAATATATGCATTTATATTTTTAAAATAGGTAGGAAAAATACGTGCATTCAACGCATTGGGGTAAATTTTAAAAGCCCTGCGCGCGTAAATCCAGCTGGATTTACGCACGCAGGGGACTTGCGCGCCGGCGCACCTATGTTGCATAGGCCGCCGGTGTGTGCAAAGTCTCGGGACGTGCGTAAGTCCCGGGGCTTTGCTTGGGGGGGGGGCATGCCGGGGGCGTGTCGGGGGCATATCGGTGGCAGCACGGCATTCGGGGGCATCCAGGGGGCAGGGCCGTGGGCATGGCACCGGCCTGGGGGCATTCCGGGGGTGTGGCCAAGGCCTCTGAAGCAGCCCCCGGGCCGGGGAATGGCGTGCCGGCAGCCAGCTGGCATGTGCAAGTTATGCCTGCCTCAGGCAGGCGTAACTTTTTCGACAAAGGTAGGGGGGGTTTAGTTAGGGATGGGGGGTGGGTTAGATAGGAGAAGGGAAGAGAAGCCGGGGGGGGGGGGGGGCTGGAAAAAAAGTTCCCATCAAGGCCGCTCCCCTTGCGCATGCCGACCCCGGATTTTATAACATGTGCACGGCAGCACGCACATTTTATAAAATCGGGCGTAGATTTGTTCACGCCGGGTTGCGTGAACAAATCTACGCCCGTGCGTATGTTTTAAGATCTGCCCCATTGAGTATATGTTCTTTCAATGCATTGCAAATATTTGAACATGTCTATATATGCGCATATGTATATCATACTCGTGGGTTATAAAATACTAGTGTAGATCTGGTCATGGGTATATGCCACCATGCATATTTGTTTGAAAGTTATTCTCATTGTGTATAATTTTTAAAGCACTTACATAGAGATTTCCAATGTACTTTGCTGACTTACTTTAATATTATACACCTAGTCACTGTTTATATTCTGTGCTTTTGAATTTATTAATACTCTCCCATCAGAAATCAGGTTAGAAGGTACTTGAAAAGCCTGTTTTGCATACCAAGCACTTCTCTTCTGAAATACTTTGCCAATTGCAGTGTGTCAGGAAATGAATTACCCTAAATTTTGGAAGAACATAAAGACATGGCTTTTTAATCAAGCTTTTACTAGTACTTAAATATTTTATTATGTTCCTGTTTTAATTCTACTTTGTTTATTTAATAAGATCATGTATTGATTAAGGTCTTAAATTTGAAATCTAGTATTTAAGTATATTTTGTATGTTGTTTTGGAGACACATCTTTGGTGTGATGGGATCAGGCAGGTACTAGCTGCAGGATCATTCCCTGCTAAAGAATCTATCTCTGAGCTGCATCAGAAACCTGGCTGCCCTAACCTGGAGGATGTACATAGATCCAAAATGTATGTCAAATTATCCGGAACTACATTTTTTCTGTGGACAAATCTTTATACTATCATGGGGTACTAATGTGCAGTACTTAAAATAAAGTAATAAATGCGTTTGCATTAAAGTAAAGATACCAAAAGGTCTCTAAATCAAAGTTCAAGAATATCTGTAAATAATTCAAAGGAGTTCAAAAGCAGAAAGACTATTTGCAAGATTCAAAGCATGGTTCTGTTTTGAATTCAGGATCAAATCATAGCCGAGCTGTCCTTTTACTTATGCAGAAGGTTAAACCCCCCCCCCCCCCCCCGAAAATCAAATGAGTCACCAAAATACCCACCATAATAAAAGTGTTAGGCAGAGCACCTGAACGAGTGGTTAGAGAGCAGCTGGTCATTTGAATAGAAAGTGAGAACTGTGATGGAGCTGTGAGGTCACCCATTATGGTATATAAGCATTGGGATCTAACCGGTTTCCAGACATATGGTACTCATAGCAATGAAATCATGCATTTAGCCGGTCATAATATTGATTCATTTTGGCAGCAACGAGTTGGTAAAACTAATGGAGTTAGATTTAATGCTAAACCTGAAATGAGATGTTGTAAGTGAATGTAGCAGAAAGAGAACTGAATAAAGTGATTAAACAACTTCAGCAGGGCAAGAGGGGAGGGGGGAAGCAGTTTGGCTTCAGCTTGCTACAGTGGAAAGCAAAGCAATGGGTTTTACTGCAACTTGCCAAGTACATTGAATTGAGCAGGCTAAAAGACCTTACAAAATTCTGTTGGTGGTGTTCAAGACAGGTTGGTGCAAATGAAGGCTGTGACAAGATGGCGCTGGCCGTCCATTGCTCCTACCATGTGACAGAGGCCGACCAATGGCACCGGTAGCCCCTGTGACATAGTAAGTCAAAGGCTATCGGCGCCATTTTGAATACCGGCAGCCGACGGCATGAGTGCAGTAGATGGCTCTCAGACCCCCACTGGACCACCAGAGAGTTTTGGCAAGTCTTGGGGGGGTCAGGAGGGTGGGGGTTGTAATTAATTAAATTTTAGCCAGGAAACAAATAAGAATGGAACGCATGAACAGATTGGGGCCCCCCTTGCCGAATGCAATGTATCTGCCCCCTACCGAATGTAACGTATGCGGTCCCTCTGCACATCCCGAATATTCGGCAGGACACTTGTACCTGTCCCGCTGAACAGTGGGTTATAAGTATCTGGATACGTTTACCCAGATAACTTAGCTGCTGGCCAGATTACTGAATACTGAGCTCATATTTATGCATGTGTGTCTGTGTGTGTGTATTATATATTTGTAGACCAATTCTCTAGCCTTGAAAAGGTTGTTCAATTGTTGTACAACATTTATAAAACCAGCATGCCCGTCTGAAGGCAAGATCATTCACCAGAACAATTCTCAATCTCTGGAACAACTTACCGCTTAGTTTGAGAGAAGAGGTAGATCTTTTGAAATTCAGGAAAGTTTTCAAAACTTGCTTGATGAATGAAATTGTTTAGTAAATAACAGGTCCTGGTAGAGAGGAACTAAAAAATATGCCCAGAAGTATTGAGGATGTTGTTATATATTTTGATCCTATGCGTTTTGCAATTCTAAATATTATGTTTTGAATTGTGTTGTAAATTGCTTAGGAAGTTATTGTCTGTTAGGTGATAAACGATTTTAAATAAATAAAAATTGGCTCATGGTCTATGTAGGTGTACTTAATAAAACAATACGACCTCCCCCTCCCAATAACCTCTACGCAAAATATAATGAAATAAAATAAATCCATTATAGATTTCTTTTTCAGTCTTTTAACATAAGACTGAATGGGGACCTTTGGGAGTGCTTGTGTACATACTTGTGCTGTAATGGTAGATAAGATCATAATTATCATATTTGTACTGTTGCCCAAAGTAAGTTAGAAGAGTAAGAAATATGACTAAGACAGATTTGTTCAGGAACTAGGGCTTGCGCATGCTGCTCACATAGGCAGCACGTTGCAGAGCTACTCTAGGAGTTTTTTTTTGGGGTGGGGGATTTGGCTAATATTTAGACACAGGAGCTAAACTATGGGGCTGAAGATGGCCTATTTTGGGGTGAAATTGAGAACCTGTACAATATTGAGGGTTAACACCCTGCCCACCCGACCACATTAGGGACCCAGTGATGCTACGACTATTGTGAAAGCAGAAAGATTAAACTTCCTGCTAAAAAAAAAAAAAGAATAAAAAAGAATAGAAAAAGATAGATGGTATTCAGTTAGAATCCATTTGGTAGCCACTTAGCAGCTGGAGTTAACATTTGGATGCGAGGAGGAAGAAGCAGTAGGTACTTTAGCATTGCATGTATTGCATGCCATTCTTGTGAAGGATGGATGAATCCCCACTGGGGAGCACAGGGAAAGCAGAGCTGCCTTCACATGCACAGTTCTGCCCAAAGGCATTCTGTTAAGATGCTAAGACCTTTGGCTACAACTCCAGCAAATTTTATGCAATCATTTAGTTCTTGAAGTTTATGCGTGCTGTTTAGTCAGCCCATCCCCGAGTAAAGAAGCATAACATGCATGCACCAGATTAAGATGAGGGTAAACTGTCTAGCCTAAGCTGCTACCCTGCTCACAAAAGCAACTTTTCCTAGTCACTCTTCCCTGTTTCTTATATTTTAGTAATGCCTGTGTGCAAAGCATCCTTATTTTAACCTCTTCATTATTCCGCGGGAGCCTTCTGTCATTTCATGTGAACGGAATGTAAATGATTGGTATGCGTAAGACACAACCCAAGTCAGTAAGGACAGCTCTGTGCTACTGAGTTCTATAAAACACACCAAGCCCCAGGATCTGACCTGGCCCCTTCTAATTTACCTACTCCTCCGCATGTGAGAAACCGCAGAGTGGCGGCATTGTGCCACATCATTAGCCCCGGTAGGTTTAGACATATCATTTCCCTTTTCAGAAGTGTAAAGTGCTGGGGAGTAGCAGGGCTGTACTCCATTCTCTAGACTGCTGTGTTAAATAGAACCTCATTCAGCGTGTGTTCAGCTGAGCGTGGTGTGCTGAAAAGAATTACTGTGCTGATCGGCAAAGGAATTGCTTTCCAGGTCGCGGTAGTTAATGGTACACTCTCTGTCATTTGCGCTCCCACTCCGTGGCATGCCTCTGTGAGCGTAAGCCAGTTTTTTGGTTTCTTCTTCCCGTTCATAGTTTTTGGGCACGGATTTTGAGCCTTGTGAGTAAACCGGTGTGGCCTGTGTTGGTTGTACATAGACTACGGTACGCTGCTCTAGTACATATTGATGTTTAATGTGCAGCAACATGATTCTTAAATGTCAGGAAAAGTTTGGCTGCTCTGAATAAAGGTGGGATTGTTGAAAATTCTAATTGATCATATCTGGGTTTAAAGTACACTGCTAACTGCTAATGGGAAAAACAATCACAGAAAAGTCCCTTACAAACAGCAAGACTCCTATAGACTGTTTTTAGCACTCTTCTGTGAAGAGTAAGATTTTTAACTACCTGTGTCTTTTCCGTAGAACAGTATTCAGCGTGAAGTTATTGTGCTAAATCATGCTGATGATAATCTCATAATAGCCTATAACCATTGGTATAATCCAGTGACCATAACAGACTGTGCTTTAGGACACCTAGCTTGACAGCACTGCATGGATGGATAGATCATCACGGCTGTTTATTTAAGCCAGAAAGCCTGGTTAAAGTTTAGGTAATCTCTTTCCCAACTGCTAAACTATCTGACCAAATTATGTAAATCATTTTTAGCCTTTCAGTATATATCAATAGTATAACAGCAGTTGACCTTTACACAGGCATTGCTCTATTAGTTGCCTTGTTGAAATACTGGTCTACTTGGAAGCTGAAAGCTAGGTTGCAATGTTAACTTAATGACTTCTATTGCAGTGCTGCTAGCTATAACATGCAGCACCAGTGTCGCTAATTGCTAATATTAAAGTCTTGAGGTCCATATTCAAAAAATAATCTGGCTAGGAAAGTTAGCCAGATAGACATATCCGAGTAAATTAGCTGGGATATTCAGTAGCATGGTTGCATCACGTAATATACCTGGAAACATTTACAGGCCGATACAGTACAGTGCACTCCGATGGAGTGCACTGTTAACCTGCCCTTGGACGCGCGTTTTCCCTTAGCCCTTATTCAGTAAGGGGAGGAAAACGCGCGTCCAACCCGCGGCACCTAATAGGGCCCTCAACATGCAAATGCATGTTGAAGGCTCTATTAGGTATGCACGCGCAATACAGTAAGTAAAATGTGCAGCCAAGCCCAAAGGTAGGCGCAAGTTTCTGCTGGCACCGGGAAAGTGCACAGAAAAGCAGTAAAAACTGCTTTTCTGTGCACCCTCCGACTTAATATCATGGCGATATTAAGTCGGAGGTCCGGAAGAGTAAAAAAAGTTAAAAAAAAAAAAAAAAAGAAAAAATTTTTTTAAATGGGCCGGCAGCTGTCGGGCCGAAAACCGGACGCTCAGTTTTGCCGGCGTCCGGTTTCCGAGCCCGTGGCTGTCAGCGGGCTCGAGAACCGACGCCGGCAAAATTGAGCGTCGGCTGTCAAACCCGCTGACAGCCGCCGCTCTGGGCTAAAAGGAGGCGCTAGGGATGCGCTAGTGTCCCTAGCGCCTCCTTTTGCCTGTTTCTACCGCACCACATAATTTAAATACTGAATCGCGCGCACCGGTGAGTGGCTGGTGCGTGCGCCGGGAGAGCGGGCGTTCGTCCGCTCTCTCACGGACTACTGAATCGGCCTGTTAGTTAGCCATATATGTTTATCCAGCTAAATTTAAACCTGCTTCTAACCTATCCAGCTAATTTAGCCAGAGAAGTATAAATATCGCTACTTATCTGGCTAGGTACCGATAAACACAAAATGGGAGAAAAACCTTAATGAATTTGGCCCTAAATTATTTGGATTTGGACCTTCCTGTTACTCTCCTGTCCTGCCCACCACTTAGTTGAATAATTACTTAGCTAGATCCTTAAGTGACAGCCTCTGAACATGGCTAGATATTCAGATGCCGCTGCCACTTAGCTGGATAAACTCAGAGTTATCTGGCTAAGTGCCCTGAATATCAGGGCCCCTGTGATGTAAACTGATGGATTAAAATGTTACCATATATGTTCCAAGAAAAATTGGATGCTTTAGAAGTTGTGTATATTTTATTGGTCCAATCAAAATATTTAGATGTAGTTAAAAATATATACTTAGATTCTATAATATATTACATTATGAGGTGTTATAAGTTCCTGATAGCTAAAATTCTACAACATCTGATGTTTACTGAAATATTCAGAGCTTGAGTAGGAAACACATGTCAAAAAGATTGTCCCAAATGGATTTTTTTCCTTTAGGGTTACATCTAAGTTTTGAGCAAAAATGTGCAAAAGTCTGAAAAAATATTTGTCTGCACCATTTTGAAAACCACAAGCCAGTAAAACAGTTAAGCAAGCAAAAACCTATAGCCAAAAGCCCCTTGGTACTTTGATCCAGTTCTTAAATTCAAATGTTTTAAAGAGTGAGCCACACTGTTCTCTTTGTTCAAGTGGTTGAACAATTTTTGTGGATTTTTGCCTCTGCCTGAAGTTGCAGGAAATTAATCCTTTGGACAAAATAAATTCAATAATGTTTCAAAAGGGTTCAAGCAACCCGATTTAAAGCTTTTTGCATTTATTTTGCCTGAAACAGGCTCTTAAGGCTGGGATCCCCAAACTCTGACCTCACGGGGGGTCACAAACCAATCAGGTTTTTGTGATTTTCACAAATTGATATGCATGAGACCTATTTACATAGCAGAGGAGGCAATACATACAGATAGATCTCATGCATATTCATTTTGGAAATTCTGAAAACCTTGCCATGTTGCAGCCCTTGAGGGACTGAGTTAGGGGCTCCACCTTTGGGGTAGTTTAATTCCATAGACTGAGTAGAGGCCTAGATAGATCTATTTGTAACATCTTTTTCTACATTTACCTTTTTTTAAAAGGAAGTTATTAAAATTCATAACCATAATGCAAAAGATACAAGTGCCATATTCAAAGCAGGCAGAGATTGTTCATATAAAGCCGCAGGACCTAGTGAAGGGATGGCCAACTCCTAGTCCTCAGGAGCCACAAACAGGATATTCACAGTGAATTGGAATCAGGTATATTTGCATGCAATGGAGACAGTTCATGCAAATTATGGATACCCTGAAAACCAGGCCTGTTTGTGGCTCTTGAGGACAGGAGTTGGCCACCCCTGATTTAGAAGAGCACATTCTAAGAAGAAAATACATTTTTTAAAATAGAAACGTGACAATATCTTCAACCTTAAATATGCCTCATTAGATGCTTGTGTTATTTGGAACCTTTATTTTTATTCTTAGCTCACTGAATACAGCATGATTATTCATATGAGCAAATAAGCCACAGGTGCATGCAGAGTTAGTGTCAATTTCATGAATATTTAGAACCATGTAGTGCCAAATACAAGTTTAAAAATGTTCTCATACCTGGATGTTAAGGTTTAAGTTTGCAACATTGCACATATGAAAGTATTACACACATAAGTTAGACCAATGTTTTTCAACCCAGTACTCAGGGCACACCTAGCCAGTCAGGTTTTTCAGCGTATCCACAATGAATATGCACGAGATAGATTTGCATATAATGGAAGTAATGCATGCAAGTCTATCTCATAGATAGTTGTTGTGGATATCCTGAAAACCTGACAGGTTAGGTGTGCCCTGAGGACAGTTCAGAAGCACTGAGTTGGTCCAATCTGCAAAGCTAACTTACACACATATGTTCACTTTGAAATGCATCCCACCACAATTGCACCTGCTAATTTGTGCGCATGAAATTTTCAGGAAAATTATCACACAGAGGGGGTAGTTTTCAAAAGGATGCACACACATAAAAGTAGCACTTAGCAAAGCAATTTTCAAAAGCCCATTTATGTGCTTAAAGTGCACTTACATGCTTAAAACCTATTGACAATTCAATGGCACATATCATAGCAATTTTTGAAAGCCCGCTTACGCTTGTGAAACCCAGTTTTAAACACACAAATGCTTTTGAAAATGACCCCCCAGTCTTTGGAAAATCCAAAAGTATGTGGCAAATCCAAACCTCTCCCTAATTCTGCCCTGGAAAATGCCTCTGCTCAGTCCAAATAAACTTACATTCATATAAGGCACACACGGTAAGCTTACCTAAATGTTGGTCGGGCAGTTTTATAACCAGCCATTGGCACAGGTAAAGCGCCTTTGAAAATTACCTTCTTTGAGAATAGTTGTGTCCAGAATGTTGACTAACAAGACTTGATGGTAATATACGTTTATTAATTTTTATCAGTCTTAATTTCTCCTTCATGACACACAACAGTACAGCAAAATTGCTATAAGAAGTGCAAATCGGGGAGTACAGTACATACTTTAACATAGAAGAAGTGAACAGTTCTGACTGACTTGCTCAGAATAATAGTATTTATTGTAAATTCAATGTTAGACTTTTAAAATGGGTTTCTCTGTTTGCTGGTGGGTTTGCTATAATGTTTGCTGTAAAGGACCTGTTTAAATGTTCATGCATTTTTCTCTAGAGGGCAGTGTCTCCAAATGGGTTTTTCTGCACATTACCTTGGCAGGCATGAACCTTATTCCTGTCATTCTTAGCCATGTATGACCTCTCTTGCTTTACTTCTAGTTACCATGATAATGTGCATTTGGTAATAAATGATTTTGCGGCTATTGCAAATTGTCATCTGTGCTCTACAGGGGCCTGTAATCTTTTTTCAGTGGACCTTATTGTTCAGTATATTCTTCTGTACCCAGATATTTTTTCAGCCTAATTTTGGGTGGTTCTGAATTTATTTTCCAGAGCCACTCTTTCTTTCTTTGTTTTTTTTTTTGGTGAGGATATTTTGAAATGTCTGTATGTCTGGAAACAACAACTTTTATGAAAAGAGAGTGATTTTTTACTTTGCCATGTGTGTCGTGTTTGTTTATGTTTTTATTTTGCAT